>NC_056731.1:1728422337-1728629837 GCF_019279795.1 Protopterus annectens | reverse complement strand
TGTCATTATTACAAATACACACAAACTCCGTCCGCTGTGCTTGGTGTCTAGGTCCCACAAAAGACAAGTGTAGATCCAGAGAAAACACTTCTTTATTTACATCTACAAAACACTCATAACTCTTCGTTAAGTGCTTTCATCTATAAATAATAGACTTCATCAGAACACGGTCCTTTGTTATATGCTGAGTTATATATAAATGTTCAACCAATCATATTAGTTAATTAATCAATCAATTAAGTATACTGTTTGATTAAAGTGCTCAGTGCATTAAATTAAAAATTCTCAGTACGTTTAGTTAAAAAAACACTGATATATAATGTATAATTCAGTCTAAACTGATATGACAGATGTACAACATATAAAATCATGTAATAAAAAATATAATATTGTTAAAAAACTATTCTACCATCACTTAAATTCATATTAATTCTTTAACATGGGTACTGTATTGGAATATACAGGCTCATTGAAACTTGTTATTAACCTGACTATTGCTTGGACAACTACTGGTGTCCAAGGTCATACTACGCCCTGTACCCAGTAGGGGTTTGTACTTCTTACCCCATTCTTCTTTAACATATTTAATAGTATTGTCTATCAGTCCTAGGGGGTACCCTTATGTACTGAACATGCTACTTATGTTGTCTAATTCCTTAAGCATATCTTTATATTCAGAAGTCATTCTAGCTGCTCTAATACATTGACCCTTAATTATACTATGCCTCTGACTATATGGGTGACAGCTAGAATATTCTAAGTATGAGTTGCTGAATGTACTTCTCCTATATATTCTGGATGTAAATTGACCATTTTTTGTGGAAATGTAGGTATCTAGATAAGATATACCTTTCTTGTCACAATTGTATGTAAACGTTAAATAGTCACTAGATATATTAATGTAATTGAAAAACATTTCTATGTGATTAATAGACCCATTCCACAGAATAAACATATCGTCCAAAAACCTTACCTAACAACCTATATAACTGTACCATCTGCTATTGATTATGTATTCATCCTCCCAATCAAGAAGGACTAAATTGGCGAAAATAGGGGCACAGGCTGCCCCCATTAGCACCCCTTTACATTGTCTGTAATATTCTCCTTCATAAAAATGAAATTCTGGTTTAATACAATAGCCATGAATTCTAAAATCAACAATACCTTTTCCCATGGTAGTCCAGCATATTTTTGAATGCTGTTACTAAACCGACTCATTCCATCCTCTTTAGGAATGCAAGAGAAAAGGTCTACTACATCTATTCTTACGAATATTGCATCTTCTTTATACACGTCAGGAGTAAGTCGACTTAAAAAGTCCCATGATTCTATAACTATGTGGGATACTTTTTTATAAATAGGCTTCAACCACCTGTCTATTACCGTACCAAAAGGAAAAGTTTTAGATTTACTTCCTGATATTATAGGACAAAAGGGAGGATCTTGCAAATCTTCATGCACTTTCGGGATACCCACAATCGTAGCTAGAACTGGAAATTTAACATTTAAATAATTATATATGTCCATATCAATCCTACCATCTAATAAGAATTCCTCCAAGTATAAATCAAGTTTGTAATGTCCTACATTCACTTCATTCAGTGATGAAACATCATAATTACCCGAAATGAGTAGTATGGTGTATATTTTATTAATATACTCAAAAGTGTCATATAACACCACACCACCCCCTTTCTCTGGTTTCATAACCCGAATTTGATGGTTATCCTGTATTTCTTTTAAAACTTGGAACTCTTTCTTACTTAAATTGTATTGCATCTTTTTATCCCTTCATTTTCTCTGATGTGAATACATCGCATCCATTACTACTTTCCTAAAAGTAGCCAAAGTAGTATTCATCGGTCGGGTGAAGGTACTTCTCTTTTTGAAAGGATTTTTTGTTGTCTCTTCATCCTTATTCTCCTGAAAATGAATGGCTAAATTGAGTTTCTGCATGTATAACCTAAATTCTACTATATAATCAGTTATATCAAAATTAGTATTAGGTACATATTTCATTCCTCTAGAAAACAAGGAGAAATGTCCTTTCTCCAGTTTAAATTGAGTGTAGTTAAATATACTAAAATCACCCAAACTATATTGTGTATCATTTTGTTTCACTATTGTCAATTCCTTATCCAGTCCGTGGTGGTGGTGCTGTGGAAGCATTATCGCCTCACAGTAAGACGCTGTCTGGTTCGATTCTCAGCTAGACCGTCTTCTGTGCGGAGACATGCATGAATAGGTGTACCTTTGCTGAAGGTTGTGCGTCAGAGCTGGCAACTCGGCACGTAAAAATCTACTGCCAATCATTAGTGAACCGGAGTTCTGCTGTGGCAACCCCTAACCGGGAATAGCCGAAAGACACAACAACATTGTCAATTCTTTTTGTTCGTGTACTGCCAGTTCGCCTGATTTGTGGAATTGCTGCATCTCCTGTGTACAGGTGCTCCTTGTTTTTCCTGTCCTTGCCATACTTGTTTTTTTCTCCCTAAAAAATTCCTATTTTTATTTTTCTATCCTCTTTTCCCCTTATTATCTTGTACTTCTTCTACACAGTCATCAATTCCCTTTCCATTTGGGTATCTGGTCCTTAGGTTCATTATAATTCACCCATCTATAAGCCTGTTTATTCTCGTATTGTTCTAAATCCCTTTTTATCTTCCTACATTTTCTATTGAACTGTTTTTTACTATTTTTTTCAGCCCATTCAAATTGATTGTTATAAAAACTTTCACATTCACTAAATAATAAATCCTTTATAATGATCTTATTCAATTGTTCTATTTCTGTCATAATCGCACATAACTTTTTGTCATTACAACTTATTATAAACTGCATAAAACTGAATCCAAAGTTATCAAAAAGATTTGTACATTCCTGTATTTTTGATTCTTTCATCTCTACTCCCATGGGCTGTTTAAAAAATCTTAAGACCATCGGTACAATTTTCAAATCCAAACATCTTTTTAAATACATGTTGTCCAATTGTACACTTTTCACAATACCCAGCTTTTTACCTAAATCATAAATTAAATCTTTTAATGTCTAGTTGCTCCCATGAGCTACATCCCCATCGTCACAAGTCATCGTATTATGTCTATTGTTACCAAAATCAAAGTTGCATTTAAAAAAAGCATCCAATTCATGTCGTGTACCCTTGTCTCTTGGGCCATCAAAAAAGTTAATAGCTTGTATATTGCCTGTACCTGTAACAGATGGATGTCCAACCATTAAGTCTTTTTGGGAATCATATGCTTCGGCTTGGCTCCTGAAATATTAAAATCATCCTCTGATCCATTATTCCCCACTCATACACCTTCTAAAGTGTAACGAAAATGTTCGTTCACTCCTGCAGTGGATCCATGAGAGGGTCCGATATCCTGAACTCCGCCATTCTCTTGACCGTTGGGAATAGAATTCAAAGCCTTGCTTCCGCTAGGCATACGCGATGATGTAACCCTTTGCGTTCCTTCATTACTTCCCCCAGGCTGGCTTATCAATTCTATGAGCCGCATAAGCTCTCCCTTAATTATGGCCATCTCTGACTGCATCTTCTGTATCTCATCTCTCCTACCTGGAGAAAATATAGGCGGTAATTCATCTAGGGAATCCATGACACCCACGACCAACTAAAATTGTGACTACTGTGAGCGAAAGTCCACAATACAACAAATACACACAAACTCCGTCCGCTTTGCTTGGTGTCTAGGAGCCACAAAAGACAAGTGTAGATCCAAAGAAAACACTTCTTTGTTTTCAACTACAAAACACTCATAACTCTTCGTTAAGCGCTTTCATCTATAAATAATAGACTTCATCAGAACACCGTCGTTTGTTACATGCTGGGTTATATATAAATGTTCAACCAATCATATTAGTTGATTAATCAGTCAATTAAGTATACAGTTTGATTAAAGTGCTCAGTGCATTAAATTGAAATTCTCAGTACTTTTAGTTAAAAAAAACACTCATATATAATGTATAATTCAGCCTAAACTGATATGACAGATGTACAACATATAAAGTCATGTAATAACAAAATATAATATTGTTAAAAAACTATTCTACCATCACTTAAATTTATATACATATCCTACTGCCTTAAATATGTATTCTATTCAGATTTTGTATTCCAAAACAGGCTTTATAGAAATGCTATCATTAATTCCAGGGTATACTGTTGCATTTAACATAATTTGCAATTTGGTTTCTCTTTCCCCTAATTTCTTACTAATGTTACCACCCCTGGGATTAGCCATTATTTGTTCTAAAATTGCAAATTTAAATGTATTGCAAGTTGAACTTTTGACGAGGTGCCTGCATAATGCATTATTTATATCCTTTTTTCTAATGCAATAGAAATGATCGTAAATTATATTACTTAAGCACCTGTCTGTTTTGCCCACTTAATAACTTGGGCACTTTGTACATTTGGCTAAGTAAACCACATTTTGGGTGCGACAATTCCCATTCTTGAACCTTATTACACTTTGGTAGATATCCTCCAAAGTAAGGGTGGGGTCTTCCATTACAGCACTACATTGATTGCACTGTCCACATTTATGGTTGCCACCTTCCTTTCTTTTATTTTTACTATTGAAGGGCTTACTCTCAAATTTATTCTTTAAATTTTGTCCTGTTTTATAAACAAACACAGGATGCTCTCTTAATAACTTGTAAATATTTTCATCTGTTTACATTATATTCTAATTACCATCCACTATTTTTTATAATTCTTTAACATGGGTACTGTATTGGAATATACAGGCTCATTGAAACTTGTTATTAACCTGACCATTGCTTGGACAACTAATGGTGTCCAAGGTTCTACTAGGCCCTGTACCCAGTAGGGGTTTGTACTTCTTACCCCATTCTTCTTTAACATATTTAATAGTATTGTCTATCAGTCCTAGGGGGTACCCTCATGTACTGAACATGCTACTTATGTTGTCTAATTCCTTAAGCTTATCTTTATATTCAAAAGTCATTCTAGCTGCTCTAATACATTGACCCTTAATTATACTATGCTTCTGACTATATGGGTGACAGCTAGAATATTCTAAGTATGAGTTGCTGAATGTACTTTTCCTATATATTCTGGACGTAAATTGACCATTTTCTGTGGAAATGTAGGTATCTAGATAAGATATACCTTTCTTGTCACAATTGTATGTAAACCTTAAATAGTCACTAGATACATTAATGTAATTGAAAAACATTTCTATGTCATTAATAGACCCATTCCTCAGAATAAACATATCGTCCAAAAACCTTACTTACCAACCTATATAATTGTACCATTTGCTATTGATTATGTATTCATCCTCCCAATCAAGAAGGACTAAATTGGTGAAAATAGGGGCACAGGCTGCCCCCATTAGCACCCCTTTACATTGTCTGTAATATTCTCCTTCATAAAAATGAAATTCTGGTTTAA
This sequence comes from Protopterus annectens, assembly GCF_019279795.1. NCBI lineage: Eukaryota > Metazoa > Chordata > Ceratodontiformes > Protopteridae > Protopterus > Protopterus annectens. The sequence goes on along the minus strand of NC_056731.1, from coordinate 1,728,624,394 downwards.
TACAATATCCATGAATTCTAAAATCAACAATACCTTTTCCCATGGTAGTCCAGCATATTTTTGAATGCTGTTACTAAACCGACTCATTCCATCCTCTTTAGGAATGCAAGAGAAAAGGTCTACTACATCTATTCTTACGAATATTGCATCTTCTTTATACACGTCAGGAGTAAGTCGACTTAAAAAGTCCCATGATTCTATAACTATGTGGGATACTTTTTTATAAATAGGCTTCAACCACCTGTCTATTACCGTATCAAAAGGAAAAGTTTTAGATTTACTTCCTGATATTATAGGACAAAAGGGAGGATCTTGCAAATCTTCATGCACTTTCGGGATACCCACAATCGTAGCTAGAACTGGAAATTTAACATTTAAATAATTATACATGTCCATATCAATCCTACCATCTAATAAGAATTCCTCCAAGTATAAATCAATTTTGTGATGTCCTACATTCACTTCATTCAGTGATGAAACATCATAATTACCCGAAATGAGTAGTATGGTGTGTATTTTATTAATATACTCAAAAGTGTCATATAACACCACACCACCCCCTTTGTCTGGTTTCATAACCCGAATTTGATGATTATCCTGTACTTCTTTTAAAACTTGGAACTCCTTCTTACTTAAATTGTATTGCATCTTTCTATCCCTACATTTACTCTGATGTGAATACATCTCATCCATTACTACTTTCTCAAAAGTAGCCAAAGTAGTATTCATCGGAGGGGTGAAGGTACTTCTCTTTTTGAAAGGATTTTTTGTTGTCTCTTCATCCCTATTCTCCTGAAAATGAATGGCTAAATTAAGTTTCTGCGTGTATAACCTAAATTCTACTATAAAATCAGTTATATTAAAATTAGTATTAGGTACATATTCATTCCTCTAGAAAACAAGGAGAAATGTCCTTTCTCCAATTTAAATTGAGTGTAGTTAAATATACTAAAATCATCCAAACTATATTGTATATCATTTTGTTTCACTGTTGTCAATTCCTTATCCAGTCCGCAGTGGTGGTGCTGTGGTAGCGTTGTCGCCTCACAGTAAAACACTGTCTGGTTCGATTCTCAGCTAGAGCATCTTCTGTGCGGAAACATGCGTGAATGGGCGTACCTTTGTTGAAGGTTGTGCGTCAGAGCTGGCAACTCGGCACGTAAATCTTCTGCCAATCATTAGCGTACCGGAGTTCCGCTGTGGCGACCCCTAACCGGGAAAAGCCGAAAGACACAACAACATTGTCAATTCTTTTTGTTCGTGTACTGCCAGTTCGCCTGATATGTGGAATTGCTCCAGCTCCTGTGTACAGGTGCTCCTTGTTTTTCCTGTCCTTGCTATACTTGTTTTTTGATCCCTAAAAAATTCTTATTGTTATTTTTTCCATCCTCTTTTCCCCTTATTATCTTGTACTTCTTCTACACAGTCATCAATTCCCTTTCCATTAGGTATCCGGTCCTTAGGTTCATTATAATTCACCCATCTATAAGCTTGTTTATTCTTGTATTGTTCTAAATCCCTTTTTATCTTCCTACATTTTCTATTGAACTGTTTTTTACTATTTTTTTCTGCCCATTCAAATTGATTGTTATAAAAACTTTCACATTCACTAAATAATAAATCCTTCATAATGATCTCATTCAATTGTTCTATTTCTGTCATAATTGCACATAACTTTTTGTCATTACAACTTATTATAAACTGCATAAAACTGAATCCAAAGTTATCAAAAAGATGTGTACATTCCTGTATTTTTGATTCATTCATCTCTACTTCCATGGGCTGTTTAAAAAAATATTAAGACCATCGGTACAATTTTCAAATACAAACATCTTTTTAAATACATGTTGTCCAATTGTACACTTTTCACAATACCCAGCTTTTTACCTAAATCATAAATTAAATATTTTAATGTCTTGTTACTCCCATGAGCTACATCTCCATCGTCACAAGTCATCGTACTATGTCTATTGTTACCAAAATCAAAGTTGCATTTAAAAAAAGCATCCAATTCATGTCGTGTACCCTTGTCTCTCGGGCCATCAAAAAAGTTAACAGCTTGTATATTGCCTTTACCTGTAACAGATGGATGTCCAACCATTATGTCTTTTTGGGAACCATACGCTTCGGCTTGGCTCCTGAAATATTAAAATTGTCCTCTGATCCATTAATCTCCACTCATACACTTTCTAAAGTGTAAAGAAAATGTTCGTTCACTCCTGCAGTGGATCCATGAGAGGGTCCGATATCCTGAACTCCGCCATTCTCTTGACCGTTGGGGATAGAATTCAAAGCCTTGCTTCCGCTAGGCATACGCGATGACATAACCCTTTGCATTCCTTCATTACTTCCCCCAGGCTGGCTTATCAATTCTATGAGCCGCGTAAGCTCACCTTTTATTATGGCCATCTCCGACTGCATCTACTGTATCTCATCTCTCCTACCTGCAGAGAATATAGGTGGTAATACATCTAGGGAATCCATGACACCCACGACCAACTAAAATTGTGACTACTGTGAGCGAAAGTCCAAAATATAACAAATACACACAAACTCCATCAGCTTTCCTTGGTGTCTAGGTCCCACAAAAGACAAGTTTAGATCCAAAGAAAACACTTCTTTATTTTCAACTACAAAACACTCGTAACTCTTCGTTAAGCACTTTCATCTATAAATAATAGACTTCATCAGAACACGGTCCTTTGTTACATGCTGGGTTATATATAAATGTTCAACCAATCATATTAGTTAATTAATCAGTCAATTAAGTATACTGTTTGATTAAAGTGCTCAGTGCTTTAAATTAAAAATTCTCAGTACTTTTAGTTAAAAAAAACATTGATATATAATTTATAATTCAGTCTAAACTGATATGACAGATGTACAACATATAAAATCATGTAATAAAAAATATAATATTGTTAAAAAACTATTCTACCATCACTTAAATTCATATACATATCCTACTGCCTTAAATATGCATTAAATTCAGATTTTGTATTCCAAAACAGGATTTATAGAAATGCTGTATTTAATTCCAGGCTATACTGTTACATTTAACGTAATTTGCCATTTGGTTTCTCTTTCCCCTAATTTTTTACTAATGTTACCACCCCTGGGATTAGCCATTATTTGTTCTAAAATTGCAAATTTAAATGTATTGCAAGTTGTACTTTTGACGAGGTGCCTGTATAATGCATTATTTATATCCTTTTTTCTAATGCAGTAGAAATGATTGTAAATTCTATTTCTTAAGCACCTGTCTGTTTTGCCCACATAATAACTTGGGCACTTTGAACATGTGGCTAAGTAAACCACATATTGGGTGCGACAATTCCCATTCTTGAATCTTATTACTGTTTGGTTAATATCCTCCAAAGTAAGGGTGGGGTCTTCCATTACAGCACTACATTGGTTGCACTGTCCACATTTATGGGTGCCACCTTCCTTTCTTTTATTTTTACTATTGAAGGGCTTACTCTCAAATTTATTCTTTAAATTTTGTCCTGCTTTATAAACAAACACAGGATGCTCTCCTAATAGCTTGTAAATATTTTCGTCTGTTTACATTACATTCTAATTACCTTCCACTATTTTTTATAATTCTTTAACATGGGTACTGTATTGGAATATACAGGCTCATTGAAACTTATTATTAACCTGACTATTGCTTGGACAACTAATGGTGTCCAAGGTTCTACTAGGCCCTGTACCCAGTAGGGGTTTGTACTTCTTACCCCATTCTTCTTTAACATATTTAATAGTGTTGTCTATCAATCCTGGGGGGTACCCTCATGTACTGAACATGCTACCTATGTTGTCTAATTCCTTAAGCATATCATTATATTCAGAAGTCATTCTAGCTGCTCTAATACATTGCTCCTTAATTACACTATGCTTCTGACTATATGGGTGACAGCTAGTATATTCTAAGTATGAGTTGCTGAATGTACTTTTCCTATATATTCTGGACGTAAATTGACCATTTTCTGTGGAAATGTAGGTATCTAGATAAGATATACCTTTCTTGTCACAATTGTATGTAAACGTTAAATAGTCACTAGATATATTAATGTAATTGAAAAACATTTCTATGTCATTAATAGACCCATTCCACAGAAAAAACATATCGTCCAAAAACCTTACCTAACAACCTATATAACTGTACCATCTGCTAATGATTATGTATTCATCCTCCCAATCAAGAAGGACTAAATTGGCGAAAATAGGGGCACAGGCTGCCCCCATTAGCACCCCTTTACATTGTCTGTAATATTCTCCTTCATAAAAATGAAATTGTGGTTTAATACAATATCCATGAATTCTAAAATCAACAATACCTTTTCCCATGGTAGTCCAGCATATTTTTGAATGCTTTTACTAAACCGACTCATTCCATCCTCTTTAGGAATGCAAGAGAAAAGGTCTACTACATCTATTCTTACGAATATTGCATCTTCTTTATACACGTCAGGAGTAAGTCGACTTAAAAAGTCCCATGATTCTATAACTATGTGGGATACTTTTTTATAAATAGGCTTCAACCACCTGTCTATTACCGTACCAAAAGGAAAAGTTTTAGATTTACTTCCTGATATTATAGGACAAAAGGGAGGATCTTGCAAATCTTCATGCACTTTCGGGATACCCACAATCGTAGCTAGAACTGGAAATTTAACATTTAAATAATTATATATGTCCATATCAATCCTACCATATAATAAGAATTCATCCAAGTATAAATCAAGTTTGTAATGTCCTACATTCACTTCATTCAGTGATGAAACATCATAATTACCCGAAATGAGTAGTATGGTGTATATTTTATTAATATACTCAAAAGTGTCATATAACACCACACCACCCCCTTTCTCTGGTTTCATAACCAGAATTTGATGGTTATCCTGTATTTCTTTTAAAACTTGGAACTCTTTCTTACTTAAATTGTATTGCATCTTTTTATCCCTTCATTTTCTCTGATGTGAATACATCTCATCCATTACTACTTTCTCAAAAGTAGCCAAAGTAGTATTCATCGGTGGGGTGAAGGTACTTCTCTTTTTGAAAAGATTTTTTGTTGTCTCTTCATCCTTATTCTCCTGAAAATGAATGGCTAAATTGAGTTTCTGCATGTATAACCTAAATTCTACTATATAATCAGTTATATCAAAATTAGTATTAGGTACATATTTCATTCCCCTAGAAAACAAGGAGAAATGTCCTTTCTCCAGTTTAAATTGAGTGTAGTTAAATATACTAAAATCACCCAAACTATATTGTGTATCATTTTGTTTCACTATTGTCAATTCCTTATCCAGTCCGTGGTGGTGGTGCTGTGGAAGCGTTGTTGCCTCACAGTAAGACGCTGTCTGGTTCGATTCTCAGCTAGACCGTCTTCTGTGCGGAGACATGCGTGAATAGGTGTACCTTTGCTGAGGGTTGTGCGTCAGAGCTGGCAACTCGGCACGTAAAAATCTACTGCCAATCATTAGTGGACCGGAGTTCTGCTGTAGCGACCCCTAACCGGGAATAGCCGAAAGACACAACAACATTGTCAATTCTTTTTGTTCGTGTACTGCCAGTTCGCCTGATTTGTGGAATTGCTGCATCTCCTGTGTACAGGTGCTCCTTGTTTTTCCTGTCCTTGCCATACTTGTTTTTCTCCTAAAAATTCCTATTTTTATTTTTCTATCCGCTTTTCCCCTTATTATCTTGTACTTCTTCTACACAGTCATCAATTCCCTTTCCATTTGGGTATCTGGTCCTTAGGTTCATTATAATTCACCCATCTATAAGCCTGTTTATTCTCGTATTGTTCTAAATCCCTTTTTATCTTCCTACATTTTCTATTGAACTGTTTTTTACTATTTTTTTCAGCCCATTCAAATTGATTGTTATAAAAACTTTCACATTCACTAAATAATAAATCCTTCATAATGATCTTATTCAATTGTTCTATTTCTGTCATAATCACACATAACGTTTTGTCATTACAACTTATTATAAACTGCATAAAACTGAATCCAAAGTTATCAAAAAGATTTGTACATTCCTGTATTTTTGATTCTTTCATCTCTACTCCCATGGGCTGTTTAAAAAATCTTAAGACCATCGGTACAATTTTCAAATCCAAACATCTTTTTAAATACATGTTGTCCAATTGTACACTTTTCACAATACCCAGCTTTTTACCTAAATCATAAATTAAATCTTTTAATGTCTTGTTGCTCCCATGAGCTACATCCCCATCATCACAAGTCATCGTACTATGTCTATTGTTACCAAAATCAAAGTTGCATTTAAAAAAAGCATCCAATTCATGTCGTGTACCCTTGTCTCTTGGGCCATCAAAAAAGTTAATAGCTTGTATATTGCCTGTACCTGTAACAGATGGATGTCCAACCATTAAGTCTTTTTGGGAATCATATGCTTTGGCTTGGCTCCTGAAATATTAAAATCATCCTCAGATCCATTATTCCCCACTCATACACCTTCTAAAGTGTAACGAAAATGTTCGTTCACACCTGCAGTGGATCCATGAGAGGGTCCGATATCCTGAACTCTGCCATTCTCTTGACCGTTGGGAATAGAATTCAAAGCCTTGCTTCTGCTAGGCATACGCGATGATGTAACCCTTTTCGTCCCTTCATTACTTCCCCCAGGCTGGCTTATCAATTCTATGAGCCGCATAAGCTCTCCCTTTATTATGGCCATCTCTGACTGCATCTTCTGTATCTCATCTCTCCTACCTGGAGAAAATATAGGCGGTAATTCATCTAGGGAATCCATGACACCCATGACCAACTAAAATTGTGACTACTGTGAGCGAAAGTCCACAATATAACAAATACAAACAAACTCCGTCCGCTTTGCTTGGTGTCTAGGAGCCACAAAAGACAAGTGTAGATCCAAAGAAAACACTTCTTTATTTTCAACTACAAAACACTCATAACTCTTCATTAAGCGCTTTCATCTATAAATAATAGACTTCTTCAGAACACCGTCGTTTGTTACATGCTGGGTTATATATAAATGTTCAACCAATCATATTAGTTGATTAATCAGTCAATTAAGTATACAGTTTGATTAAAGTGCTCAGTGCATTAAATTGAAATTCTCAGTACTTTTAGTTAAAAAAAACACTCATATATAATGTATAATTCAGTCTAAACTGATATGACAGATGTACAACATATAAAGTCATATAATAACAAAATATAATATTGTTAAAAAAACTATTCTACCATCACTTAAATTTATATACATATCCTACTGCCTTAAATATGTATTCTATTCAGATTTTGTATTCCAAAACAGGCTTTATAGAAATGCTATCATTAATTCCAGGGTATACTGTTGCATTTAACATAATTTGCAATTTGGTTTCTCTTTCCCCTAATTTCTTACTAATGTTACCACCCCTGGGATTAGCCATTATTTGTTCTAAAATTGCAAATTTAAATGTATTGCAAGTTGAACTTTTGACGAGGTGCCTGCATAATGCATTATTTATATCCTTTTTTCTAATGCAATAGAAATGATCGTAAATTATATTACTTAAGCACCTGTCTGTTTTGCCCACTTAATAACTTGGGCACTTTGTACATTTGGCTAAGTAAACCACATTTTGGGTGCGACAATTCCCATTCTTGAACCTTATTACACTTTGGTAGATATCCTCCAAAGTAAGGGTGGGGTCTTCCATTACAGCACTACATTGATTGCACTGTCCACATTTATGGTTGCCACCTTCCTTTCTTTTATTTTTACTATTGAAGGGCTTACTCTCAAATTTATTCTTTAAATTTTGTCCTGTTTTATAAACAAACACAGGATGCTCTCCTAATAACTTGTAAATATTTTCATCTGTTTACATTATATTCTAATTACCATCCACTATTTTTATAATTCTTTAACATGGGTACTGTATTGGAATATACAGGCTCATTGAAACTTGTTATTAACCTGACCATTGCTTGGACAACTAATGGTGTCCAAGGTTCTACTAGGCCCTGTACCCAGTAGGGGTTTGTACTTCTTACCCCATTCTTCTTTAACATATTTAATAGTATTGTCTATCAGTCCTAGGGGGTACCCTCATGTACTGAACATGCTACTTATGTTGTCTAATTCCTTAAGCTTATCTTTATATTCAGAAGTCATTCTAGCTGCTCTAATACATTGACCCATAATTATACTATGCTTCTGACTATATGGGTGACAGCTAGAATATTCTAAGTATGAGTTGCTGAATGTACTTTTCCTATATATTCTGGACGTAAATTGACCATTTTCTGTGGAAATGTAGGTATCTAGATAAGATATACCTTTCTTGTCACAATTGTATGTAAACCTTAAATAGTCACTAGATACATTAATGTAATTGAAAAACATTTCTATGTCATTAATAGACCCATTCCTCAGAATAAACATATCGTCCAAAAACCTTACTTAACAACCTATATAATTGTACCATTTGCTATTGATTATGTATTCATCCTCCCAATCAAGAAGGACTAAATTGGTGAAAATAGGGGCACAGGCTGCCCCCATTAGCACCCCTTTACATTGTCTGTAATATTCTCCTTCATAAAAATGAAATTGTGGTTTAATACAATATCCATGAATTCTAAAATCAACAATACCTTTTCCCATGGTAGTCCAGCATATGTTTGAATGCTGTTACTAAACCGACTCATTCCATCCTCTTTAGGAATGCAAGAGAAAAGGTCTACTACATCTATTCTTACGAATATTGCATCTTCTTTATACACGTCAGGAGTAAGTCGACTTAAAAAGTCCCATGATTCTATAACTATGTGGGATACTTTTTTATAAATAGGCTTCAACCACCTGTCTATTACCGTACCAAAAGGAAAAGTTTTAGATTTACTTCCTGATATTATAGGACAAAAGGGAGGATCTTGCAAATCTTCATGCACTTTCGGGATACCCACAATCGTAGCTAGAACTGGAAATTTAACATTTAAATAATTATACATGTCCATATCAATCCTACCATCTAATAAGAATTCCTCCAAGTATAAATCAATTTTGTGATGTCCTACATTCACTTCATTCAGTGATGAAACATCATAATTACCCGAAATGAGTAGTATGGTGTGTATTTTATTAATATACTCAAAAGTGTCATATAACACCACACCACCCCCTTTGTCTGGTTTCATAACCCGAATTTGATGATTATCCTGTACTTCTTTTAAAACTTGGAACTCCTTCTTACTTAAATTGTATTGCATCTTTCTATCCCTACATTTACTCTGATGTGAATACATCTCATCCATTACTACTTTCTCAAAAGTAGCCAAAGTAGTATTCATCGGAGGGGTGAAGGTACTTCTCTTTTTGAAAGGATTTTTTGTTGTCTCCTCATCCCTATTCTCCTGAAAATGAATGGCTAAATTAAGTTTCTGCATGTATAACCTAAATTCTACTATAAAATCAGTTATATTAAAATTAGTATTAGGTACATATTTCATTCCTCTAGAAAACAAGGAGAAATGTCCTTTCTCCAATTTAAATTGAGTGTAGTTAAATATACTAAAATCATCCAAACTATATTGTATATCATTTTGTTTCACTGTTGTCAATTCCTTATCCAGTCCGCAGTGGTGGTGCTGTGGTAGCATTGTCGCCTCACAGTAAAACACTGTCTGGTTCGATTCTCAGCTAGAGCATCTTCTGTGCGGAAACATGCGTGAATGGGCGTACCTTTGTTGAAGGTTGTGCGTCAGAGCTGGCAACTCGGCACGTAAATCTTCTGCCAATCATTAGCGTACCGGAGTTCCGCTGTGGCGACCCCTAACCGGGAAAAGCCGAAAGACACAACAACATTGTCAATTCTTTTTGTTCGTGTACTGCCAGTTCGCCTGATATGTGGAATTGCTCCAGCTCCTGTGTACAGGTGCTCCTTGTTTTTCCTGTCCTTGCTATACTTGTTTTTTGATCCCTAAAAAATTCTTATTGTTATTTTTTCCATCCTCTTTTCCCCTTATTATCTTGTACTTCTTCTACACAGTCATCAATTCCCTTTCCATTAGGTATCCGGTCTTTAGGTTCATTATAATTCACCCATCTATAAGCTTGTTTATTCTTGTATTGTTCTAAATCCCTTTTTATCTTCCTACATTTTCTATTGAACTGTTTTTTACTATTTTTTTCTGCCCATTCAAATTGATTGTTATAAAAACTTTCACATTCACTAAATAATAAATCCTTCATAATGATCTCATTCAATTGTTCTATTTCTGTCATAATTGCACATAACTTTTTGTCATTACAACTTATTATAAACTGCATAAAACTGAATCCAAAGTTATCAAAAAGATGTGTACATTCCTGTATTTTTGATTCATTCATCTCTACTTCCATGGGCTGTTTAAAAAAATATTAAGACCATCGGTACAATTTTCAAATACAAACATCTTTTTAAATACATGTTGTCCAATTGTACACTTTTCACAATACCCAGCTTTTTACCTAAATCATAAATTAAATATTTTAATGTCTTGTTACTCCCATGAGCTACATCTCCATCGTCACAAGTCATCGTACTATGTCTATTGTTACCAAAATCAAAGTTGCATTTAAAAAAAGCATCCAATTCATGTCGTGTACCCTTGTCTCTCGGGCCATCAAAAAAGTTAACAGCTTGTATATTGCCTTTACCTGTAACAGATGGATGTCCAACCATTATGTCTTTTTGGGAACCATACGCTTCGGCTTGGCTCCTGAAATATTAAAATTGTCCTCTGATCCATTATTCTCCACTCATACACTTTCTAAAGTGTAAAGAAAATGTTCGTTCACTCCTGCAGTGGATCCATGAGAGGGTCCGATATCCTGAACTCCGCCATTCTCTTGACCGTTGGGGATAGAATTCAAAGCCTTGCTTCCGCTAGGCATACGCGATGACATAACCCTTTGCATTCCTTCATTACTTCCCCCAGGCTGGCTTATCAATTCTATGAGCCGCGTAAGCTCACCTTTTATTATGGCCATCTCCGACTGCATCTACTGTATCTCATCTCTCCTACCTGCAGAGAATATAGGTGGTAATACATCTAGGGAATCCATGACACCCACGACCAACTAAAATTGTGACTACTGTGAGCGAAAGTCCAAAATATAACAAATACACACAAACTCCATCAGCTTTCCTTGGTGTCTAGGTCCCACAAAAGACAAGTGTAGATCCAAAGAAAACACTTCTTTATTTTCAACTACAAAACACTCGTAACTCTTCGTTAAGCGCTTTCATCTATAAATAATAGACTTCATCAGAACACGGTCCTTTGTTACATGCTGGGTTATATATAAATGTTCAACCAATCATATTAGTTGATTAATCAGTCAATTAAGTATACAGTTTGATTAAAGTGCTCAGTGCATTAAATTGAAATTCTCAGTACTTTTAGTTAAAAAAAAACACTCATATATAATGTATAATTCAGTCTAAACTGATATGACAGATGTACAACATATAAAGTCATGTAATAACAAAATATAATATTGTTAAAAAACTATTCTACCATCACTTAAATTTATATACATATCCTACTGCCTTAAATATGTATTCTATTCAGATTTTGTATTCCAAAACAGGCTTTATAGAAATGCTATCATTAATTCCAGGGTATACTGTTGCATTTAACATAATTTGCAATTTGGTTTCTCTTTCCCCTAATTTCTTACTAATGTTACCACCCTGGGATTAGCCATTATTTGTTCTAAAATTGCAAATTTAAATGTATTGCAAGTTGAACTTTTGACGAGGTGCCTGCATAATGCATTATTTATATCCTTTTTTCTAATGCAATAGAAATGATCGTAAATTATATTACTTAAGCACCTGTCTGTTTTGCCCACTTAATAACTTGGGCACTTTGTACATTTGGCTAAGTAAACCACATTTTGGGTGCGACAATTCCCATTCTTGAACCTTATTACACTTTGGTAGATATCCTCCAAAGTAAGGGTGGGGTCTTCCATTACAGCACTACATTGATTGCACTGTCCACATTTATGGGTGCCACCTTCCTTTCTTTTATTTTTACTATTGAAGGGCTTACTCTCAAATTTATTCTTTAAATTTTGTCCTGTTTTATAAACAAACACAGGATGCTCTCCTAATAACTTGTAAATATTTTCATCTGTTTACATTATATTCTAATTACCATCCACTATTTTTTATAATTCTTTAACATGGGTACTGTATTGGAATATACAGGCTCGTTGAAACTTGTTATTAACATGACTTTTGCTTGGACAACTAATGGTGTCCAAGGTTCTACTAGGCCCTGTACCCAGTAGGGGTTTGTACTTCTTACCCCATTCTTCTTTAACATATTTAATAGTGTTGTCTATCAGTCCTAGGGGGTACCCTCATGTACTGAACATGCTACTTATGTTGTCTAATTCCTTAAGCTTATCTTTATATTCAGAAGTCATTCTAGCTGCTCTAATACATTGACCCTTAATTATACTATGCTTCTGACTATATGGGTGACAGCTAGAATATTCTAAGTATGAGTTGCTGAATGTACTTTTCCTATATATTCTGGACGTAAATTGACCATTTTCTGTGGAAATGTAGGTATCTAGATAAGATATACCTTTCTTGTCACAATTGTGTGTAAACCTTAAATAGTCACTAGATACATTAATGTAATTGAAAAACATTTCTATGTCATTAATAGACCCATTCCTCAGAATAAACATATCGTCCAAAAACCTTACATAACAACCTATATAACTGTACCATTTGCTATTGATTATGTATTCATCCTCCCAATCAAGAAGGACTAAATTGGTGAAAATAGGGGCACAGGCTGCCCCCATTAGCACCCCTTTACATTGTCTGTAATATTCTCCTTCATAAAAATGAAATTCTGGTTTAATACAATATCCATGAATTCTAAAATCAACAATACCTTTTCCCATGGTAGTCCAGCATATTTTTGAATGCTGTTACTAAACCGACTCATTCCATCCTCTTTAGGAATGCAAGAGAAAAGGTCTACTACATCTATTCTTACGAATATTGCATCTTCTTTATACACGTCAGGAGTAAGTCGACTTAAAAAGTCCCATGATTCTATAACTATGTGGGATACTTTTTTATAAATAGGCTTCAACCACCTGTCTATTACCGTACCAAAAGGAAAAGTTTTAGATTTACTTCCTGATATTATAGGACAAAAGGGAGGATCTTGCAAATCTTCATGCACTTTCGGGATACCCACAATCGTAGCTAGAACTGGAAATTTAACATTTAAATAATTATACATGTCCATATCAATCCTGCCATCTAATAAGAATTCCTCCAAGTATAAATCAAGTTTGTAACGTCCTACATTCACTTCATTCAGTGATGAAACATCATAATTACCTGAAATGAGTAGTATGGTGTATATTTTATTAATATACTCAAAAGTGTCATATAACACCACACCACCCCCTTTCTCTGGTTTCATAACCCGAATTTGATGGCTATCCTGTATTTCTTTTAAAACTTGGAACTCTTTCTTACTTAAATTGTATTGCATCTTTTTATCCCTTCATTTTCTCTGATGTGAATACATCTCATCCATTACTACTTTCTCAAAAGTAGCCAAAGTAGTATTCATCGGTGGGGTGAAGGTACTTCTCTTTTTGAAAGGATTTTTTGTTGTCTCTTCATCCTTATTCTCCTGAAAATGAATGGCTAAATTGAGTTTCTGCATGTATAACCTAAATTCTACTATATAATCAGTTATATCAAAATTAGTATTAGGTACATATTTCATTCCTCTAGAAAACAAGGAGAAATGTCCTTTCTCCAGTTTAAATTGAGTGTAGTTAAATATACTAAAATCACCCAAACTATATTGTGTATCATTTTGTTTCACTATTGTCAATTCCTTATCCAGTCCGTGGTGGTGGTGCTGTGGAAGCGTTGTCGCCTCACAGTAAGACGCTGTCTGGTTTGATTCTCAGCTAGACCGTCTTCTGTGCGGAGACATGCGTGAATAGGTGTACCTTTGCTGAAGGTTGTGTGTCAGAGCTGGCAACTCGGCACGTAAAAATCTACTGCCAATCATTAGTGGACCGGAGTTCTGCTGTGGCGACCCCTAACCGGGAATAGCCGAAAGACACAACAACATTGTCAATTCTTTTTGTTCGTGTACTGCCAGTTCGCCTGATTTGTGGAATTGCTGCATCTCCTGTGTACAGGTGCTCCTTGTTTTTCCTGTCCTTGCCATACTTGTTTTTTTCTCCCTAAAAAATTCCTATTTTTATTTTTCTATCCTCTTTTCCCCTTATTATCTTGTACTTCTTCTACACAGTCATCAATTCCCTTTCCATTTGGGTATCTGGTCCTTAGGTTCATTATAATTCACCCATCTATAAGCCTGTTTATTCTCGTATTGTTCTAAATCCCTTTTTATCTTCCTACATTTTCTATTGAACTGTTTTTTTACTATTTTTTTCAGCCCATTCAAATTGATTGTTATAAAAACTTTCACATTCACTAAATAATAAATCCTTCATAATGATCTTATTCAATTGTTCTATTTCTGTCATAATCGCACATAACTTTTTGTCATTACAACTTATTATAAACTGCATAAAACTGAATCAAAAGTTATCAAAAAGATTTGTACATTCCTGTATTGTTGATTCTTTCATCTCTACTCCCATGGGCTGTTTAAAAAATCTTAAGACCATCGGTACAATTTTCAAATCCAAATATCTTTTTAAATACATGTTGTCCAATTGTACACTTTTCACAATACCCAGCTTTTCACCTAAATCATAAATTAAATCTTTTAGTGTCTTGTTGCTCCCATGAGCTACATCCCCATCGTCACAAGTCATCGTACTATGTCTATTGTTACCAAAATCAAAGTTGCATTTAAAAAAAGCATCCAATTCATGTCGTGTACCCTTGTCTCTTGGGCCATCAAAAAAGTTAATAGCTTGCATATTGCCTGTACCTGTAACAGATGGATGTCTAACCATTAAGTCTTTTTGGGAATCATATGCTTCGGCTTGGCTCCTGAAATATTAAAATCGTCCTCTGATCCATTATTCCCCTCTCATACACCTTCTAAAGTGTAATGAAAATGAATGTCCGTTCACTCCTGCAGTGGATCCATGAGAGGGTCCGATATCCTGAACTCCGCCATTCTCTTGACCGTTGGGAATAGAATTCAAAGCCTTGCTTCCGCTAGGCATACGCGATGATGTAACCCTTTGCGATCCTTCATTACTTCCCCCAGGCTGGCTTATCAATTCTATGAACCGCATAAGCTCTCCCTTTATTATGGCCATCTCTGACTGCATCTTCTGTATCTCATCTCTCCTACCTGGAGAAAATATAGCCGGTAATTCATCTAGGGAATCCATGACACCCACGACCAACTAAAATTGTGACTACTGTGAGCGAAAGTCCGCAATACAACAAATACACACAAACTCCGTCCGCTTTGCTTGGTGTCTAGGAGCCACAAAAGACAAGTGTAGATCCAAAGAAAACACTTCTTTATTTTCAACTACAAAACACTCATAACTCTTCGTTAAGCGCTTTCATCTATAAATAATAGACTTCATCAGAACACCGTCGTTTGTTACATGCTGGGTTATATATAAATGTTCAACCAACCATATTAGTTGATTAATCAGTCAATTAAGTATACAGTTTGATTAAAGTGCTCAGTGCATTAAATTGAAATTCTCAGTACTTTTAGTTAAAAAAAACACTCATATATAATGTATAATTCAGTCTAAACTGATATGACAGATGTACAACATATAAAATCATGTAATAAAAAAATATAATATTATTAAAAAACTATTCTACCATCACTTAAATTCATATACATATCCTACTGCCTTAAATATGTATTCTATTCAGATTTTGTATTCCAAAACAGGCTTTATAGAAATGCTATCATTAATTCCAGGGTATACTGTTGCATTTAACATAATTTGCAATTTGGTTTCTCTTTCCCCTAATTTCTTACTAATGTTACCACCCCTGGGATTAGCCATTATTTGTTCTAAAATTGCAAATTTAAATGTATTGCAAGTTGAACTTTTGACGAGGTGCCTGCATAATGCATTATTTATATCCTTTTTTCTAATGCAATAGAAATGATTGTAAATTCTATTACTTAAGCACCTGTCTGTTTTGCCACTTAATAACTTGGGCACTTTGTACATTTGGCTAAGTAAACCACATGTTGGGTGTGACAATTCCCATTTTTGAACCTTATTACAGTTTGGTAGATATACTCCAAAGTAAGGGTGGGGTCTTCCATTACAGCACTACATTGATTGCACTGTCCACATTTATGGGTGCCACCTTCCTTTCTTTTATTTTTACTATTGAAGGGCTTACTCTCAAATTTATTCTTTAAATTTTGTCCTGTTTTATAAACAAACACAGGATGCTCTCCTAATAACTTGTAAATATTTTCATCTGTTTACATTATATTCTAATTACCATCCACTATTTTTTATAATTCTTTAACATGGGTACTGTATTGGAATATACAGGCTCGTTGAAACTTGTTATTAACCTGACTATTGCTTGGACAACTAATGGTGTCCAAGGTTCTACTAGGCCCTGTACCCAGTAGGGGTTTGTACTTCTTACCCCATTCTTCTTTAACATATTTAATAGTGTTGTCTATCAGTCCTAGGGGGTACCCTTATGTACTGAACATGCTACTTATGTTGTCTAATTCCTTAAGCATATCATCATATTCAGAAGTCATTCTAGCTGCTCTAATACATTGACCCTTAATTATACTATGCCTCTGACTATATGGGTGACAGCTAGAATATTCTAAGTATGAGTTGCTGAATGTACTTTTCCTATATATTCTGGACATAAATTGACCATTTTCTGTGGAAATGTAGGTATCTAGATAAGATATACCTTTCTTGTCACAATTGTATGTAAACCTTAAATAGTCACTAGATACATTAATGTAATTGAAAAACATTTCTATGTCATTAATAGACCCATTCCTCAGAATAAACATATCATCCAAAAACCTTATGTAACAACCTATATAACTGTACCATTTGCTATTGATTATGTATTCATCCTCCCAATCAAGAAGGACTAAATTGGTGAAAATAGGGGCACAGGCTGCCCCCATTAGCACCCCTTTACATTGTCTGTAATATTCTCCTTCATAAAAATGAAATTCTGGTTTAATACAATATCCATGAATTCTACAATCAACAATACCTTTTCCCATGGTAGTCCAGCATATGTTTGAATGCTGTTACTAAACCGACTCATTCCATCCTCTTTAGGAATGCAAGAGAAAAGGTCTACTACATCTATTCTTACGAATATTGCATCTTCTTTATACACGTCAGGAGTAAGTCGACTTAAAAAGTCCCATGATTCTATAACTATGTGGGATACTTTTTTATAAATAGGCTTCAACCACCTGTCTATTACCGTACCAAAAGGAAAAGTTTTAGATTTACTTCCTGATATTATAGGACAAAAGGGAGGATCTTGCAAATCTTCATGCACTTTTGGGATACCCACAATCATAGCTAGAACTGGAAATTTAACATTTAAATAATTATATATGTCCATATCAATCCTACCATCTAATAAGAATTCTTCCAAGTATAAATCAAGTTTGTAACGTCCTACATTCACGTCATTCAGTGATGAAACATCATAATTACCCGAAATGAGTAGTATGGTGTATATTTTATTAATATACTCAAAAGTGTCATATAACACCACACCACCCATTTTGTCTGGTTTCATAACCCGAATTTGATGGTTATCCTGTATTTCTTTTAAAACTTGTAACTCTTTCTTACTTAAATTGTATTGCATCTTTTTATCCCTACATTTTCTCTGATGTGAATACATCTCATCCATTACTACTTTCTCAAAAGTAGCCAAAGTAGTATTCATCGGTGGGGTGAAGGTACTTCTCTTTTTGAAAGGATTTTTTGTTGTCTCTTCATCCTTATTCTCCTGAAAATGAATGGCTAAACTGAGTTTCTGCATGTATAACCTAAATTCTACTATATAATCAGTTATATCAAAATTAGTATTAGGTACATATTTCATTCCTCTAGAAAACAAGGAGAAATGTCCTTTCTCCAATTTAAATTGAGTGTAGTTAAATATACTAAAATCACCCAAACTATATTGTATATCATTTTGTTTCACTATTGTCAATTCCTTATCCATTCCGCGGTGGTGGTGTTATGGAAGCATTGTCGCCTCACAGTAAGACGCTGTCTCAGCTAGACCGTCCTCTGTGCGGAGACATGCGTGAATGGCTGTACCTTGGTTGAAGGTTGTGCGTCAGAGCTGGCAACTCGGCACGTAAAAATCTACTGCCAATCATTAGTGGACCGGAGTTCCGCTGTGGCATCCCCTAACCGGGAAAAGCCGAAAGACACAACAACATTGTCAGTTCTTTTTGTTCGTATACTGCCAGTTCATCTGATTTGTGGGATTGCTCCATCTCCTGTGTACAGGTGCTCCTTGTTTTTCCTGTCCTTGCCATACTTGTTTTTTTCTCCCTAAAAAATTCCTATTTTTATTTTTCTATCCTCTTTTCCCCTTATTATCTTGTACTTCTTCTACACAGTCATCAATTCCCTTTCCATTTGGGTATCTGGTCCTTAGGTTCATTATAATTCACCCATCTATAAGCCTGTTTATTCTCGTATTGTTCTAAATCCCTTTTTATCTTCCTACATTTTCTATTGAACTGTTTTTTACTATTTTTTTCTGCCCATTCAAATTGATTGTTATAAAAACTTTCACATTCACTAAATAATAAATCCTTCATAATGATCTTATTCAAT
Organism: Protopterus annectens; assembly: GCF_019279795.1. Classification (NCBI taxonomy): domain Eukaryota; kingdom Metazoa; phylum Chordata; order Ceratodontiformes; family Protopteridae; genus Protopterus; species Protopterus annectens. Next base: position 1,728,605,524 of record NC_056731.1, on the reverse strand, counting down.
TGTTCTATTTCTGTCATAATCGCACATAACTTTTTGTCATTACAACTTATTATAAACTGCATAAAACTGAATCCAAAGTTATCAAAAAGATTTGTACATTCCTGTATTTTTGATTCATTCATCTCTACTCCCATGGGCTGTTTAAAAAATCTTAAGACCATCGGTACAATTTTCAAATCCAAACATCTTTTTAAATACATGTTATCCAATTGTACACTTTTTGCAATACCCAGCTTTTTACCTAAATCATAAATTAAATCTTTTATTGTCTTGTTGCTCCCATGAGCTACATCTCCATCGTCACAAGTCATCGTACTATGTCTATTGTTACTAAAATCAAAGTTGCATTTAAAAAAAACATCCAATTCATGTCGTGTACCCTTGTCTCTTGGGCCATCAAAAAAGTTAATAGCTTGTATATTGCCTGTACCTGTAACAGATGGATGTCCAACCATTAAGTCTTTTTGGGAATCATATGCTTCGGCTTGGCTCCTGAAATATTAAAATCGTCCTCTGATCCATTATTCCCCACTCATACACCTTCTAAAGTGTAATGAAAATGTTCGTTCACTCCTGCAGTGGATCCATGAGAGGGTCCGATATCCTGAACTCCACCATTCTCTTGACCGCTGGGGATAGAATTCAAAGTCTTGCTTCCGCTAGGCATACGCGATGATGTAACCCTTTGCGTTCCTTCATTACTTCCCCCAGGCTGGCTTATCAATTCTATGAGCCGCGTAAGCTCTCCCTTTATTATGGCCATCTCTGACTACATCTTCTGTATCTCATCTCTCCTACCTGGAGAAAATATAGGCAGTAATTCATCTAGGGAATCCATGACACCCATGACCAACTAAAATTGTGACTACTGTAAGCGAAAGTCCACAATATAACAAATACACACAAACTCCGTCCGCTTTGCTTGGTGTCTAGGTGCCAAAAAAGACAAGTGTAGATCCAAAGAAAACACTTTATTTTCAACTACAAAACACTCATAACTCTTCGTTAAGCGCTTTCATCTATAAATAATAGACTTCATCAGAACACCGTCGTTTGTTACATGCTGGGTTATATATAAATGTTCAACCAATCATATTAGTTGATTAATCAATCAATTAAGTATACAGTTTGATTAAAGTGCTCAGTGCATTATATTGAAATTCTCAGTACTTTTAGTTAAAAAAAAACACTCATATATAATGTATAATTCAGTCTAAACTGATATGACAGATGTACAACATATAAAGTCATATAATAAAAAAATATAATATTGTTAAAAAACTATTCTACCATCACTTAAATTCATATACATATCCTACTGCCTTAAATATGTATTCTATTCAGATTTTGTATTCCAAAACAGGCTTTATAGAAATGCTATCATTAATTCCAGGGTATACTGTTGCATTTAACATAATTTGCAATTTGGTTTCTCTTTCCCCTAATTTCTTACTAATGTTACCACCCTGCAATTAGCCATTATTTGTTCTAAAATTGCAAATTTTAATGTATTGCAAGTTGAACTTTTGACGAGGTGCCATTATAATGCATTATTTATATCCTTTTTTCTAATGCAATAGAAATGATCGTAAATTCTATTACTTAAGCACCTGTCTGTTTTGCCCACATAATAACTTGGGCACTTTGTACATTTGGCTAAGTAAACCACATGTTGGGTGCGACAATTCCCATTCTTGAACCTTATTACAGTTTGGTAGATATCCTCCAAAGTAAGGGTGGGGTCTTCCATTACAGCACTACATTGGTTGCACTGTCCACATTTATGGGTGCCACCTTCCTTTCTTATATTTTTACTATTGAAGGGCTTACTCTCAAATTTATTCTTTAAATTTTTTCTGTTTTATAAACAAACACAGTATGCTCTCCTAATAACTTGTAAATATTTTCATCTGTTTTCATTATATTCTAATTACCTTCCACTATTTTTTTATAAATCTTTAACATGGGTACTGTATTGGAATATACAGGCTCATTGAAACTTGTTATTAACCTGACTATTGCTTGGACAACTAATGGTGTCCAAGGTTCTACTAGGCCCTGTACCCAATAGGGTTTTGTACTTCTTACCCCATTCTTCTTTAACATATTTAATAGTATTGTCTATCAGTCCTAGGGGGTACCCTCATGTACTGAACATGCTACTTATGTTGTCTAATTCGTTAAGCATATCATTATATTCAGAAGTCATTCTAGCTGCTCTAATATATTGACCCTTAATTATACTACACTTCTGACTATATGGGTGACAGCTAGAATATTCTAAGTACGAGTTGCTGAATGTACTTTTTCTGTATATTCTGGACGTAAATCAACCATTTTCTCTGGAAATGTCGGTATCTAGTTAAGATATACCTTTCTTGTCACAATTGTATGTAAACCTTAAATAGTCACTAGCTACATTAATGTAATTGAAAAACATTTCTAAGTCATTAATAGACCCATTCCACAGAATAAACATATCGTCCAAAAACCTTATGTAACAACTTATATAACTGTACCATCTGCTATTGATTATCTATTCTTCCTCCCAATCAAGACGGTCTAAATTGGTGAAAATGGGGGCACAGGCTGCCCCCATTGCCACCCCTTTACATTGTCTGTAATATTCTCCTTCAAATAAAAGAAAAGAAGGTGGCACCCATAAATGTGGACAGTGCAACCAATGTAGTGCTGTAATGGAAGACCCCACCCTTACGTTGGAGGATATTAACCAAACAGTAATAAGGTGCAAGAATGGGAATTGTCGCACCCAACATGTGATTTACTTAGCCAAATGTACAAAATGCCCAAGTTATTATGTGGGCAAAACAGACAGGTGCTTAAGAAATATAATTTACGATAATTTCTATTGCATTAGAAAAAAGGATATAAATAATGTATTATACAGGCACCTCATCAAAAGACCAACTTGCAATACATTTAAATTTGCAATTTTAGAACAAATAATGGCTAATCTTTGGGGTGGTAACATTAGTAAGAAATTAGGGGAAAGAGAAACCAAATGGCAAATTATGTTAAATGGAACAGTATACCCCGGAATTAATGATAGCATTTCTATAAAGCCTGTTTTGGAATACAAAATCTGAATCTATCTAGATGCCTACATTTCCACAGTAAATGGTCGATTTACGTCCAGAATATATAGGAAAAGTACATTCAGCAACTCATACTTAGAATATTCTAGCTGTCAACCATATAGTCAGAAATGTAGTATAATTAACATTCAATGTATTAGAACAGCTAGAATGACTTCTGAATATAATGATATGCTTAAGGAATTAGACAGCATAGGTAGCATGTTCAGTACACGTGGGTAGCCCCTAGGAATGATAGACAACACTATTAAATATTTTAAAGAAAAATGGGGTAAGAAGTACAAACCTCTATTGAGTACAGGGCCTAGCAGAACCTTGGTCACCATTAGTTGTCCAAGCAATAGTCAGATTAATAACAAGTTTCAATGAGCCTGTATATTCCAATGCAGTACCCATGTTAAAAAATTACAAAAAATAGTGGAAGGTAATTGGAATATAATGAAAACAGATGAAAATATTTACAAATTATTAGGAGAGCATCCTGTGTTTTTTTAACTAAAAGTACTGAGAATTTTAATTTAATGCACTGAGCACTTTAGTCAAACAGTATACGTAACTGATTGATTAATCAACTAATATGATTGGTAGAACATTTATATATAACCCAGCATGTAACAAACGAACATGTTCTGATGAAGTCTATCATTTATAAATGAAAGCACTTAACGTAGAGTTATGAGTGTTTTGTAGTTGTAAATAAAGAAGTGTTTTCTCTGGATCTACACTTGTCTTTTGTGGGACCTAGACACCAAGCACAGTTGATGGAGTTTGTGTGTATTTGTTATATTGTGGATTTTCGCTGACAGTTGTCACAATTTTAGTTGGTCATGGGTGTCATGGATTCCCTAGATGAATTACCGTCTATATTCTCTCCAGGTAGGAGAGATGAGATACAGAAGATGCAGTCGAAGATGGCCATAATAAAGGGTGAGCTTATGTGGCTCTTAGAATTGATACGCCAGTCTGCGGGAAGTAATGAAGGAACACGAAGGGTTATGTCATTGCGTATGCCTAGCAGAAGCAAGGCTTTGAATTATATTCTCAATGGTCAAGAGAACGGCGACATTGAGGATATCGGATCCTCTTATGGATCCACTGCAGGAGTGAACAAACATTTTTGTTACACATTAGAAGGTGTACGAGTGGAAAATAATGGATCGGGGGATGATTTTAATATTTCAGGAGCCAAGCTGAAGCGTATGGTTCCCAAAAAGACTTACTCAATGGTTGGACATCCATCTGTACAGGTACAGGCAATATGCAAGCTGTTAACTTTTTTGATGGCCCGAGAGAAAAGGGTACATGACATGAATTGGATGCTTTTTTTAAATGCAACTTTGATTTTGGTAACAATAGACATAGTAAGATGGCTTGTGATGATGGAGATGTAGCCCATGGGAGCAACAAGACAATAAAAGATTTAATTTATAATTTAGGTAAAAAGCTGGGTATTGTGAAAAGTGTATAATTGGACAACATGTATTTAAAAAGATGTTTGGATTTGAAAATTGTACCGATGGGCTTAAGATTTCTTAAACAGCCCATGGGAGTAGAGATGAATGAATCAAATATACAGGAATGTACAAATCTTTTTGATAACTTTGGATTCAGTTTTGTGCAGTTTATAATAAGTTGTAATGACAAAAAGTTATGTGCGATTATGACAGAAATGGAACAAGTGAATGAGATCATTATGAAGGATTTATTATTTAGTGAATGTGAAAGATTTTATAACACTCAATTTAAATAGGCAGAAAAAATAGTAAAAAACAGTTCGATAGAAAATGTAGGAAGATAAAAAGGGATTTAGAACAATATGAGAATAAACAGGCTTATAGATGGGTGAATTATAATGAACCTAAGGACCAGATACCTAATGGAAAGGGAACTGACGACTGTGTAGAAGAAGTATAAGATAATAAGGGGAAAAGAGGATGGAAAAACAACAATAGGAATTCTTTAGGGAGAAAAAACAAGCATGGCAAGGACAGGAAAAACAAGGACCATCTGTACACAGGAATTGGAGCAATTCCACAAATCAGGTGAACTGGCAGTACATGAACAAAAAGAATTGGATAAGGAATTGACAATAATGAAACAAAATGATATACAATATAGTTTGGGTGATTTTACTATATTTAACTACACTCAATTTAAATTGGAGAAAGAACATTTCTCCTTGTTTTCTAGAGGAATGAAATATGTACCTAATACTAATTTTGATATAACTAATTATATCGTATAATTTAAGTTATACATGTGAAAACTCAATTTAGCCATTCATTTTCAGGAGAATAGGGATGAAGAGACAACAAAAAATCCTTCCAAAAAGAGAAGTACCTTCACCCCTCTGATGAATTCTACTTTGGCTACTTTTGAGAAAGTAGTAATGGATGAGATGTATTCACATCAGAGAAAATGTAGGGATTAAAAGATGCAATACAATTTAAGTAAGAAAGAGTTCCAAGTTTTAAAAGAAATACAGGTTAACCATCAAATTTGGGTTATGAAACCAGACAATGTATCTAGTGACTATTTAAGGTTTACATACAATTGTGACAAGAAAGTATATATCTTATCTAGATACCTACATTTCCATAGAAAATGGTCGATTTACGTCCAGAATATATAGGAAAAGTACATTCAGCAACTCGTACTTAGAATATTCTAGCTGTCACCCATATAGTCAGAAGTGTAGTATAATTAAGGGTCAATGTATTAGAGCAGCTAGAATGACTTCTGAATATAATGATATGCTTAAGGAATTAGACAACATAGGTAGCATGTTCAGTACACGAGCGTACCCCCTAGGACTGATAGACAATACTATTAAATATGTTAAAGAAGAAAAATGGGGTAAGAAGTACAAACCTCTATTGGGTACAGAGCCTAGTAGAACCTTGGACACCATTAGTTGTCCAAGCAATAGTCAGGTTAATAACAAGTTTCAACAAGCCTGTATATTCCAATACAGTACCCATGTTAAAGAATTACAAAAAATAGTGGAAGGTAATTGGAATATAATGAAAACAGATGAAAATATTTACAAGTAATTAGGAGAGCATCCTGTGTTTGTTTATAAAACAGGACAGAATTTAAAGAATAAATTTGAGAGTAAGCCCTTCAATAGTAAAAATAAAAGAAAGGAACGTGGCACCCATAAATATGGACAGTGCAACCAATGTAGTGCTGTAATGGAAGACCCCACCCTTACTTTGGAGGATATCTACCAAAGTGTAATAAGGTTCAAGAATGGGAATTGTCGCATCCAACATGTGATTTACTTAGCCACATGTACAAAGTGCCCAAGTAATTATGTGGGCAAAACAGACTGGTGCTTAAGAAATAGAATTTACGATCACTTCTATTGCATTAGAAAAAAATATATAAATAATGCATTATACAGGCACCTCGTCAAAAGTCCAACTTGCAATACATTTAAATTTGCAATTTTAGAACAAATAATGGCTAATCCCAGAGGTTGTAACATTAGTAAGAAATTAGGGGAAAGAGAAACCAAATGGCAAATTATGTTAAATACAACAGTATACCCTGGAATTAATGATAGCATTTCTATAAAGCCTGTTTTGGAATAAAAAATCTGAATAGAATACATATTTAAGGCAGTAGGATATGTATATGAATTTAAGTAATGGTAGAATAGTTTTTTAACAATATTATATTTTTTATTACATGATTTTATATGTTGTACTTCTGTCATATCAGTTTAGACTGAATTATTCATTATATATGAGTGTTTTTTTAACTAAAAGTACTGAGAATTTTAATTTAATGCACTGAGCACTTTAATCAAACAGTATACTTAATTGATTGATTAATTAACTAATATGATTGGTTGAACATTTATATATAACCCAGCATGTAACAAACGACTGTTTTCTGATGAAGTCTATTATTTATAGATGAAAGCGCTTAACGAAGAGTTATGAGTGTTTTGTAGTTGTAAATAAAGAAGTGTTTTCTCTGGATCTACACTTGTCTTTTGTGGGACCTAGACACCAATCACAGGGGGCGGAGTTTGTGTGTATTTGTTATATTGTGGACTTTCGCTGACAGTTGTCACAATTTTTGTTGTCATTATTAGCTGGACTGCTACCCTACGTATATCTCACATTGGTCATATACACAAGTTCTGCCGCTGTCCGTTACCTTACATTGGGCATTTGCTACCAAGCACATTAATGCCATGCACAGTGATGTCATGGTATGAGTGGAAACTGCTAGACCAAAACAATGAGCCAATGTCCTGCTGTTATTATGAGGTTGTCCAGTGTCTGTCATTCTGGGCTATCATGACCGAACGACAAGCCTTCAACACAGAGCACATGCATCCATGTTACATGTGTGGGTGGATAATACCTAGGTCGCATTTACCCATATAGCCGCATTCCAAGGCAAATATCCTACACACAGAAGTAACACCCTGACACCTACATGACAATTGTATTGGATGCTTACGGTAACCCATGCTAGATGTGTGGTTTTAGTACTCCATTTGCTCAATACAGAACCTAAAATGGGGAATACTGACATTTGTGCAGTGAGGAACACCTGGCTAAAGGCTCTGTAGTGCACAATTGCACTACCACCATATAACTGAGATCCAGGCAAGTGGACCATAACAGTGGTATGGACCATTTCAGGTGGTGGTGGACACATATTCATAAAGGCTACTCACATGTAAAGACCACTACTCTGACATAACGCATCACAGATGAGTCAGGTACAGGTGACAGTGGCAAAAGCTGCATTCTAGGTTGTATTCTCATATACATCCATCACCTTGTTCCCAGACTACCAACACACATCCATATGTGGTATGACATAGTATGGTAGACCACCAGATGACCCTAGATTGGTGGACTGTATGTAGGCCTACATCAACTGTGCAAAGTACCAATGTACAGACACAGCTGCATAATCTGTTATGCAATGCAATAATACCACTGTTTATAACCAGATCAGATGTACACATACCAGGGTCCCTCGGATGTTGTCCGCATTAACATGGTCGACTGCTGTTGTACATCAGTAAACAACACCCTCATGGTTGGATATGACCTAACCATACCTGCCCTGGATATGTACATCCCACACTCATACAACATAAATTACATTACCATAGCTTTCGTTTACTTTTCTACATACAGGTGGCTACAGTCATTACACATATGCACATGGCAGATAGCATGCTAACTGTACATAAGGTTCGATATCTATGTTGACAGAGGTAATATCCCCTCTCTACTGGTGACCTGTTAGAAAAATATGTATTAGTAATATGCATGCTTAATGCTTAGTGCATTCAAGGTTTAAAAGGGTTAATACGTTTATTCTGTTCACACTGCATGAATCTGCACAGCTATTAGAAACTTAACAAGAAGCATTTGATTTCTGCTAGTGTCATGAGACTTAACAAAGAGTTATTGATTTTCTGCTTATGCCATGAAAAAGTACACAGCTGTTAGAAGCTTTGATAAGGAGCACAAAGGCTGCTTGAAAGTATAAACCGTAGTCAGCATTACTTGTACCTAAGCTAGAAATGTACCTTGAATCTAGGCAAAATGTAACATATATATTAGAACTGCACAACTGAAGAATTGAAAGTTTGTGGTGGGCTAAAATAAGTCCCAAGGCCAGGTTGTTTTTCTCAAATGTTTTGTAAATCAGCAGTTATTCTCAACTAGTCAGCAATTATTCTAGTAACATTTTCTGTAGAACAATACAGAAGGCTGTGTCTAACTACGTCAGCAATAGAAGTAACATTTCTGTGTAACATGGAAAGAACTGTATAAAAATGCCATACTAATTATTAATGGCCAGACAAATGATTCTGCCTGCATGCTTTGTCTCCTTGCTGCAAGTTAATAAAGGGTGCCATACTTGAACCTTACGTGAATTGGTCTTTGAAGTTTTCTCCTTTGACAGATTGGTCCTTCAGACCGGAACCCTCTCTTCACCTTGGATCAGATGGGCCAGGTGGTTGAAACCGTACGGGGAAGAAACCAAATCGGTTCTTCTTATTTGAAAAGCCCTCCGACTGAATTGTTGTACAAAAGAGGCTAGCCACTTTCTGATCTGCGACTGAAGGGCGGGTCTCCGCGAATCAGGTGATCAATCACGTAGGCTCAGGTAAGGTGAATCTACTTTTTTCTGTTTTCTGTTTTAGATCAGGGACTAGATTTGTATTGTTTTTGTCAAGACTGTATTTTGCAAGTCAGGGACAGAAAAGATTACTGTCTTGTCATAGATCAGGAGAAACAGAATAAGTAGGCAGTCATTCTGAAGAGACTATAACAAAATCCGTGATACCACGTTAAAAATAAGAGAGGTTATGTAACGATCAAAAAGGTAGAACAAAATGGGTAGTAATTGCACAAAAAGACCCCAAAATCCGCCGTTAACAGAAGACGCAAAATATATGCAGTTGCAGCGTGCTGACAATATTAAATATTATTCAAAATGGGTTAATAAATATGAATTTGACGGAAAATTAGAAAAATCCTCGCTTATCAAACTTGTTAAACAGCTCAAAACTGATTCCAAAGGTCGGGACTGAGGAAGTAAACCGTAGGGAACAAAAGAAGAAAAAATTCAAAAGCAATGTTTTTAGACAAGGAGGACAATAACGTAGTAATAGCATCGGCACCTCCGCCCCCTTTACCAGAATATGAAGCAAGTGATCAGGTTAGTCAACCCCCACGATATCCTGTGGTCACTGAAGAAAGAGGCGTTATGAAAATAAAACCGTATATTCGAGATCCCATCTGGACCAGGTCTCGAACAAGGGCAGGTAACTCAAATAAAGGCATTGAATTATACCAAATGGTTAAGAATTCACGGTCTATGAGTGAAGAAGAAATATGTCCACTTATAGAAGTACCCAACCCTCAGGCAGGTCAGGACAATCAGGACCCAACTATTTTAGTGTATAGACCTTGGACTCCGGAAGATATCCGGAAAGCCACTGAGGGAATTCCCCATCCAAAAGTTAATTTTAGAAAATTCTCAGAAGATTTGCAAGGAATGAGGCTGAGTTATAACTTAAATGGACAAGAGGTAGAAAAAGTAGTTAGACAAATTGTGGGGCCAGATTGGCACATGATTAGTGGCAACTGGAATCCCCGTCACGCTGCACAAAGACCCCTCCCACATAGCAGCGCAGAATTAGACAACAGAGTAAAAGGTCTTACAGACAGCATCTCTGAAAAATGGAAGCCTAGGGCAGACTGGACTTGCATTAATCAATGCATCCAACAAGAAGGTGAAACTATTGACCGGTATTATGCCAGACTATTAGAATGTTTTAATAACCACTGTGGAATGCAGGTTCCTGAAGATCAAACACAAGATTCCCCATATGAACAGCAGTTAAAGAATGCATTTTTAAAGGGCAGTATTGCACCTATAAGCATTTTTGTTACAAAACACATGGTAGACCATCATACGAGCAGGTTACAGTCATTACTTGACTATGTTAGGCATGCCGAAAAGGCATTTTAATAGCAAAAAGAAAAAGAAAGCTCAAGTATTTTACGTAGAAGATGGAGCAGAAGTTTATGTAGTACAGTCCGGGAAAAAGGGCAAGAAAAACGCACAGGGAAACAAACAATCTGATCAACGATCAGAGGACTTTGAAGGGCGAAAGAAAAGGGGTGAATGTTTCAAATGTGGTAAAAAGAGACACTTGGCAAAGGATTGCAGGAAAAACAAGAAGGCAACCACGGAAGACAAGGAGTGTGAGGACTGACTATATGATAGTCAGGAATCACTAGAAGGGGATAGCGAAGAAAGGACAAATGAGAATGTGATAGAGGGAGTAGAGGATGTGACAGAAGAGATAGAGGAAGTGCAAGAAGTTAGTGATAATGAAGAAAATGAAATATTAGACCTAGCTTTTTTGAGCTTGGAGCTCTATTTAGCAGACACAAAACTAGAAGTTACACTCTTGGTAGAAGGAAGGGAAGTCAAATTCTTGTGTGACTCAGGGGCATCATGAACCCTGATGCATCCCTCCAAACGACCAGAAAACATAGAGTCACCTCATTACATACTCGTAAAAGCAGCTAATGGACAACTGTATCAGGAGCCCCTCTCCCGTAATATTGCAATAACTGATCCAGTTTCAGGATTGACTCAGAAAAGCAAAATTGTTGTTTCTGCAAAATGCCCAGTAAACCTCTTTGGCAGAGACCTTATGCAACTATTTGGTATAGCAGTAGTCCCAACCATGCAGGGTATGGAAGCACAGTGACAAATTGATACCTTTTCAGTGCAATCGGAGGGTGAAATGTTTTATTGGTACAGCCAGGACTTGGTTACTACTGGTTCAGGGACTGTGACCAAAGAATTAATGAATATAGCCATCAGCAAGTTCCCCTCCCTTGACATTGATAAGCAACACCTGTTGCACTGTACCGTGTATTATTGTAACACACGAGGACCTGATAAGGAATATGAGCAAGAATTGTTTAAAAATCATGCAAACAGATTGATATTACGTAACCTGTACTGGGACACAGAATGGAACAGTGTAGCCAGCTGTTCATTGCCCCAGGAGTTCTTTACACTTTATAAATCTAATTGATTAACACATGTTAGCTTAACCAAGAACAAAAGTATAGACTGGGCAGACCTAGGAGAAAACGTCACGAGATGGGAGAAACAGACAGGATTAGAACTGTCAGAACACGGAATACAAATACAGAAGTTGAATTGGATAACTCAGACCCACCCAGCCGTGCACTTGCAGTCTAGCAAGGACAGCTGATTAGCACTCCTATTAAAGGAGGAAGAGAATGCCTTACAGAATATACCAGAAACTCTCTGGTCAACAGGAAAGTCAGATGTAGGACTTATTCGTACAGCGGGACCAGTAACTATCATGCCAAAGTCAGCATTCAGACCACAAAAAAGACAGTATCCCTTAAGAAAAGATATAGAGGCAGGAATAAAGCCTATTATAGCAGTCTTACTTAAAGGAGGAATACTGGTAGAATCTCCCGATTCACCATGTAATACACCCTTATTTCCAGTTAAAAAAGCAAATGGAGAATGGCGTATGGTCCAAGATTTACAAGCTGTAAATGATGCAGTAATACCAAGGGCACCTACGGTGCCAGACCCACACACCCTGTTGAATGATTTAAAACCTCAGTAGAAGTATTTTTCTGTGGTAGACATCAGCAATGCATTCTTTTCGATACCGATACACCCTGACAGCCAGTATTGGTTTGCATTCACATTTCAGGGGAAAAGGTATACATATACGCGACTACCACAGGGGTATTGTGAAAGTCCAACAATATTCTCACAAGAAATGGCAAGCAACTTGGCGGGATTTACCCCACCAAGGGGCAGTCAGATTTTACTTTATGTTGATGACATCTTACTGGCGGCCCCCACCCAGCAAGATTGTAAAGAAGATACCATAGCGCTATTACGATTTTTAGCCGCTGAAGGACATAAGGTAAATAAAAATAAACTGCAGCTTTGGAAAAAACAAGTCAAATACCTGGGATATGTAATATCCAAATAAGGTAGAACATTAGATGAGGACAGAAAAGTAGCAATTTTGCAAGCACCAAAACCCACTACCAATAAGGAAATGATGTCCTTCCTGGGTACAACTAATTTTTGCTGGAGCAGGATTCCAAACTATGCCTTGGAATCTGCACCTCTGACTGACTTGATATATAAGAAGCCTATGGCTGCACAGGATTTGTTACAATGGACAGCAGAGGCAGAATCTGCTTTCTGCAAACTGAAACAATTAATAGCGTCCTCATTAGTTCTGGGATTACCAAACTATTATAAAAGTTTTTTCCAAACTGTAGATTGTAAGCAAGGTTATATGACATCAGTGTTAACACAACAGCATGGGGACAAGCAACGCCCCATTGCTTACTATTCATCACAACTAGACCCAGTGGCACGGTCCTTACCACACTGTGTACAAGCAGTAGTTGCAGCTGCAATGGCAGTACAGGCTTCGGCCTCAGTAGTCTTATTCCACCCTCTCACTTTGAGAGTGCCTCATGCAGTTGCGATTATTTTACTACAAGAAAAGGTGGCATATCTTTCCCCTGCTAGGCATCTTTCCTGTATGACTATATTGTTGAGCCAACCTCACATGACAATTGAGTGATGCATGACTTTGAACCCTTCTACTCTGCTCCCAACCTCTGCAGATGGCAAACCACACTGCTGCCTGCAGGTAATTGAGCAAAAGACACTACCTAGAATATATCTCATGGATGTCCCCTTGGATGATGCCGAGGTGACATACTACGTGGATGGTTCATGCAAAAGGGGTCCTGCAGGGCAGAACCTAGTAGGATATGCAGTCGCTTCTGACACTGAGATTATAGAAGCAAAACCTTTACCACACAACTTATCTGCACAGGCAGCAGAATTGATTGCCTTGACATGGGCATGTATCTTAGCAAAGGGTAAATGTGTTTTTGCGCAACAGTGGAAAAACCAAGGAATGATAACATCTACTGGCAAACCTATAAATCATGCACAGTTTATTTTAGATCTTTTAGAATCTATTCAGGTACCTCAGAAAGTAGCTATTTGTAAATGCACAGCTCACACCAAGCAACAAGATAGGATTTCAAAAGGTAATGCAAGACAGCTGCAAAACAAGTAGCGTCTGAAGTATTTCTTTTAAATGAGGAACTACAACCCTCTGAGATTTTAGACTTAGAAATGTTAAAAACAATGCAGACACTCACTACGCAAGCTGAAAAACAAATATGGGTAAAATGAGGAGCAATTCTCGAAAAGGGGCTGTACATCTCTAAAGAAGAGAAACCGATACTACCATCTAATTTGTTTAGATATGCAGCTTTGTTGAGCCATGGGCAATGCCATGTCTCAACAGGGGGGATGGTACAGCTGGTGAACCAAGTGTTCACAACGTATGGATTTACAAACTACTCTAAAAAATTCTGTTTGATGTGCCAAATTTGTAACAAACATCATGCACAAGGGGCGTTAAAGCCCAAGCAAGGGAGTTTCCCTACACCACCATATCCGTTTCATGCTATCTGTATGGATTTCATAGAATTGAACAAATGTGAAAATAAGAAGTATTGTCTTGTCATTGTAGATATGTTTTCCAGATTGTTGGAAGCCTTTCCAACCAAAATCAGATGCAGCCATGGTAGCAAAAGTACTTGTCAAAGAAATCATCCCTAGATTTGGCATTCCAGAAAGGATCTACAGTGACAACGGTACACACTTTGTAAATCAAACCATACAAGCAGTTAAGTAAGCATTTTGGTATTTCTTTAAAAAATCATTGTGCATACCATCTGCAATCTGCAGGGCTAGTTGAGAGGCATAATGGTATATTAAAGAATAAATTAAGAAAGTTAATAGCTGAGACAGGGAAGAATTGGTTGTATTGTTTGTCCCTTGCACTGTTGAGTATGAGAACTGTTCCGACTGCAAAAGGATTGACTACTTTTGAGAAACTATTTGGAAGGGCTTATTATACACCCCAGTGGAAACTTCTCATGTCCACAGACCAGGAAGCCGATCATACTCTAGCTGAATATATGAGAAAAGTCATGAATTCTAAACATCTGTTGCAGTCAAATTCTGTTTCAGACAAAGAAGAAACCAAAACATCGGAAGTGGCAGTGACCCCAGGGAGTGGGTGTGGGTGAAGAATATAAAGAAGAAAAATTGGTCATCACCAAGGTGGGAAGGTCCATACCAGGTGCTTCTTTCGACACCCACTGCAGTCAAGATAGCAGAGCGAGCCTCGTGGATTCACCTGACACACTGCAAACTAGTTAAGAACTTTGAACTGGACAAAAATCATACCTCTCCATCGGGGCCCTCAGCACAGAGTCTGGCTACAAAGGGAGGTCGGATCAATAGGACTGATCCGTCTCAATACCAGTGAAGAAACCATCGATGCTGAAGGTCCTATTAGGGCAGAGAGTAAGAACACATGTCTGAAATAAAGATGACAGGATCCAGTAAGATCCAGATGTACCTGTTCGGAAGAGTCGGAGAAAACAGGAATGCAGAACAATAGTTTCCTCAGAAGTGTTGCATAATCATTCTGTTGACTGTACTAGTGACAGTAATCTTTTTGTTGTGGCCATTCCTTTTTCCCAGCCACACAAACTGAACTGAATAAGCGTGGAGAGTTGCACGTAGAGTGGCACCCAAACTTCAGCACTTACCAGGCAATCAAATATGTGTATGCTGAGACCTTCAATGTTTCGAATTGCTGGATTTGCACAGCTTTGCCAACAGCATACGGGGGGTTATTGTTAACTTCAGTCCCCCTAGGAGCCAACAAGACCTGGGAAAATTTAGTCTATGATACATCAGATGTTACATCACAAGATAAAGTAGCATTGCACTTGTCTGTTCGACAGAAAGGGACTATGTGTTTTTACAAAAATGATACAGTTCAGGTGGGTTGGAGCAATTGCAATGTGACTGTTCCCTATAAATGCTACAATAAAACTGACAACACAGGTTCCTATTACAACACAAGCTATGATTCCTTTTTTGAACTGATGCATAGGACAACTGATGAAGTAAAACATATTGCTGACCTCTATAAACAACTGATTATAGTTGACAAAAAAATGTTTCATCCAGAGCCAGGACATAGTAAAGTTGCTACCAAAGTAGAAGATTTTTATTTTGTATGTGGTAGGAAAGCATACAAGTGGTTACCTGAGAATTGGTCTGGCAGTTGTTATTTGGGGTACCTGGTTCCGGCCATACGACACACAGCAGTTTTGCCTCAGGGGAAAATTCGGAATGTTCAACAAGAAATCAAGAAACCTGTCGACCCAGTGGGGCAAATCAATGCAGGCTGGAAAAACCATCATGCTGTGAGCCTAGGGAAAAATGGAATGTCGCATATGGACTTGTGTGATACAATCATCTCATGGGCAGGTGTATTGCCAGCATATGGAGCAAGGAAATCAATCTGGGAACTGAGAAAACTGTCTAAACTTCTCAAAATAATGAGCAATGCAACCTTTTCCACTCTAGATTTGGTGACTGATGAACTTGACTGCCATGAGAACTGTAGTGCTTCAAAACCGCATTGCTCTTGACTTCACCCTAGCGGCGAGAGAAGGTACTTGTGCTTTAATCCAGGAGGAGTGCTGTTCGTATATTCCTGACCACAAACACGAGATAGACAACCACCTTGAGGTAATTCAGCAGGTGTCGGCTATGACCAAGCCAGGACCAAATCCATTGAGGGACTATTTCCAGAGATTGTTTGGGGGGTGGGGCAGTATCCTAATGAACATCCTGATTGCCATCTGTGTAGGAATGATCCTGCTGGTGGTATCTGTGTGCTGCTGCATCCCCTGCATGAAAAGACTGATTAAAGACTTTATAGACATGTCAATTTATACCAAGGTGCTGAACTTGAAGAATTGTTGAAAAATTGAAAATGCTTTCATAAGTTTAAACTGAATGACTCTCTTAACTGCAAATCCTGAGTAGGAAGAGGTTAGGGGAAGAAAAAGACTGTTTATGCTTATTTTGAAAGTAGAATAAAATTATTAAAAGGGGGGAAATGTTAGAAAAATATGTATTAGTAATATGCATGCTTAATGCTTAATGCATTCAAGGTTTAAAAGGGTTAATACATTTATTCTGTTCACACTGCATGAATCTGCACAGCTATTAGAAACTTAACAAGAAGCATTTGATTTCTGCTAATGTCAGCAAATAACAAGAAGCATTTTATTTCTACTAGTGTCATGAAACTTAACAAAGAGTTATTGATTTTCTGCTTATGCCATGAGAAAGTACACAGCTGTTAGAAGCTTTGATAAGGAGCACAAAGGCTGCTTGAAAGTATAAACCGTAGTCAGCATTACTTGTACCTAAGCTAGAAATGTACCTTGAATCTAGGCAAAATGTAACATATATATTAGGACTGCACAATTGAAGAATTGAAAGTTTGTGGTGGGCTAAAATAAGCCCCAAGGCCAAGTTGTTTTTCTCAAATGTTTTGTAAACCAGCAGTTATTCTCAACTAGTCAGCAATTAGTCTAGTAACATTTTCTGTAGAGCAATACAGAAGGCTGTGTCTAACTACGTCAGCAATAGAAGTAACATTTCTGTGTAACATGGAAAGAACTGTATAAACATGCCATACTAATTATTAATGGCCAGACAAATCATTCTGCCTGCATGCTTTGTCTCCTTGCTGCAAGTTAATAAAGGGTGCCATACTTGAACATTACGTGAATTGGTCTTTGAAGTTTTTTCTTTTGACATGACCCATGACATCTATCATATCATACAACACCTCATGTGGCATGTATGTCTTTAGACATGTCCACCTATTGCAATGCCTACAAACATACCCAAATAACAGGACCATAAAACCTACACAAGGCCTGTATTGACAGACTCAGGGAAATCTAGCTCTGCTCTGTATGTTACTGAGTAGTCACAGGTGATATGTTCATGACATGTGCAGCCATGTGTGGCCACAGCTCCTACATATACCCCATGTCAACAATTGCAAGCCGTGCATGCTGTGTGCTGTCTGGACATTAGTCTTAGAACCACAATAGCCAGTACATGCTGGGGTGAGATGTTTACAAGCCACAGACCTTGCACATGTGTACTATACTGTGATACATATGTTCTGCCTAGCTCTAACAGAGCACATCACTGGCACTCTTCCAGTACACATGAGGTGTGTGTGGCAAATATGATGTGCTCACTGTTGACCATTACAGTGCCCTGTCTTCACCATGGCACTGTCAAGTAACAGTTTGTAGCAGCATGACATAGAATACTGCTGTGTGTTTCATGCTGATATGTGCTGTTGTAATATATGTACACTTGGCTACTTGGTGAAAATGGTGGTGTCCTACCAGTACATGAATACAACATCCATTATGGTGTAATGCTCGGCTATGTTTCACACATGGCATGGGGAAGGTGTGGAATATATCCTCTTGACCTGCTAGCGCACGTACTGATGTAGACCCCATATGTGTACATGTATTGCTGTTTGTGTAGATTCCATGTGTGTGCAGTGTCTGATGTCTGAAGGTGACTGTTGTCTTAGTACATCATGCTGCTGCAATACAGCCTCAACATTGCCAACTGTATATGGTGATATGCTCTAAGTACAGTAAGCCGTACATGAGGTATGTCTGGACATGACTACTAAGTGGTGGGACTTCTTTGCAGATGAATGATTACTGAGGACAGCTCAGTGGTGTGTTACAACCAGTCCTACAATAACCTGTGTACCTGTTAAGGTCAGGTTTTGTTAACTGAAGTGGAAGACAGACAATGTAGAATGCTGTAAGGGTGACACAGAAGGCAAACCTCATGACACCTGTAACAGTAATACCTCCCCTGTGCATATATTGTGCATATATCAGCACAGTTGTCAAAGGAAAGAGTCAGTAAGCATTGTACCAGATGCAATAGTGCTGTACTTTTGTAGTACCTATCATGAGATAGGCTGGTGTTTGATTCACAGTACTGGCACGTGTGGGTGTGTTTCCATATATGTCACGTATGGTTGGGTATAGCACATTGTGTAAATGCGTACTGCTGTAGTATCATAATGTAGTTAGGTAGGGGCTTGAATCCTGCACTTGCCAACTGTGTGTGTGTGTGTGTGTGAGTGTGTGTGTCTCCCTGGGGAGGAGCAACCTTTGGGTGGGAGGGTGGCCTAATGGTTAAGGTGTTTGCCTTATAAACACAAGGTGCAGGGTTTGAGTCTCACAATGGATACTTGGCTAGGCTTAAAATGGCTTACAAGTGCAGTTAGCCTAGTACTAATCTATGAACCTATGAACCTATGAACCTATGGGAATACATCCCACATGTTATCACTCTCCTGAACACTGTTGTTGACACCAGTACAGAGTGAAGTGTAGAAAGAAAGGCATAGGCAGGTGGTTAAACATCCCACATGTAAAGTGTCTCTATGTGTGTGACATAGGTGTACATCCTTGTGAATGCCAGTGTGTGTGTGTGTGTGTGTGTGTGTGTGTGTGTGTGTGTGTGTGTGTGTGTGTGTGTGTGTGTGTGTGTATGTGTATGGCTGTCCATGTGTATGGCTGTCCGGTTCCTGGAGTGAGGCTCTATTTTACCATAGTGAAATGTTAATGCCCCCTCCCCCCATCCGCTCAAAGCAATCTAGCATCCCTGTTGATATTATCAATCGTAAATGGGCAAATGGGGTTGGGAGGGTGGCCTAATGGTTAAGGTGTTTGCCTTACAAACACAAGGTGCAAGGTTTGAGTCTCACAAGGGATAATTGACTAGGCTTGCAATGGCTCACAAGGGCAGTTAGCTTAGTACTAACCTATGAACCTATACTAACCACCTGTTAACATGTACTTCCTGGGGTGTGACCTGTTGTAACATAGCCTACTGATGGACCACCCCTCCCCACATATACTCACTGCACTGTAGTATCCATGTCGATGTCCTCAATCTTAAGCCATTCCAACTACCTGTACATGTGTAATCTCAGTGGCGCGTCTTGTAATTGTGTAGTACTATAATGATGATATGCACATAGGCACGATCAAGCCAATTTTGGGTTATGTACAATTTTAATAGTGAGCAAATAAAAATAATCACATGAGTATCTAATTTTGAGAAAATTGGGTTGCTTTTCAGAAAATGGCATATTTATATATTGATGCTCAGAAAAACATAGTCAGAAGTCCAAAAAAATGACTTTTAAAAAATTAATGTTAGTAAAAGTTTTAAATATTATCAATGATTAGTGCCTCATATTCTTCATTCAACTTGTGTTAATTGCATAAATATTCTTTTTCTCATGTCAGGTTTCTCTCTTCTTATTGTTTTTCAGTTAAGCCTAACTTGTACATAGTGTATATATTTTTGTAACGTTTGTGTTATTACTATTGTATTTAATTTTTCTGAAAAAGTTGTTTTCTTTAATGTTGTATTTTTGCTTATTCAAACATATTTTTCTCATGTACAACACTCTTATTGTCTTGTTATATATACCTAATAAAAAGTTTTTTGAGAAAAAAAAATGATATGCACATAGGCAGGGGTTCTCATCTGAACACTGGCAACTGTGTGTGTGTGTGTGTGTGTGTGTGTGTGTGTGTGTGTGTGTGTGTGTGTGTGTGTGTGTGTGTGTGTGTGTGTCAGAGTGTGTGTTACTGTGTCTGTGAATCCTTGAGTGTGTGGGTGTGTCTGTGTTTGCATGCTGTCATGGCAGTGGGTATTACTGCTTCCCAATGAGAAGCCACTATTTCCACTGGCCTTTACCCTTGTCTTCCAGCATACCACTCTATTACCCACTCAGCGCTCCAGGTAACTATACCTGTGATGTCACCCACTATGGATGTGACGTCTCTGAACACAGTAGCTTACTACACAGCTATCATGCTCTTAGATTATTAGAACAGTAAACATAATTGAAACATGGGAGAATATAACTGTGATGTGGAAGCTACAACGTGCATGCAGGTATTGACATACTGACCTGTGGGTAGTCAGCATGTACATATGGGGCTCCCACAAACACCAACATCCCCGGCACATGCCACTACACCTGAAAGAGGAAGACAGAACGGCAGGATCAACATGCTGTTAGTGTTGTTACACATGATACATACTGCCAAATGTACAAAATGCATTCTACAACTGCAATACATGGTATGTCTGCTGCCTGTCAACACTACTCAACAATATTAATCTACAATTATTTACCTAGAAAGTTCAGCCTGTGCATGACACCATATGAACATGTCCCTGCACCGATAGTGTGGATGACAAGGATGTGGCACAGGCATCCTCATATGCACAGCATGATAATGTTTGCCAGAGGCCTAGGCTGTGCCATTGGATGACATCAAGCGTGTGTGTTAGGGCCTGTGATATCACTGGCCATGTGTGGATGTTATGCGTGTGTGTGTTGAGGTGCCTTACATTTGTTTCCAGTGTGTGTGTATGCATTCACACAGGCCTGGCATGTGGCTGGCCTACACAGGGGTAATACTGACAGCTGCAGACTGTACAAGGCAGGTTTCACAGTTCACGGTGTCCGGTCATGGGCACATGACCTGCACCTACCAAGGGTTGCATGGGCACTACCAGGCAGAGGTCCAGATTGGGTACCGTCTGATGACACATGTCCACTAGATTTGTGTCCCTGTTGGGACCGTCCAGGACCACGTACACGTGGCCTGCTGTGTCCTTCTGTGGACTGCACAGCACCAGCTGCACTGATGCTGCTACCGCCACTATGGGAGTGGGAATGTGCAGTAGCATGTTCACGTAGACCTTCAACAGGTGATGCAGCTGACCTACGTCCATGTGCCCGACACCTCACTCCCACCAGATTTTCCAGCACAGACATTCCCTGCTCGAGGATTGACATGCCACCATCATGGATTCCCATCATGTCACCCAATCGTCTATCCAAAACATCTGCAAGATGATGGTGAGCATTTGCAAGTGCCTGGATGTTGTCAGTTAATTAATGGACAGCAGTCCTCTGATGCATCAGACCTGCTCTGTTGTGCCATTCAGCACGTGCCTATGCCTCCATTACAGCCCAAAACATGCGTCTGGTAACTCCAGCTGATATGCTTGGTCTCGCAGGGGCAGGTTGGCCAATGGTCATCCTACGAGCAGCGCTGGGCACATGCTTGTGTGAGACATCACCAGTCTGTTGACTGGGATCATGGTGTGCAGGCACACCTTCCATAGTCACCACACTTCCCTGTTCCATGCTACCACCTGCCAACTGTCCTTCCTCTATGGCCGGTGGTGATGGGGTATGCGCAGGCAGGGGAACTGTGTGCAAGGATGAGGGGAGACAGGTGGAATGGCAACCAATGGCACAGATTCAGCCCTTGACAACCCTGCCTGTGCCTCAATCATACTATCATCATCACTGCTAGAGCCTGTGGGGACACTAACATCAGGTGGACCGCATGAGGGCAACACACCTATATCAACACTTGTGAGGGGAAGACAAGAACTGTACATTACAAGTTATACCAGACACACACACACACACTCACACACACACACACACACACACACACACACACACACACACACACACACACACACACACACACAGAGACACACACAGACACACCCTGACACACACGCTACATGCAGGTGATATGGCAGATGGCATTCAGCTTAGACAATTATAGTTTCAGCTTAGGCAATTATAGTGGTAGTTATCATACATCCCTGAGTTGCACACAACAGCATGTATGTGTTATAGCAGACGGCATGCACCTTACATAACTATAGTGGTGGATAGCACACATACCTGTATTGCACCATTTGTGTTAGTAGTCTATGCCCCATACCTGCAACACAATGCATGCACTTTGCACCATTGCACTGCACTGCCATGGTGTGTGCAACATACACCATATGTTAACAGACCATCGCTGACCTTTGTACATCTGCCACTGATGCTCTGTGTTGGCCACTACCCCTATGTGTAAGGACATGAGCTGTAGGGTATGTCGACTGCATACTATGTGTGCCTGAGCCCTAGCTTGCATCTCTCCCCAAAAGAAGTGCATGTCTGTTCAACATTATTCCACCTACCTCTGAGCCGAGTGTAGACATTGTGCATGTGGCTGTACACACATGTTTGACATGTCTGTCCCTACTTTGTAATGGTGCCACAGACCAGCACAGATTTACAGTACACCGGCCTGCTGTGTGGCGTATGACCTTGCCAATCACATGTAGTATGACATGTCTTCTGCTGACATGTTGAATGATATACATACATGTGTAACACAATGGTGTCCTTTCCAACCTACAGTATGGTAATGGTGTCCCAATGCAGGGACGTGCTATACTAACATGGGCTTTCAGCTGATGCAATGTTGTCTGTCCACCCTATAAATATGCAGTGACATACTGCACATTGAGCTGATGTGCATAGTCATTGCAGGGCATCATACGGCTTCACAATTGCTATACAGTGTGAGCTACTGACACAGTTCATAGCCATGACTATGTTCACATAAAATACATATCTAATGTGGAATATGACCCATGTCACCAAGGTGTATACACAATAAACCCTAACGTGGAATGTGTGACACAGGTCACAGAAGGGTATACAACTGACACCCCTGCACATCTGCAACCATATTATTGATACCTGGCAACTATGCCCACACATGGCTAACTTACAAGTACTCTATGTCCCACATGCCATCTGTGTACCTCACACACATGAGGAGCAGGCATGACAGTGATGTCTGACACCAGCAAGGTGAATGTACTGTATCTGTGGCTTGATGTGGATGCATGTGTATGTTGTGCAACACATGTATGCATTTGGATACTGTATAGGTGAATGCTTCCATGTCGTGACACACTCCAGATGTTCCAGACATGTTATGTACTGGTTACATGTTATGCCTACACAAGCTGTGCACAGGCCTGTATGATGTTTAGTGTTTCACATCTGCAAATATCACCATTACACAAAGGCCATAGTTGTATTGTGTCGAGCCAATGTACAACAGGGTGTACACACATGTCTCTGGCCATCCTCCATGGCCATGTGTACACATGTTTAGTCCAATGGTTGTGATGGCCATCTTATTTCACATGTCAGTGTTATCCCATATGACGTACACCCATAGATGTCATATATGCCCCACTGAGGACAGCATTATGCAGACAAAGGGTGGTATGTATGGGATGTGAGACATGTTTTCAGGATAGTTGAGCAGTATGACAGTCAGCCTACTACATGTCATGGACATGTCTGATAGCACATGACACTGTGTGACATTCATAGCAAGGGTATACTCCACAAGGGTGTATCCTGTAGGTCGTGCATACTCCAGCTGAAACACATTTAGTGTGTGTGCACACATATGCTCTCTGTACAGTACTGTTCATATTCCCAATATGTGTAATGCTGATATGTAGTACCTGTCCCTACAGTGGAACACACCTCCACCATTGTATTCACTGTTGTCCACACTTCTGGCAATGACAGTTTGGAAGGTTTAGTGTAGGTGTTTCATATAGTCTTCAATTGTTTTACATAGGTACACAGTGTGATGCATTGCAGGTCTGACCAGTGTCCATTAACAGGACCACCATACATTATGTGTAAGTGTGTTATGGCAGATAGCATGCTATTAATATGTTCTGTGCATTATCAAGCCTGGTAAATAATAACAATCTCACCTGACACAGGCTGCTGTCGCTGCAAAATGCCAGAGGTACCTAAACAGGAGTGTCACAGCAGTAAGATCATTATCCACACCTGTGTGATAGCTACAGGGTGCAATGTCTATGTTAGCACATAAGCCAGTAAAATACACTATACTATGGAGTATGCACATCTGTGCATACATAGAGTAGCAGACTATAGTATGTGGAATGTGTGCATACATGCCTTGCATATGATGCTACATTACATATTGTACAGTAACACATGTAACTATGTGATATATAGTTGTGTTTTATGTGCAGTAGTGACTTACCAGGCAACTCCAGGCTCGGTGGTTGAGAGACACCCACCTCCACAATACCAGCTAAAGCTTGTGGATGGAGGTCTGCAGGTGTCCCCAGGTTAGCCAGTAGCTCCTTGGTATGTGTGAGTGGGGACTGGGTAAGTGGCCCACCCCACCTGCTGCACCTTGTTCCCTGGAGATTGCATTAGCACTCTGTTTCGCCCATCTTATCAGGTCAGTTCAGTGTCGGCGCACCTGCTGATAGGTGCAATTGTGACCATCAGCATCATTTACCCTTCTGCAGATTTCCTCCCACAGGGCATCCCACTGCTGTGCATCCTGTGGCACATGGCCGAAGAGCGTTGTGTAGTTGTCGAGGAGGTATAGGATGAGGACCTCATCCTCCAAGCGGCTGTACAATGGCAGTCTGCTATGTGGCATACCTGGAAGACATAATGATGGAGACAGGTCACAGTAACTCACAGGGAAGTACAGCAGTACAGCTGAACATACATGTGAATTTGGTGAGAGACGAAAGCACTTACCAGTGTTCCAGTGTGGCTATTAAAGTTGGTTTTCTTGAGCCATGCTTCAGCTTTTTTTTCTCAAGTTTTTTTTTTATTTTTAAGCTTGCTGCTTTTGGTTGTGTTTTTGTGAGTTGCAGCTTGTGGCAATGGAAAACTGGATGATAGCAGGAACGAGCTTTACAGAGTTACCAGCAGGTTGTATCTTGAATGATACACCAGAAGGCTCGTTCATTACAGCAAATACAACAGAGGTGAATAACCCAAGTATGACTATTACTGACATTAATAGTGAAGATCTTTTGAATGCATGTTTAGCTCCCCCAATGAATCAATTTATAATAGACTGTCAATCTAATGCAACATCGAACCTGAAAGTAAACTATTCTGAAATTTTCTCCCAACTGGAGAATAAGCTCAAAAAACGAAATTGTCTACAGTGAGGCAATCTCTTTTTTGAAAATAGTATTAGAGAGAAAAGAGTCCCAAAAGGGTTAAGAATTAACAACCTGCCAGAGGGGAGTGATTTACCTAAAGGACTTGTTGATAAATGGTTGGAAGTGAATCAAAAGACAGGCTTAGAATATATGGGAATTTTATTTAGTTTTAATAACATCAATCTTGCCTGGATCACAGAAACAGTGCGTGAACTTTTTTCTAAACTGAAATCTGTCATATCAGCTGAGAATTTTAACACCAAGATCTGTGCTATTCAAGAAAATTTGATTAAATTGAATGATTCCATAAGCCATCATAAAAAGAAAAAGTTTGAGAGAGATTATAAAGATTATGAATGGGGTGTGGCATCAGCATATGGCTTGATACTGCATAAAGAAGGGCAAAGGGATGTGCGAGAGATCGCATGAACAACTAGCAAGAATGGAGTTGCTAATACAATAGTAGATATGGGGCTTGTGCGGAGATCTGAACACTTAAATAAAAACACTCAGGTTACTTCAGAAGTGTCTGGTAAAAGAACCAGCAAAACAAATAATGTTGCCAGCAACATGAGCGATCTCGAAGGATTGGTGAGTAGTCCTGGAAATTTACTTGGTCTGAATAAGGTGGTCAGAAAAGAGGGGAATAAGTGTCCTATCCATATAAATACAGTCGGAACAGTTAATACAAACTGCCAACAGCTGATTGAAGTTTATCAAAGGATTAACAATAAAGAAAGCACCTGGGCCCAGGTAACAGCCAAAGGAACTCAATATAATAATAACTGACAGCAGCAACAACAAAAAAAACGGGTTTGTGAGAAAATGGTAGGGCAAGCTGAAATGGAATCACAACAGGCAACAATGGAAAACATAGGTACTTTTAATTTCAAAATTGTAAATCTCTCTAATTATTTTTTCTCTGATATGGAGTGCTGTGTGCTAAGTAGAGGTTGGAACTTTGCACCATAACAAAGAGCAAATAAACTACAGAAAATTAACGAGTTAAGAAGCTATGTCAGAATGTTAAATCTAAGGCTGTTATTTGGCAACAGTAATGATAAAAAGTTGCACTTTTATAAACCTAGTTGTTTTAACCCACCATTAAATAAGGATTTAGAAATGTTTTTAAACATATGTGAGGCACAAATTATTGAAATGTTTGATAAACCAACTGAATATAAGTATTATAATATGTCCAAATTAGAAAAGGAATGTTTTGATAAACTGTTAAATGATCCAGAGGTACTGTTTATGAAGGCAAACAAAGGAGGTTCTATTGTGGTACTGGACAAAAAAGAATATGAAGCAAAGATGTGTGAAATATTAGCAGATAGTAATTATTATAAAAAATTACTATGAAGGAAGTGAAGCAAGGTTATGGAATGATTGAGTCATGTGTTGAAGACTGGTTTCTAATGGGAAGAATAGAAGAGACAACGAGAAAAAGTTTAATCAACCATAACCCAAAGCAAAGTAGGATTTTTGGAATGCCAAAAATCCATAAAAATCTAGATTATCCAACTTTACGACTCATAGTTGCCAGTGCCAACAGTAAAACAGAGGCCTTGTTAGTTTTTGTAGATAGACACTTACAGCAGGTAGTTCTTACCATCACTACATTTATCAAAGATAGCTTTGATTTTTTATCCAAGATAAGTACCCTTGAAGTTAATAGTGCAGATTTAATGGTGACCTTAAATATAAGGTCATTATATACAATGATTCCTAACATAGAAGGTATGGATATGGTTAAGTTGGAATTGATAAGGACTAAATTGTTCTCAGCCAATACTGTAGGTTTATTAATGGAAATGATTGACCTAATATTGTCTTACAATTTTATTAGCTTTGCAAATTATATGTATGTGCAAACAAATGGGGTGGCAATGGGGGCAGCACTGGCACCCAGGTATGCCGATATTTTCATGCATGGTTGGGAGCAGCTATACATATTGGAAAGTAGATTCAAAGATAAGATTGTTACAATGCATAGATTTATAGATGACATCTTTTTGGTGTGAAGAGGAATGAGGACAGATTTTGATGAATTTCTAAATCATATTAAAATAATTTTACGTACTTGAAATTTACATACCAAAGTAGTTATGAAGAAGTAAACATTTTAGATCTAGTAGTCTATAAAGAAGGAAATAGATTATGGACTAAGATTTATAATAAACAAGTACAAAATAACATGTACTTGCATTTTTCCAGCATGCATCCAGAATTTGCCAAGCTAAATATTGTTAGAGGTCAACTAAAAAGAAATAGTAATTTGACTAATAAAGATGAAGATTTTTTAGTGGAAGGAAATAATCTATGCACTAAAATGATTCATAGGGGTTACCCCAAAGAATATGTTGAGAAAATATATCGGGAAGAATTGAATTTTAGAGAAAGTATGACCTACAGTGTTAGGAGTAGGCATAGAAAAGAAACTAACCATAAGACTTCTATGGCTATTCATAATAGTACTGACTCTAAAGCTACCAAAAATGTTATTACTAGGAATTGGAGTTTGTTTAGAAATAATGAAGAATTATTATCAATAGTAGGTGAGGGAACTAACTCTTTCCAAAAGAGGGCAAAAAGTTTT
Source organism: Protopterus annectens (assembly GCF_019279795.1). Taxonomy (NCBI): domain Eukaryota; kingdom Metazoa; phylum Chordata; order Ceratodontiformes; family Protopteridae; genus Protopterus; species Protopterus annectens. Next base: position 1,728,577,339 of record NC_056731.1, on the reverse strand, counting down.
AAAAATTATTTTCAATCAAAACTTAATTCCAACTATGAATTTTTAGGTAAATGTGAGATGGTTAAATGTTTTAATTGTAATTTGTGCAACTTTTTATATGTGGAAAATGAGTATTTAAAAGTGGGAAGTATAACTGTTAAAGTACCAGGATTATTCAGTTGTAAAGTGAATAATGTTGTTTATTTGATTACCTGCAGAGAATGCAATGCTTTTTATGTTGGAAGAACAACCCGTGAATTATATAAATGAATGTATGAGTATAAATATGCTATTCAAATAGGGGATGAAAGAAATGATATGTACAAACATTATAAAGCTAAGAAATGGAATATTAATTATAAATTCTTAGTATTAGAAAAGCTAAAGAATACAGCATTTATAGTTAACATAGAAGAAGAATTGGGTTGGCTAGAGTATGCTTGGCAGGTTAAATTAAATGTGTGCTTCCCTCCTGGGTTAAACAACAGAGAGGAATTTATTATGTATTTGAAAAGAAGGGGTTTTAAACATTAATATATTTAAAGGAGTAGTTTTTAGTATTGATGGTTTTAGATGGCTTGTTTATATGAATCAGTATAGTGTATCTTTAAGTATTATGCTTTAAGGGCATCATGCGATTTGTTGTAATTGTATTTATTAATGAATATGTGGATAAGTAATTTGTCTGATGAAGTCTTGTGTGAATTTGATGAGAGACGAAAGTGCTTACCAGTGTTCCAGTGTGGCTATTAAAGTTGGTTTTCTTGAGCCGTGCTTCAGCTTTTTTTCTCAAGTTTTTTGGATTTTTAAGCTTGCTGCTTTTGGTTGTGTAAGATTACAAATATGTCTTTGTAAATCTACATGACACTAACACCACTGACATGTATAGGTCACATACATTTGACACCTACTGGTGATGTGATGTTATCGCCATATATGTGTGTGTCATATGATGACATTGCTCATACACCATGTGGATGTTGTCTTGATGTGGGCATGTCTGTTTGCCTGTAGTGGTGTCTTTACCTATCATCACATGCCTGGATGTGTTCACATTAATGCAATCGACCTTAATGCTGTGTATATGCCACATATAGTCAAACATAGCCATTAAGGACATGACCTGTGACCCTGCAGACTTGTAAGCATGTATGTGTTTTGCCATATACATCTACATGGCACTGTACAGCTGTGTAGCATCCTGCCATGTATTGCCTGTGTTGCACATGTGTAACACATGGGGCAATAGCTAGCATGTTGGTATTTTCAGGGTTGGATATCAACTATAGCAAGTGTGGTCATAGTGATCTAGTAGGCTATATGCCCTGGGCCATTTATTAGCCTAGGCAGACAGTTTACCAAGCTGTAGGCAACAGACAGGTAAATTTCAGTGACAAGTTCAAGCAGTGCCACAGAACTGATACACATGGTTACTGATATATTTAACATGCGGTCATCAGACCATGTCACAGAGAGGGGCGATGTGCAGCTTCACTGGACATGGATGCATAGTATGGCAAGAGTATGTTAAGTGTATGGGAAAGGTAGATGTCCATGATGTATGTGTTTATTTGGGATCAGGATGTGTTAAGTGTAGCATGTCCAACACCTCTGGGTTGGACATGGCTTTGTTCAGGGTAGGCTGCATGCTGCATAGTGCAGCTTGGGATTGTGAAGGGCAGTGTAGGCCATCTACACATGGACAATAACCCTTAAAGGAAATATGTGATCTATTATGGGTCACATGGGTTTTGAGTATGGCTGAGCAGTTATCTCTATATTCCTGGATGGCACCCTGTCATGATTAGGGGTGCCACATATGACTACCTGTCTTTTGTGGTGATGTAACTATCAAAGGGAAGTACTGTCCAGCTGCATCCCATACACACAGTTGCCATTATGTTGACTGCTGCCTAGGTGGTAGTTAATTGGTACAGGGTTTGTAACATAGGGGATGACAATGCAATACTTAGCTGTCAAATTGTGGCCATACATCACACACCACACATCTGACACACTAAGGCCCTTCTGTATGTTGAACGCAGCACACAATTAGTCAACTATTGCTCCTAGTTCATAGTCATTTGCAAACATCTATAGGCTGATGCCTTCTTTGTTAGTCTATGTGGTATAGATAACAAAGAGGGGAAGTACCAGGAATGACCCCTGCATTAATGTCGCTGGCACTGGTTTGATGTGCATGTATTCGTCAGACACCTTCTGTAGTGTGGGCTCTGCCAGCAGTCCAGTTGACAACCACTCCTGTGACATAGGAATATACACCTAGTTTACTGAGTGTAGCTGGAACACAGTATGGGTGATGGTGTCCTACGACCTGGCAAGGTCATGACATGCAGTGCGAATCAACCCTACTGTCATCTACATCTGTACTGAAGTACATCAATTACATTGACCATGGTTCATGGCCATACAGACCAGACTCAGCAGGGTAGTTGTGCACTACGTCCCATTATCAATGGTGTCTCCCCCTTTGTGGGGTGTGATAACTGTTGCTGTGCACCATTCGGTGTGTACGCAGCCTGACATGGAGCTATGATTGAACATGATGTGTATGTGGATAGCTGAATGCTCTTACATTTGTGTAGGATACACCCTGGGATGTTGACAGGACCCGTAAAAGCTGCATGTATGGCTTTAGAGAGTGCAGCTTGTACCTGCATAGTCGTTAGTACAGGGGCCCTGTAGTTTACATGGATATATTACTAAGTGTACCTGTTGGGGGTGGGGGGAGGTGGAAGTGTGTTTAGGTTCTCTGAGACCCTATCTGGATGAACAGGTGCTATTTCTGTAGGTGCAGTACTTCCCATGCCATAGTGCTGTGCAGCATGGCAGGTCTTGTCGTTGCCATTATGATTAATGACACAGCTATAGAATGCTCTGTGCTTGGCCTCATAATATGTGGCTGATTAGTTTCACAATAGCTTTGCGTGGTTTTATATGGTCTATCTGCATCTTATTGAGGCTGACCAGGGATCACCTACACTCATGTGTGTTCACTCTTGCAACAGTTACTACCTTGTTTGGTACAGTTTAAAGCATGGTACCACCAGTTTGCCTACTTGTATGTGTTGGGCTGAATCCTGGTTCTGTTTCTATGGCACAATCTCTGCACATATGTGACTGCTTAAGGTTCATTTGTGTAGGATTCAGCATCTGCACATGCATTGTCCATCTGCATGGGTGCCATGGCACTCACCACATTGCTCTTAGGAAACATAACATTGGCATTGGAGACTAACTATGTGTAGCATACTGTTAGCCCTGTTTGTGTGACTATTGTTATCCAGGTCAGTGGGGTAGATGTAATCCAACATGAATTGAACGCAAATGTTAGTACATGAGGAGTCTTCCCAGTTCATAATTGAATAGTTGAGAGTAGCCATTATTATGTTTCTGTCTCAGACGTAATCTTCCCCATTACAGCGCATTATGATAGTTGGGAAGTCCGCAGCCTGGTAGGTGATCTGTCTCAAGGTGCATTTTGAATTCCACTTTGGCACAAAGGTAGTTTCTCAGCATAATGCATCTGATGTTATGCAAGTGCAATTAGTGTGGGGGTGTACATATCCTTCAGGAATATGGACACACCTGTGGCCCGTGTGTTCCAATAATGGATAATGGGCAAGAGGTGAGGTATGTGTTATAACATGGTCATGCAGGTGTGCTCTCCAGGGCATTGAAACATGTCTCAGCCACTGCACAGATATGTTCTCCATGTTAGGAATTGACATATGTGTGTCCGTGTAGTGTTTCTGACATGTATCATTGTGTAGCGAGACCCACAGTTTATTGCTTGGCTGTCCCTGTAACAGCAGTGGACCCTCACTTGAACCATGCATGATAAAGGCACTATAGGTGAGGCATGAGCCCTAGGCAGAATCGAGATTCCCGGGGGGGCAGGTGCAGGCCCTGTCTGGCAAAGCATCATGGACTGTCAGCCATGTTATCCCAGGACGACAGATACTGGATACCCTGTGACATGCACCACTACACTAGACAATTGTGGAATACATTCCTTTTGTCCCTGTACTGCAGTATCATTCTGGCCAATGGCAGAATGCTACCCAGGCCTTGGGACATACCTGCATGGGCTACAAGACCTGACAGTTCCTATATGTGTTTCCATGCAGTCCAGGCTACTGCATCACAGGTCCTGCACAACAACATGGAATATGCCAGAGCCATGTGTATAGTTCAAAAGGTGGTCTGAGTGCATGAGTATGTGGCTAATCATTGCAGACAGGCAGCTGACAGTATGTATGCCCTCGTATAGGTCGGTGTGTACCATAGTTCTAGAGTTTGCATTCACAAATGAGTACTGTTGGGCATGTTTCCAGTCATGTGTTCAGACTTGTGGCACAATTATGCAAACTATGTCATACGGTTTGTATATTTTGGTGTCTGTCTTATCCTGCTTGGGGGGGGTCACTTGTTTGGCCAGATACTTAGACGCATCTGTGAATGTGTGTGATTTCCAGTAGTATGTGTAGGTGTCCTTATTGTATTCTGGTAAGGGTATGTGTTGGTTGTGTTGAAGAGCTTCATGTGTTAACCTACACTTCATGACTGTCAAGTCCAGTCATGGCTGTAGACTGGGCTGCCTTCCAGCTTACCCCTGTAGCTGCATCCCAAATAATGTGTGGGGCATAGTGTTAGGTGGGTCTGGCAGTATACATGGCATAGAGATTAGATTCTCCCAGGATGGCTACATACACAAAGCTGACATTAGGAAACACCAGTAGCTGACTAGTAGACATACCTGTATGAGCAGTCAGTACTACAGTTACCAAGTACCATATTTAGTTTATGTATTGCCTATGAAGATGTTTTAGACAGTGATGCTCACATGTGCATATTTGTGTTGTGGACCTGACAACACTGGCTATTACGGAAACATTGTAGCTACCTTTATCAGCAATCCTCCTCTGAGGAGCACATCACATCCTGTTAGTTGATTACAGATGATGTAAGTGTCTACAGGTCTGTTTCCTTCTCTGGGTATATACTCACATATCCACCAGGAGCATGAGCTCTGTTGGGCACAGACACCCACTCTCCAAACAGAGTCATGTATCAATAGGTTCTGATGCTACTATCAACATGATCAGGATATATTCAGATAGTGTGAGCCATCACCTATGATGCAGCTATTACACATGGGCAGCTGTCACCTACATCTTACACTCCTACTGCAGATGTTACACTGGAGTTAAAGATGATATGCAACCTGTTTCATTACCAGTGCTGTGCACTACCCTACATACAGTATGTGCAGGCGGCTGTTAGGTTGGCAATGAGAGGTTGGGCTACATAAACCTGGTAGTTCAACCAGTGTGTCTGTACTCTCAATATCCACTCTATGTAGGTGTGTACATAGCCATTTGGCCCAGACCTGTAACAAGGGTCACTACACATTTGCATAACATGTACACATGCACAGCTGTTATTGCTTGCAAATGATAGCAGAGAGGTGGATATTACATGTGTTATGTGCATGGATAGTTACCTGGCTCTTCCAATTATCTTTGCTATCATGCTGCTAACCAGTCAGATGAATACTAATGCTATGTATCCTGTCAATAAGTATTGTAATTGCCAACAGACATAACTACTGTTTGCATAACATAACAGAACTGCTATGTAGAATAGAATACAGATCTGCCTAGAATACTGTACATTACACAGTTATTGGCACAATATCCCACGATGCACACCATATTTGCATGGTAAGCCCACTTTTAACATGTTCATCTTACTTATACACCAATACATATGTCGACTGTTACAATATATCGACATATACTATCCCCTGTTATAGCACATACTTGTTGGACCAATCCTGACACTAAAAGTGGCTGCAAGTGAATTGGTGGGTTCCAAGCCCATATCATCCCTTGTGGTGTATGTGGAATGTGCCGTGTGACCTACAGCAGTACACACATAGAATACTACAAGCATTACTACTGCTCAACAATACATCACTACAAGATAGCTATTTCCACTATATGCATTGATACACTGTAATTCTTACAGTACAGATACTACATACACAGACATAGTACATGTTATACATCTTAGTAATCGGAGGTGTTATTAACTGGTGTAATACTCGTTTTTGGTTCATCTTTCAGTGTTTTGTACTGTCCTACAGGTAGATACAGATGGTGTGATTGTGTGACAAGGCAACCTTTTATAGTTACAGATCAGTAACATGTGCTATTCCAAGGACCAATTGGTGTTACTAAGTAGCTAATTACATGTACATCAGCTGCGCTGCTACTGCCTTAGCCAATGCCATGGCTACAGTGAGTATAATCTAGTACTCCACTTGGGCGTTGTCCCTTTGCCTTACTTGTGAGGAAGACAGTGTGGAAGTTTTGTTTGGAATCTATTGCAACAGCTGTATGGAGATGAATAGTAATATATTGTGTGCAATGCCTAGAGGAGTTGGTCTAAATGTGAGTACTGCTGTCATATTTCTGAACATTGCTACTTGTGCAGGGTCTGTCTGTACCTAATACTTCTGCATATGTTTCAGTCTGGCCAGGTTGTTTGACCAGCTCAAGGCTGCATAGCTATGCATATAATGTTAGGGGATTTACAGTGTGCCTACCAGACATATTTAGTTTGGTGTTACTGTGTATAATACTGTGCTAATAATCAGTACTCGGTAAAACTTCCTGGTGTAGGAACCTTTCAACCCTCGGAAACAGGATTAGTTCATACAAACCCTGTTACATCAGCAGCTGTTCAATTGTATAACGGCAACTATTTCACATAGGGCCATGATAGTGTGTCTGTGTCCAGGTATGTTAAGGTCTCAGCAGATGTTGTACAATAGTTGCATAATTGATTATGGTATGGCAGTACGTATAGATGTAATTATTTTGGTTGAGGGGTAGATGTTGGTGGGTGTACATAGCACATGCAGGTGTGTATGAACCCCTTTCATACAACGTCTATATGTGTGTGGGTGTTATTTCCCTATGTAAACACCTATCCCTTAGTGGACTGATACTATGGTAATAACAGGCTGATTCATTAAGGCACTATTAAATGCTTCCTGTATAGCATGCAGGTATCCTTTTGGCAATACATCAGAATGTAATAAAGATTTGCAAAATGAAAGCTGTCTGTGTAATTCTGTCATGGATATTTGAAGTTATTGCAGTTGTGTTGGTGACTGTGTCCATAGAACATATTTGTAATAGTGTATTGGCATATACTCTTCATATGTTATGTTCATATTGTTTGGTGGGTGGCGGAATGTGTGACTGCTATGGTCCATGTTATACTCAGATATGACCACTTTGGATGCTGTCTACAGACATGTATGCATGTGTGTATATATATATATATATATATATATATATATATATATATATATATATATATATATATATATATATATATATATATATATATATACACACACACACACACACACACACACACACACACACACACATATATATATATACACACACACACATATATATGTGTGTGTGTGTGTGTGTGTGTGTGTGTGTGTATATATATATATATATATATATATATATATATATATATATATATATATATATATATATATATATGTGTGTGTGTGTGTGTGTGTGTGTGTGTGTATATGTATATAGATATATACATTATTGCATAGGTTTATCTGTACCTCCATAGATGTGTAGATGTTTTTAATCTACCTATATATCTACATATATATATATATATATATATATATATATATATATATGAGCATACACCTTTAAATGGGTACATGGTGGGTTGTCCTAGTTCAACACATTCCTCCCTTTTGTGTTTTAACCTGTCTGCATACACAACTGGGATAGGCACATCCCAGGTAGCTTAGTGTTAGGTTACTCTGAGGATGGAATACATGGTTGCGGGTTCTACTCCAAGAAGGTGTTATTATTTTACCTCTGAGAGTAGGCACGGGTAGGGAAATTGTGAATAATGCACATTTACCTGGTTGTAAGCAGGTTTGCCTGTGGTCTATGCGACGTTAAGCAAAGGTCAAACATGTGAAGCGCTTCTCTGTTTATTGTGTTTCAGAGCCGCTTACCATCTTGCAAACACGTGGAAACCCACTTACAACTGCATAACAGTGCTTTAATCCACCTTCATCCAAAAGCCCTTATTCTGGCCCTCAAAATAACCTAAAAGCCCTTGCTGTTCACCTCATATTCCCTGTATCACTTGGTAACCTCCCTAATGTGGGGAGGGAAACTACTAGATGTGGTCATCACCAACATGGGCAACAGGTGCACCACAGTGGAGGTTAACTGATCAGTGGTTAGATCTGACCATGAACTTTTCACTGTTTCCACAACCTAGCATCTCCCCCTCCCATGGATACCACAATTTATACCTTTCCTACAGCTAAATTTACACTACTAGTGTCGGGTGGGGGGTTTCACAGCCCCCACGCTAAGGGGAAACACTGCTCAAGATACAGACAGATTTACAAATGCAGTCTATAAGCACCTACATGGATGTATGGATTGTGCTATCACTGGTAAACCAAGACTCACTCCTCCTAGACAATGACACCGGTCTGGTGGACCTCTGCAATAAACAGGCTCTACTACAGAAGTAGGACAATGTTCCAGACACACAGAAAATCCAACAAAGGTCAGACACCTGTGATCACTATTAGTATGATATGTAGGTCCCTCATGACATCATCCATGGATAACATCAGCAAGAAAATACGCAAGGATTATAAAGATAACCACAAAGCCTTCATTGGCTATGTCAAGGATCTACGTGGTAACACACAGATTTGCACTGTGCCGGTGACATATAGCACAAAATATGCTGACCCTACTGATATCACCAACATCCTTGCAGATACATTTGGCGCATACTTCACCCCCTAAAGAGCCCACAACACTACCCAAAAGGTACAGTATCCCAACCATCAGAGACACACAAGTGGAAATAGCCCTCTCTAACAGCAGAACACAGCATCAGTGGAGGCAGATGTTGACCCAGACTGCATCTTGCAAACTGCACAAGACAACCTGCCCCCCCACCTAATTAAGCATTCTACCTCAGCCTCTCCACAGGCTACATGCCCATGCAATGGCGCATGGCAACTGTTATTCTACTCCATCAAAGTGAAATCACAACTGACCAAGGCAACTACCACCCCATAAGCCTGACTAGCCTGGTCTGCAATGGTATGGTACGCATCCCTATGGCACTCATTAACAATGACATTGCTAACCTTCAAACACGTTACCCAACCCAGGTCAGCTTGGTTGAGTGCAGTTCATGCCTACTGAACCTGTTTGATGTCTTACATACAGTCACCAAGATGTTAGATGATGGGGGAGGTGGTTCACACATACTACCTCTACCTCACCAAGGCTTTTGACACCATGCCCCACTCAGGTATTATTGATAAACACACCAGTCTGTACATTCACCTATACATCACAGGTTGGGTTGCCAACGGGCTTATACACAGAACCCGCATGGTACGACTAGTGGTCTCCAGGTCCAACTCTTGAACAGTCATGACTGGTGTCCCACAGGTTTCAGTCCTGGGAGCCCCACTGTTTGGCATATACATCTCAGATGTACAGGCAAACACAGGTGGACTACGGCAGACCATGTTTGGAAATGACTGCAAACTGGGAGCCATGATTGATAGTCCAGCTGACACAGACATCCCTCAAAGGGCCTCACACAGAACGTCACAGGGTGCTAACGACACAGCCTCCAGCCAAGTACCACCAACTGCTTGGTCATTCCATTGTGGAATTGGCACTCACATATTAACACATTTGTGGCAGCCACTTTAATACAGATGAGGTAATAGGGTATCTGGAGACTAAGGTAGATAGTGATCTCCCCTTTGACAATCATATCTCCACAGTAGTTAAGACATCCTTCTATGTAGGCCATCTGATTACTACAGAATTCCCATCTAGACATACTGGGGTTATGATGCCCCTTTACTCATCACTCATGATTCCCATCATAGGGTATAATAACCCATGTGGGATGTACCTCAGAGGACACGTCTAACAGCTGGGGGGTCCATGAATGTACCTCACCACTGGGAATACTGGCCTCCAACATATGGCCTATGCAGCCGGAATGAATAAACTCCTGCTTTACTCAGTGGCATCTCATTTACCCAGAGACGATCTCCGCTGGCAAACACAGCCATGTCGAATTCAGGCTTGATGGATGTGTTCCACCTATGGGAATCCATGTCACAGTGAGCCACACACTGTAGTGAGCTGACCTTGCCACAACAATAACTGGAGGATGCTGGAGGAACAGCTTCCTGTCACAGGCACTCCCCATACTTTGAAACAACATCCCTAACTACATTATACAGAGCCCCTCACTAACAATCTGCAAGAGAAACCTTGAAGGGTGGATGGGGAACAGTAGGTGGAAAAAACTGACACATTTTGGCTATCCTTATGAATGGCCTCTGGCAGTTGGCCAATTACTTACCTATGAATCTATACATACAGTATCTGCATAAGCTGATAGCTTAATTTACTGTTCAGGTGTTAACTTACCTTGTGCCAATGGCTGTTGTATGTGCAGTAGTTGAGGGCTGCCTATGTTGTATGCACATAGTAGACTGCCTATACATGACAATTTACAGGTAGTCTTGTGTGTTTACCATCCATTTTTACTGTGTTTGCAGGTGGAGATAAGTGTCAGTCCCTAGGTGCCTACACTGTCAGTGTGTGTGCTATACATTCCCTCTTTGCCAAGGCATGGGCATTCTGGGCACATCTCCATCTGCCTACTGGGGCTGGCTCAGGTTGTTCATGGTCTGAGTACCTCTGTGTCTGTGGGGCCCTTGGCAATGGTGGTGGTCTGTGAGGGCCTTCACCATTCTGTCCCTGCTGCAGCTGTTTCCGCAGGACCATATTGTGTAGCATGGCACACACTATGAAGATATTGACACGTGCCTGGAGAGTACTGCAAGGCTCCACCAGATATGTCCAAGCAACAGAACCGTGATTTCAGCATCCCAAACACACGCTCTATGATGATTCTAGTTTGTGCGTGTGCCTCATTATGGCATTCCTGCATGGGTGTGCGTGCATTTGTGATGGAAGTCATCATCCATGGTTCCAATGCATACCCAGCATCCCCCACTAGGTGGCCATTTGGGATGTCCCCCCTGGCAAATAACTGATACAGCTGTGAGGCATGCCAGATGTGGGAGTCGTGATAGCTTCCAGGGCTGCCAGCACACACATACATGATCATGCCCTGTGCACATGACCTGGCAGTTGATAGAGGGGTATCCCTTGTAGTTTATGTAGCACTTACCCTGCTCACTGGTTGGTGACTTGCTGTATATGTGCGTGCAGGCTATTGCACCCAGTACCACTGGGCATTCTGCCACACGGTGGAAGAGATGCATATTTCTGGCTGACTCCTCCTGCATTCGGGGATGTATATGTGCTCATTTGCATGTGGTAACATGGCATCCAGGAACCGGTGTAGTACCCTGGATGCTGATGCCTGTGAGATACCCTTGATATCCCTAGTTGGTCTTTGAACGGTACCTGTAGCTAGTATTCTCAGGCTTACACATACCTTCGTATTCACTGGGATGGGTTCTCCTCTGTTTGTTCTGGCTCTGAGGCGTGGCCGGCACAGCTCCACAAGTTGCTGTAGGGTGTCCCTGTCCACCCTGTAATGCTCTACTATCTCCAGATCATGCAGCCCCTGGTAGGTTACCCTGGGTCTGAACACTCTCCTCCTCCTCTGGTGCCTGTGGTGGTCATGTACATCATCCTCTACACCACCTTCAATCTCCAACACATGCTGGTGGATCAAAGCTATGGCAGCCCCTAACATGTACATAATAAAAGTTCCACATCTATTTACACCACTGGTGCAGAGTGTATGGGAATACACAAATGTGTGTGAGGTGCTTTCACACTTTATAGTATTGTGCTATGGATGCTGCTAATGTAAGTGGGTGTGTATGAGCTATTCCAGCTGCTGCTTGTCTTAATTTTGGGTTTTGCAATGAGTACTGCATGTGTGGGGCCTTTACTGTGGAGATCTACTTGCCTGCCTTGATTAATCTGTTGCCATTTAATTCACTTTTAGACCTGGATCCCCTCCCATTATCAGGCATGCATCCATCTGCTGTCTTTCTTGTTTTGTACTTTCCCTACCCAGTCATGGCAAAATGTGCCTTGTAGCTGATATACTGCATATCGCCTTTGTTCTGCTTTGACACTTTGCTGTTTTCTTTGCAGTACAGCCCCTCCCATTCCCTTTTCTGCAGGTAGCCACTTGGAGCCTTGTTAGCTGTTGTCAATGGCCCACTGTAGGCTCGTAGGTGTTAATTAGTCATCTGTACTCCAATTTTACTGCTGCAGCATTTCCTTATTTCTTTCCTATATCCTTCCTGTTTTAGCTGCAGTGCATGCCTCGCATACCCATTTACTGGGTTTATCTGCGTTTTCATCTCCGTTCACATGCATACTCAGTTACCTTGTGTACTCTCAGCTATGCATAGCTATGGGCAATTCGACACACCCCTATCCTGCAGCTTTGCCTATCTAGGGGCAGGCCGGTTTAGCAATGCTCCAATGTGCTTACAGCAAAGGCGACACACTCCTCTCTTGATGTCATCTTTATCTCAAGGGCTCACCTCGGTGTTATAATGCTACGCTGTGAGGTGCATCCTTACTCCAGCAGGGAATCTGCAATTCAATATTACTCATCTCATTTGCATGGCATTGCCTACAAATTCCTAGCTACTGTGCATAACACTGTCACTGCCCCTTAGCAACCCTTGCGCCATGAGTATGGTGTAGCATGCCTGCCATTGACTATTATGGGGAAATCATGATATGTGTTTCATTGTGGTTTTATTCAATATTTTTATATATTCCTTGCGATCCCCTTTGCGCACCGCAGCCCTGTGCTTCCATGTCGTGATAGTGTGACTATATATATTAAATGTTAATTTTATATTTTGTACATTTATTTATGCCAATGGCTATATATTTAGCCATTGGCATATATTAACAATATAATACATGTGTTTGGTCAGCTGTCATGGCTCCGATTTTACGTTTGCAAAAATGTAAACCGTTTTTTACAGTTTACATTTCTGCATGCTTACACTATGCCTGCACCACTTCCTGAATCACTACATACCTTCATTTGCATGCTACACTGCTGAAAATGGGGTAATTAGCATACAAGACTCAGGAGTTGTTCAGGTGTAGCGTACGCAGGTAGTGCACATGGGAATGGCTCGTACCTGAATCACTCGGTGGCCATCTTTGGTGTTAGAATGTCGACGCTACGCCTGCACCTGGTGCAAGCTTCATGAATCCCGGGGATAGTATTTTATGTCTCTAGCTTTTGTTTGAAATGGGAATATTGTGTTTTATTTCAATTGTTAACCTTTTAATGTTTAAAGGTAAATGGGGTGCACTGTACAGTATTTAAATATGTGCAGTGGTTATTTTGAGATTTGCAAGTAGTAGTTTTTAAAGGTATAAAACATATGCACAAATATGTGTGTGTGTGTGTGTGGGGGGGTATAATTTAATCTGTAATTGTGGTTGTCTTGGGATGATTTGGAAGTAATAGTTTTTAAAGGTTAAAATGTGTGTATATCACTTATCTTTTTCTGATGGGGCAATCTTCATGGATAAATGCAGTGTGATTGATATATTTCTCTTGTTATTGTGGCTGTTTCAGGGTACTTTGCATTTACAGAATGAAATGTTTTGGGACAGTTTGCACTTTTTGGTAAAAATGTGTGTAATTTATTGTTAATGCTTTCTTAAAGAAGTTAAAGATGTACTATGTTGGGTATTTTTTATAGTAGTTGTTTAGTGATGACTTGCAAGAACTACTTTTAAAAGTGAAAATGTATGTGTGTATTACTTTTTTTTTTTTTGGAGACATGTTCATAGGTAAATGTAGTGCATTTGGTAATCTACTATTTTTTTCGTGGCTGTTTCAAGATAGTTTGCTTTTATAAGCAGGAATGTGTGTATGTTATTTTTCATGTGGTCTTCAATAAGTTTAAAATGCTCTTCTTTCATTATGTGAATATGGCAGTGCTGCGGTTGACCCTGCTCTTTATTGCATTGTTGTACTGGGTAAATTAGTGCTATAGGTTTATTTCTATTTTTCTTATTAATTGCTGTGTTCGGAGGTGAATGGGGTCCATGGGGTCTGCTGTGCAATGTAATTTATTTTAGACTAGCTGTTTAGTGATGTCTTGCAAGAAGTACGTTTAAAAGGTAAAATGTTTGCTTAACTTATGTTTGTCCCGGTCCCCTTCAAGAAACACATTACACTGAACGACATTTGACAACCTTAATTAAATTTCCATAAACATAAATGTTATTCAATATTCATTCATTTCAACCAAACATGATACAGATGAAACAACATCCATGTAACATTATCTTAGGACAGGACAGCGTAAACCTGCTCATCCTGATCAGTAAGCAGCGTCCATACCTCCACTCACTTACTTATGAAGCAGCATACTTGCTCACTTCCTTTACCATTTATCGGTACTTATCAAGCAGCGTAACCACTCACATTCATTATCATTTATTGCATTATACCATCAATCCAATAAGCAGCTTCACCCACTTACTTATATACTTATCAAGTAGCGTAACCGCTCACTTTCATTACCATCTATTGCATTATACCATCAACCAAATAAGCAGCTTCCTCCGCTTACATATGTACTTATCAAGCAGCGTAATCACTCACTTTCCTTTCCCAAATTATTGAATTGACCATCCAACACCAGAGGGGGATCAGAAGGGTCTATATTATATCATCGAATGCTTAAAAAAAGCGAATGATGAATAACTGACACCATGTAAGCAAAAGCTTACAATCTCCAAAGCTCAGAACAGCAATTTTTTTTCCAAGGGGAAAAAATTGCTGTTCTAAAAAGAAGAAAAAGAAAAAAAAAATTGAAAGAATAAATAAAGTGGGGGACTTTGCCCCCCCGATGTGGGGGGCTGTTCCCCCCTACTTAAATATACCAACACCGAGATCGAACTACAATGCTGAAAACAGCAAAGTAACAGAAGCAGCCAAGTGAATTCTTTCCCTGGGAAAGAATTCGCTTAAAAGCCACTTCGCTATTTTGCTGTTTCGTTGTTTTAAGTTCGACCAAGACACATTTGATAGAATGCGTCTTCAGTCATCTAATAGGAACCTGAACAGAAGAGGGCAAGTCTGCCCCTCTTTTCCGCCCACCAGCATGACCAGTCTGTTCCCCCCTCTCTCCACCAAACTTCCATCATCTAGACACCATTAGGAGATAAGGCCAAACATCATTCACTGTACAATAATTATCAGGACATTACCAGCCCCTGGCAATGACCAATGATTACCATGGTATGACCTGCCTCTGGAGCAGAAATAATCAACCCCCAACCACCAAAACCACCCTTCCCATAACAGCCTCTTTTACTTGCCCAATGACATGTAGAAACAACCTGAAAACTTTCAAATATCATTTAACACCCACCTTGCCAACACCAACTACCCATATAAACAGTAAGGCACCTAAACCCCATGATAGCTTTAGCAATCTGACCCTTCTTAGCTCTATCAGTACCCTTCAGTGCCACCAGCAATATACCAAACTTGAAAATTCCCTATGCCACCTGGTCAAAACAAGATTAATGACATGCCAACTCTGTCCAGAATGTAGAAAATCAACCATACCCTTTCTCTCCTTCAAGTACGGTAAATCAAAGCAATACTTCCCATGCAAGGACACCTCATCTAGCTCACCACCTGAACCCACTTACTCAATGCAACCCACTAATCCCCTACCCCTGAAGGCCGCAACCCTACCTGAGCTAATCCAAGAAAAAAAAAAACAGCTACCAATAATACAGTGTAAATTTACTCATGATGCTCCCCACCCAAACAAGCAAAACAAACCATTACATTGTAACTATTGGGAAGAAAATATAACAAACAATTCCACATGTGGCTGCCTTGCTGGAAGACCATGAAATCTTTTCACATCACTCCATCAACTGACATCATCCTCAACCCCCTCTCTTGCCTAGTCGAAGCCACCTTCCTTCAACCTACCAAGTAATGCCCAGTCAGCCCTTCTCCATTTGCAACCTCCGAGGGATCTGTAAAAGAAAAACTGTAAATACTTCATTCAGACATAATCACAGTTTCTTAATGAAAGTATGAACCACCACTGGCATATCTCCTTTATCAACTGCATAAAATGCATCTACTACCGCATGCAAAACACCAACGAAACTTAAGATTTGTTAATAAAAATACCTGTAAGATTTCCTCCACACCTCACAGAGTCACGATACAACTGATACCCATGAGAAATAAAAAAAATGAATGCATTAAAAGGCCTATTCTATAAATAAATATATCACTCTTTTCCCAACCAAATAGTTCCCAACAACATTGTTAACCATAATTAAGTCAAACATCCATAGTCGTGCTATTATAGCCTATTACCAAACCTGAGGTGTAAATTCCCCCCCACAGCTCTACCTATATCCCTTTGGACACAGGCACAATCACCCATGTCCCTCTTAAATAACAGCAACATGCAGTACACACTGGATTAAGGAATCTTACTAACCTGAAGCTGGCTAGTTCATCTAAACCTTAGAACCATTAACCTAGTAACTACACCCGCTCCTGAAATTGGTGCCACTCCTCCCACCAGTAAGAACCCCAAACTACCCCTAAGCAAATATCAAACCCTGCTATAACTTGCTTGCCCTTAACATCCTCCCTTGGCCTTACCCTACCCACCCCAAAATGCCTTAATCAATACAAAACAAACTTAACATACCATCTACCAGACATCAACCCAGCCTCCCCCAGCATAATACCTTACCTAAAAATACAAGTGCATAATAACAATAAATAAAACAAATATAGACCCTGAATTGCCTTAATGAATACAGAACAAACACTTGTTAACATACCATCTACCAGACATCAACCCAGCCTCCACCAGCATAACACCTTACTTCCTAGTAACTACCTCCGAAATAAAATGAATATAGATAAACTGACTTTTAAGGGCCCAATGGCAACAGCCACTGGTACCTGCCCCATCACACCCCCTAGTCCTACCTTACCTTGACCCAAACATACCTCATTATATAACCACCTATACACCACGCCAACAGCAAAATCCACAATCCCATTATACACTAGACCAACCATCAAAATTCACATAAAGCATCCATTACCTTTCAAAGGCATTTAATCAGGGTGCCCATCTCTGGCTTTCCTGTGCACACCCCAGCAGCAGTGGCATCCATTGAAATGGCTCCAACACCTCCGACTCTCCTTCCCTCCAATGACCGATCATGTCCACTTGATTATGTACTTTGGCAATTTCGTCAGTAACTGTTGCCCACTTGTGCACCCCATGTGTAACCTCCTCAATTGCCACTGCTTCAATCATCTGCATATTCACTGTGTATTGTCACAACTGGTACTCGGCACACCACCATCCACAAAAAAAAGACAAAACGATACCCCCTATATGTGAAGAGAAGGCTCCACCTTATGCCCACCTACTCCAAATTAGAGCCACAACATTCCAAGACCCCAACTACAAGAAAGAAAAGACATGTAAATCATCCAAAATACATAACACACATTCCAATAAATCTTCAAGGACAACATATCCTGCCAACCCAAGAAGGAGTGTACCATCACCACTCACATCTATGACAAAGCAGCTATAACTGAAGCTATGCTTCCAATGATCCTATCAAATAGCCAAGATAAATTTAACTACCAGTCGAGTATGTTAAAATTACACCCCACACATGAAGGGACTATCAATATCCACAATCAAAGTAACCTTGTAATGCCAGACTACAATTAGTGCCCTGTATAAGCCAAGCTAACTTATATTGTAAAACCATCTGCCTAGCTCTTAACCTTCCATCTCCAAATGAGTCACACTAACCAACATAATATGGAACAAATGAACACAATGCAGCAAACGTAATAATAGCTGACTAACAGCTTACAAAATACAATCAGGTAGTATTTTAAATATTCCTCTTGCAAACTTAAAAGGTTGCGGCAACATGGATATTCAACATGGTAGAGACACACATTCATGGGCACACAAATTCATGCAGCCTCACTCATGCCACTGCAGACATGCACCTACATGTCCACACACAATCTCCCATTAACACACCCACACCCCACATTGCTGCTTAACTTACATGCACTATAACGAGTTGTAGAACTAAAATGCTATAAATGAGTAACAAAATGCAATATGAAATAAATATCTAAAAGTGAGAAAGCTAGGTGAAGATAAGAATGGCATAATATCAGAAATTTCAGTACAAAGACAAGATTAAAAAGTTCTGACCAAATTTACATGCAGACTAATAAGACAGAAAAGAATCATTCAAAACAGAAATATTTAACAATAGAAGTGTCAGAATCTGTGCCATAAGAAAATGTAGTACGCTAACTGCACCACTAAGGCTAAGCTCATGTCAATAAACTTGGAGGGACAAATCATACCGCTCAACAATTGTACTGCTCTGAAAGTTAGAGAAATGCTAATCGCACCACCAATGAGTTAACAGAAATAGTACCGCTCTGCGCATTGAGCAATGCTAAACAATGCCTTTTTTTTTTTTTGGTGCTGATTTAAACCCTATAGTGAACATAAATAAATAAAGTAAAGGATACCTCGTGAAACAACATTCTATGTAACTTTTTCCGCCACATGTAATTGAAGCTTAAATGGTCCCCCTACTTCCTATAGAAATTGTACTTCCGGTCTGTAACGACAGATCACGTCCGCTTCATAATTTACAAAATATAGACAGGCTGGTTTGAACCACTAAACTGAATATATATACATATATATATATATATATATATATATATATATATATATATATATATATATATTGTTTTTTTTTAATTTAACTTCCGACCCCTTGGCTGATTTGCATGTTCATGAAAAAGACTGAACCTCCTGTGTAAATGCCCACCCCGTGCTCCAATGCTTATTCCAGCACTATTTGTTCTACCTATTAACTACAGAGAAAGCAAGAGAAAGCAACATGCAAGACAGCCTTTCAAAGAGGATTTAAAGCTACAGTATCACATTTGTCTCTCAGGGCTGTCTAAATCTGCTGATAATATCCACGGCAAGATTCATCCTTTTAAAATCTTCCCAAATATCGTCAGTCTCAGATCACAACTATAAAGAGATTCACTGCAGTAATTAAAATCCTTTAGCAGAATTGCTGTCATTGTGGAAACAGAAGTACCCCTAAGACAAACAACACACAAACATTACTTTAAAGGAGGAAGACCCCGTTAAAGTATCAATGGTTTCCAGGAACTGCCATACTAAGACTTTTGCAGTATACCATGGTCAACACAGAGCATTGGATTGCCAATAACAAAGTGTTTGTTCAGTAAAACTCCATCTTGTTAAATTTTTCTACAGTTGAACTATGCCCAGTATTCAATAACCACCATCATTTAGAGTTGTCACCTTTCAGCTGGCCCACTACCAACACTGGGTTCCGTCTGCACTCGTGATGATAATAATTCAGAAGCCCCAGATCACACCTTCACCTCACTACTCGCACACATATCCCATACATCTTTACCTTCAAAAGCAACTCCTCAACTGCAGCCGACCATCTCACCCCTATTGTGTGAATCCATTCTTGCCTCAAAGACCTGACAGCCTGCGAAAAGGCAAGCCATACAGTCCTGGAACCCCTGTGACCACACCTCTATAAAGGATCTGTATGGTTTCTGTTTTACCCATGTTTTTTTTTAATTGAGAAAACTAACCTAAGCAGCCACAGCTTCTCCATGCAACCACTGCCAGATTGACATGACTACCCAACCAACGAAGTACATGAGCCCCTCCAAAAAAAAACAAAAAATAAAACACCAAGCTCTTACGGCAGCATCAGTTGAGGCTACGAAACAACCTTGAGGTACAATCTAAGCACCGCAAAAACCTGGACAGTTGAAAGGCACAGATATTACCTCCTACAAGATTTCTTGTGTCAAGAGATTATGAGGTATGAATCATCTGCTCCTTTTTCTAACTTCCGCCATAGGGAAGTTCAATTATCCAAAAACACCATTTAAAGCACCTTATGAAACAAAGGTGCCCGAGAGTCGGAAAACCTCCCCTTCACAAGCTTCCCAGGCATATATACTAATACCTGTAATGGTCACCCAGCAACCACTGCTCAACATGCCCCATAGCATGCAAAACCTTCCTTCTTGTCAGAATATGATTCCACAATAACAGCTATGTTGCTTTCTGTCTCTCTCTCTCTCTCTATCACTTGACGAGGACCCACTTCCAATGATTAACCCCAAGCCACCATTCAACACACTGCAAGTATGAAAGTGGTACTCACTTTCCTTTCCATACCCTGGTGCCTCTTTTTTTTTTCTTATTAAACTTCTCCATGACTCCTCACAGCCATAGTGTAAATGTACCTGACTCGGTGTGTGAAATGGGGCTGCCACAAAGCAAAACTAGGCTGCACCATTTTTTTTTATTATCAAAAAAAGGGCATTGTATAACTAAATATACACTTATGTATATATATATATATATATATATATATATATATATATATATATATATATATATATATATGAAGAGATGTACACATGGCCAAATATATGTAGCACTATACAGATGTGTATACAGACATATGTATGAGTATACATGTGTATGTACATGTAGACATATATAGACCTATTATATGTAACAGACCATATTACTGTCATAAGTAAATGTCACGGTTATGTATACACTCCCACATGTACTCACCGTATGCATCTGCAATGTGCACATTATGATAAAACAACATATGTGATGCAACAGTCATAATAACAAGGACTACACAATTTAGGAACTACAGGAAAATGTTCAATACTACTCAATATGTGTATTGACAGCTATATTGGTAAAACAACAGCAGTCTTCACAGTAGTCATGGAGTAGTGGTTAAGTGTTGTGACTTCAGTGTAAAGGGTCCTGGGTTCAAGACTGTTCATTTTGTTGCTGGGCAGGACAAGGGCTGTCAGATACGGAGTGGTTAAGGCAGTTTTGAGAAGCTTTAAGTGGGTTTGTGTGGGTTTGTGTGAAGCTAAGCAGTGCTAAGCTACGGGTATACGTATGGGCACTTATACAGTGTAGGCTTCGCCTACCTGTGCGCAAATCAGCTTAGCTATTAAATTGCAGCAATGCTGATACCTGCTAAGCATGGCTTAGCCCTGCTAACCAGTTCACACCACCCAGTCTGATAACAAAGCAGGGTAATGACATCTGTAATAAGTGTATGTAATGCCATGTACAATACATGCACCTATGTGCTGTTATTACAGTTATTACAGTAGCAAGGGGTGTGAGTGTCATATGTGGGACACAGACATATATGAGGCCTGTACAGCACTGTTATCCATGTGAATGTGTTACATACAGGTGTAGTAGCCCAGGGTATGTGCTGTCACACTGGCATGTATTGTATCATAGCAGTACTACTGTTGACAGTGCTAACCCAGGCAAGAACAGAGTGCTTAATGTAGTACTGACAACAGGCACACCTGCAAGCATGGCTGGACACTGAGGCCTCCCTGTTGTATCCTTGGTTTGTGAGCTGTGTCACAGTGTATACCCCTTAATGGTCTGTCAACACAATCATGCTACTGCATAGCTACCTGCCAAGCTGATGACTGTCAGTTCCTGTACAAATGTGCAGATGGAAGATATCCAGCTGGCATATGTACAGGCAACCTAAGCTTGATTGACACCCTACTACGCATGTGGCATGTGTATGAGATGCATATCCCTGTAGTACCAGTATTGGAGTATACTATGGGTTGTATCGCAGTCACAGCCAATGTGTGATGGTGGGTATGGCAGAGTGTCATCATGGGTTTCAGAGAGTACAATATCCAGGGGGGGATGTGGGTGCTGTGTACACTGTTATTACACCAAGGTACACCAGATATATACCCGATGTACCACTTTAGGGTTACCACTGTCACCATCAATCATACAGGTAACTGTTACCACAATCCAAGACAGTTATGCATGTGATGTGTGCAGCCTACCTGTAACAGACTGGAGACACAGTCAAGTTAGTTAGCAGCGATAGGCCTTGGTATCTCAGATGTGGGTCTGGCTGTTATGTGTCTGTATATGATGGTATGTCACACTACGTATCATCCAAATACACCCATTACATCTCCCATTAGCATACTGTACATGTCAGGGGATGTTCTACATGTACCATGTAACCTGGGACACACCTCACCATAAAAGCTGTGCAGTGTGTGCAATGTAAGCCACACACATCAGTATCTTGACATAGCTAGGGAGGGGTCTAATCCAAGTGTTGCCAAGTAACAGTGGGCATGTATGTGGATGGGTCTACATCAGGTTGCAGGGTATACATGCCTCAGTGGGCCACCTGTCCATGTAGCACAGGCAATAACCAGTTTAGTAATCTGTGAAATTTGTTCAACTGCACCTCAGATATGTCACAGCCATGGTGTCAGCACAATGACATACCCTGCTGTGGAATATGACTACAGACCATCCTTGTGTTGACACATGTACACCTACAACACAAATGGATAACATTATAGAGACTGCAATCAACCAGTGTTACTAACAGCTATAATGCATCATTGCTGGATGAGTACACTACCCGCCAAATATGCCTTACACTCTACTCCCTACAACATGGCACACTGTAGTACTGTGGTACACTGTAGTACAGTCACTGTGTACATCAGAACCATATCAGCCTGTCCCTGCATTGATGGTATGGATGACAGTGATGTCACCCCCCCCCCCACCATTTCAGCTTCAACAAACTGTACACACAACTCATTAGTTATGGCTACAGCTTACCTACAGGTTGGACAGATATTGTATTGTACCACACTTTCTGCTATGTGATTGTAGCCATGTCCCCTGTGTGGACACTAACATTACTGGACTGTTACAGACTATTCACCTGCATGCCATTGTCAGGGCCACTATGGTTCCATATATGCCAGGGGTATGGCTGCTCTGAGATTGCTACACATCTGACATTCTGTGTTATTGGGGATATCTATGCATGCTGCTGGGCATGTACCAGGATTGTGTAGACTATTACTATCAACATATGTTCTATAACAGTGGCACAATAACATGCATATGTTCTATTGGCCAGCAGATCCACCTCTTCAAACCCATCTGCCCATGATACTTGGCCACATCACATGTGTGTCCCAACTGGGGGCCTCCTCATGTACTGCTCCAGCAATACCATCAGGTGGAACCACCCAGGGGATGTTGTCCCCCCCCCCAGGGCACACACAGAAATGTCCCTGTTCCCTGCGCTTAGGTCTAGGGTCTGTTCCATACTGGGCTCCACATACACATGAGAGATGTGCTACATCAGTCTGAGGCATCCAGTACACAATCACAGGGCCAACATGCTCCTCCTACTCAGCCTCCAAACCAGGCACCTTCAGGACGTGAACTGCTGTTCTGAGTAGCAGTGGGTGGGAGGCTTGCACCCAGTGTGCCCATATTGGGGTCAATGGGGCATCCACATTACAGACCACACACAACCATCCATGGTGTTTAACCACCATGTGTCACGTACCACCCCTGTAGACTGTCCTCTATATCTACCAAACCTGACCACCTCCACGTGTGTACCTGCCATACTTCCCCATATTCCCATTGCATACTTCATAGACGGGGGCAATGTGTTCCCAACATGGGACTAACATATGACATACCCATCCATGGTGCACACACTGCCAGCTGTAGATATCTGTGTGTATTGCTATGTGTGCTGGTGCCTCGCACATAGCACGCATCACTATGGTAGTAATATAGGGGACATGTCTTTACATACATATATGTTTGTGTGCGTGTTTGTATATATGCAGACATGTCCATATAGGTATATATCTATAGATGTGTAGATATATGTGATGTATATATGTGCACATGTATATGTCTACACATGGGTATATGTATATTTCTGGATATACATGCTGATATGCATATATATCTTTATATATTAAATATGTGACATATATACACATATGCATACCTATAACTGCGGTACATTCAAACATCAGCTCCACAATCTCACAACACCTTCCTGCACAGCTGCACTGTTCTGCCTTGCTACAATACAGACAGGTGCCACATATGAACACGTCCTGACATTGGGGGGTATATGTAGGACCCAATTGCAGGTAACCTTATTACACATCTATGGCATTCCAACATGCTACATTACAGATTAACCTGAGTATCCTGCCAGTGGTGGGCCGTGGCTCCCACATGTCCATCATAATGGCAATACTTCCACCACCAGCTATTGGCCACATAATATACATACTTCCCATTACACAACACACACTATGATGGTTTACATCTTGTCTGTCAGTGCTGACCTGCACAGTTTACGGCTATGGCCCACTACCCACAGGGACAGACACTATGGTCCATAGCAGTTGTTCAGTTGAACATCATCACAACAACACCTGATGGCACATATAATTCATTCCACATCATCTATCTCATTATGATGGACCTGGACCAGGTACTACATTCTATTACATATATATATATATATATATATATATATATATATATATATATATATATACTTCACATACCTGTTGCGGGAATGATGTCTTGTTGAATGACAGCTGGCTAAATGCCTTTGACTTAGGCTTTTACTTTGAAGAGATGTGTCTTTATTTCTTTTTCTCTCTCTTCTCTCTCTCTCTCTCTCTCTCTCTCTCTCTCTCCAGTAAATGGATTGAGCTGCTTTGAATAGATTGCAGCTTGGTTTTAGTAGGTGATGTATATGATCAGGTGATGGCCTCTGCAACAATCAGTATCCATCACTTGCTAACTGCATGCAGCTTGCTGTGTAGTACTTCCAA
Organism: Protopterus annectens; assembly: GCF_019279795.1. NCBI lineage: Eukaryota > Metazoa > Chordata > Ceratodontiformes > Protopteridae > Protopterus > Protopterus annectens. Next base: position 1,728,552,310 of record NC_056731.1, on the reverse strand, counting down.
TTACCACTGTCATGGCAACCACCTACTATAAATCCCTACATCATGTGGGCATGGTGCCTTTACCTTTCCTGTGTGATGGGCATCCTTCCTGTGTGTGGGCATCAGTGTTACAGACATCAGGCAGCAATACCTCTTACAGGAGAACCGGTACACTCAGGCCAGTAACATATTTGTAGGAGGTTCCAGAACTACAGACAGAGTGTGAGTAGAGTTGTGTTATGCTTTGTATAGTACTGGTGTTACAGGGTGTGTGCATACATGCTAGTATACCTTGGAATGCAGTCTGTCTGCATAGCTCTCAACTGTGGGCCTTTGTGGCCAGAGGTGTGCCTATCATGTTTTGTCTGTCCACCACACAGGTCCTGTGTTAGATATTTCACTGGCAGTGTGTGTGTTGAGTGCTATCAGTACATGGCTACATCCATGTATGTTTCTCACCTCATTTCCCTGACTAATGGTATGTTGCAGACTATCCTGTAACACCAGCAACTTGCTTAGTGTATGACAACAGTTTTCCACATATGGGCCTGTGTTCCAGCCTATGTCCTCCACCTACATACCAAGCTTTGCAAAATGACATGCTGTCAGGGGTTGTTCTGTAGTAGGCTGTGAGTATATCACACTGCCAATGCTGCCATCAGTCCACTGCTGCTGTATTCCCCACACATACAGTGGGCTAGGTCTATATATGTGTGGGCTTCACCTACACAATACATGTGTGCCCTTATGCACTCCTGAGGCTAGTGTATGTAACAGTGGTATGTGGCCCTGTATTATTGAGTCTAGGGGGATGCACCATAAATAACCTAGGCTGTTACAAAATGTGAGGGTATCAGGGGTGAGCTGCCTTAAGGTATCTGGATGTACAGTACCATACAATTCACCTATATTTATATTACTTACATAAACTGGGTTACTGCAGGCGTACTGCCTCCTGCCATACAGACTGTTCTGTTTGTCAGCGTGCTTGTGATGGTGTCAGTTATGCCTTGTTATGTAACAGTTTGCATCCCATTTAGTCAACTGAATACTTTACCACCTAGTGATTTTGTACAGAGTGTAGATAGAGGCTGCTGAACTATACACCTGCATTACTTACTATTGATTGTTTGGTATACTGTGGCCCAGTCAGTCTTTACTATTGTACAATTTGAAGGGCTTGGCCTGGGCAGCAACAGTTGTGAACCTTTCCAGACTACTGTATTAGTATAACTTTTTCACAGTTGCATTACTCTCTTTATATGGATGTCAGTGTCTGAACAGCTAAATGACATGGCATATAAAACTGTAATAGTACACAAATAAAGGTTTTTCATTTCTGCAGACCTGTGTGTAGTGTTTTATCCCATGACCACCCTCTGGGTATATATTGCAGGCAATGGTTGTCGTTTTTATGGGTGGCCAATACAGTGTCCAGTTGTTAAGGTTTTAACTGTAGGCATAGTGGCTGTTCCATATTGTGTGGACCTTCTACATATGTATCTTACTGTACATATCTCTGAGTGTGTATTTGTAGTCACATGTATATCTATATAAATGTATATATATATATATATATATATATATATATATATATATATATATATATATATATATATATATATATATATATATATATATATGTGTGTGTGTGTGTGTGTGTGTGTGTGTGTCTCTGTATCTGCATATATGTGTCTGTGTATATGTATCCTGGGGATGTTGATAGCTTCCACATTTTACATTTCCTATGGGAGCCAGACTGTACTGCCTGATATGTTACCAATACCATCCTGACGTCATACAGTTGGAATGTAGTACTGTTAACATCTTGTGCCCATGTCATGTCAGGTCTTGGTTATGATATCTGCAACACTTGGTAGTGTATTACAAGGTGGATGTGTTTGGCTCTGGGGGGTATACTTATTTGTACAAGACATATATTGTTTGGGGCCTCTCAACCCATTAACGGTGCATGTGGACATATATGTTCTAGTTAATCTACCATTGTTATCTACAGATGTATGGCCATATATACCTATATATATGCTTACATATATATAACTATGTCCGTATATATATATATATATATATATCTGCTTACATATATGTAATTTGCTGTGTATATGTAGATATATAGGTGTAGACATGTATATGTGTCGATGTAGGCATTTGCATGTATAATATATGTATATATGGGATCACTATGAAATACCGAACGCCCAAAATCCCAACACTGAAAACACCAAGACCAGATGACCCAAACCCTGCATTACTGAAAGACCAGAAGCGCGAGATGCAAAATCCCGATGTTAAGGGATTTTGCATTAGCTCTTCTGGTGTTGCGGTTCAGGTAAGTATGTGTGGGTAAGTGTGTTTTTGAGGTGTGTAGTGTGTGTGTAAGTGTGTTTTTTGACTGTGGTGTGTGTGTGTGTGTGTGTGTGTGTGTGTGTGTGTGTGTGTGTGTGTGTGTGTGTGTGTGTGTGTGTGTGTGAGGGACTGTAATGTGTGGGTGTGAGTTTGCCTTGTGTGTCTGTGTGATCTCGAAGTTAGAATAATAAAGTAGGGGGGTGTGGGGGTGAAGGGCGGCTTGCCCCCCTGCCTATGTCTAGTGTAGGATGCATTGTTTTGTTGTGGGGAAAAGGTGTGTGTATGTGTGTGTGCTGTTTGGTTGTGTAACTTTTGTGATTTTGAATTTCGTGGTTTTAAATATTCGGTATTGTGGGGTTTCAGGCATGTGGTCTTGGTGTTTTAAGCATCGGGATTTTGGGCGTTTGGTATGTAGTAGTGATTCCGTATAACTATATATATATATATATATATATATATATATATATATATACATATATATACATATATAGATATGATGTATCTGTTTAGATATTAATATACACACATATATCTAAATGTTAGAATACAGTCTCTGTACTGTTGCATAACTGGGCTGGATGATATGTTTTTGAAAACATCAGAATTATGTATATCTGGCATTGCTTAGTGGTAAATCACTTTGTCTATGGTGTGCAGGGTCCTGGGTTTGAGCCTTGCAGAGGCTGTTTATTTTGTTGCTGAGCAGAACACGAGCCGTTAGATACAGAGTGATTAAGGCACTTTAAAGCAGTTGTAAGCAGGTTTGCATGGGTTTGCGCAGAGGTAAGAACTGCTAACTTCCGGTTACAGTTTCTTATACTCTGTTAGCTTCTGAATTGCTTAATCTGTGTAGGCATTGCTTACCCTTTCACAAACAGGCTTAAACTCACTGCTGCTTAAAAGTGCTTACTCCCGCTTAACCCCACGCTAATTTCTTTAAAATATAAGAAAAAGGGGTTGATAGGAAAGTGGTGAAAAAAGGGGCACAAAGAGGGAAAGAGAGCAGGGAAAATAGCCAGGGATGTGCAGGAAGAGTGTAGGGAAGGTCCATAGCTGTCCATGTCTTGTACAACAACACCTATGCATATACACTGAATTTGGAGGTAGATTTGGACACTCTAACCCCTGGGTGAGGGGTGAGGACAACAATAATAAGTCATGATCCAATTAGACCAGATTTCATGTGTCCAGTGGACACATGTGTGAAATGGACAGCGATGTATGAGGCAAGATTTTTTTGTGGGAACAGATTGCCTTTTTTTACAGGTGAAAGTGGGATATTGGGGAGGGGTAGCAAGGTATATTTGGGAAGGTATGTTGGGTAGGTTAACAGACAAGACAAACAAGATGCATACAGTGGCAGTATATGACACATGTGGGGGGTAAACACCTTGATGGGGAGGGGTGTTGGGATATCAGAAACCCACAAGTCCCCTAGTAGTAAAAGTGGGACTGAGGTCCCCACACATGGGCAGTCAACACTGCACCTTCACAGCCCTGAAGGTGGCTGTGCTGGGGGCTGATTTGCAGAGCCAGGCTGACTCTCTAATCATGACACATGGCCCTCGAGCTGGTGTAGAAGATCACCAAACTGCTGGTCGATCTCTCTACACACCATGGCCCCAACCTGGCAATGGGTGACAGGTGCCTGTCCGCGCCACTCCCAGGGGGGTGAGCCCCATCCCATGAGGTGGTTCCACCTGAAGGTGGTGCAGGACCAATGGACAGGGAGGTCTGGAGTTGGGCCCCAGAAATGCTGGTGCCCGGTGCCACGGCCAGCTGAGGTGGGACAGGTGGGTCTGCTGGGACCTGCCTTCCCAAGTATGCTATAGTGTTTAGAGTTCATCAAAATATGTTGGTTAGTAATAGTCAACACATTCCAGGATTAGGTGTAACAGCATATATAGATATTCCCATTAACCCAGACACCAGCTACGGAACAGTTGCATAGCAAACAGAAAACATGCATATATGGGACCACAGTTGTAATAAATACAGCATGCAGACACATTGATGGCATCATGCCACCAATGTTGGAATAATTCAATATAGCACATTCATGGGAACCATGAAAATATTTATCAAACAACTGGACATTATCAGAGTCATACATACCAGTTGGGGTGGGTATGTTGATTATTGTTGGAGATATGGTGGGGGGAGAGAAAGTTCTCAATTAACAACTAGTATATTCCTGTAGTACACATTACTTATCTAGTCAGTGCTGTTATCTGTACTTTACAAGTCTTACCACACCACCCTATAGCCTTAGTTTGGACAGTGATATGGCTGTCATCATCATTACACATGAACTGGTTTTACCTGCAGTATACACCTCTTACCTGGTATACATGTGGAGGGAATGTTTGTTAACACTAACTGTTGCTACACATTCTCCTGGATTATGGGTTGATGTTTTGCACATAGCTATCCAACTCTTTCTGCACAGCCTCTGGCCATGTGTTGACCACATGCTGGTGTGCCGGGACATTTCTGTAATATTGCCTTCTTCCACCTTTAGTGACCTGACACACACGTATACATGCTTTCCTACACAGTTATATTATGTAGCACAGTATGAGTGATAGTGACCAGTGATACTTTATTATTCAGAGAAACTGCAACACTCACAATTCCCTACAATATCATAGTGAACAGTACCAGTCCAGGATATAATGGTCTGTATTTCTCAGCACAGTGTTTGTATCCAACTTACCTGTGGGAGCAATGTTTGTTACCACTACTTGACTGTTGCCACACAAAGTTCCGGATTACAGATTAGTATTATGCACATACATCTCACTCTGTTACTGTACAAACTCTGGTCACAGCTTGACAGCATGGGATTGGTGATAGACATACTTGAAATATTACTCTCCTAACAGTTTTGGGGATTGCTACAGTGACAGTTGTGTTCTCAGGATATTTGACAATCACTTGTATTCCCTGTTTGCTGGGTAAACATCTGGGATCAACCCACAGACTTACCAGGGGGCAGGGGGACAGGCAGCAGATATGGGCCCATATACTGGAAATTCTGGCCTCATCTGTAAAGTTGTGGGGTATGAATCTGTTTGCAGCCTAATTCCACTCCCAGGATTCAGACCATGGCTGTGTCTGCTACAACTTAAACACTGTCCATCACAGTAGTGTCTGCTATATAGATATTGCTGTATATTTCCTATCTGCTTTCTGTCTTATTAATCTCCTGTGCTTTTGCATTCTGACCTTGTATTACAACACTCATATACAGAATTCCTAGACAGTTATATGTTGTAGGACAGTGTGGGTGACAGTGATGTGTAATACCTCATTATTCAGAGCAACTGCATATCATTCTTGTATTTTTGGGCACAGTGTTGGTATCTGACAGACCTGTAGGAGGAATGTTTATTAGCACTACCTGAATGTTCCCATGCACAGTACCAGATTCCACATTATTATATGCACATACATCTCACTCTGTTACTGTACACACTCTGACCACAGCTTGACAAGTTGGAGTGTAAATGGGACATACGTGGCTTCTTAGTCACATAAGGTATTGGGGAGTTGCTAGTGTGTGAGCTTTGTTCTCATAGCTGTGTGTCAATCAGTTGTATTTCCTGTTTGCTGCCTATACATCTGGGATCATCCCACTGATTTCCCAGGGGGACAGGTTGATAAGCAACAGATATGGGCCACTTTAATAGACATTCTGGACATATCTGTACAGTTGTGGGGCATGATTCTGTATGCAGACTATTACCACTGGCAGGATTCAAACCGTGGCTGTGTGTGCTAAGAAAATAACAGTTCACATCTCAGTTGCATGTGCTATTCGGTTTTTGTTGTCTGCATTTTCCCTGTTTACTATCTATGTGTCTCTTGGTTGTACTAAATGGATTTTGGGAATTACACCTGTCATATATATATGCATTCCTACACATTCAGTTTATGGTGTACAGTGTGGATAACAGTGCTTAATACTACAGTACTATTACATGATTGCATATCTACATTACCTTATGATACCAGGATATACACATGCGGTCCAGCAGTTAGACCTGTTTTGTCAGGCTATTACACTTTTATTGACTTACAAACAATATGAGACTCTTCCTGCCATATTCTCCAGTGTATGCAGTACTTGCCTTGAACAATACAGGTTTTATACAAGCAATTAGTTTACTACTACTTTTATTTTTATTTCCTATGACAGTAAATGCATGAGTATTACTGACCTGCCTCATTTTGCAAACTCGCCATGCAACTGATGTGGGCCTCCTGGTTTGCGTCCCACTCTATTGCAGCTGTGGGGGACATAAGAGGAATATTTAGCCATACCTATCTATGATATACCTGAGCTGGCAATTATTGCACACATACTGGGGTGATATTTACACATGGCTGGAACATACCCTGATGCTCTAGCCTCTTGTAGCCACTCCTCCAAGAGGTACCCCTTATGTCGCTTCAGGTCGGCATAGTGGTGTGTGACCTGCTCACTAGTTGGGGGTATGCCAGTGGCACTGGTGAGGTCACAGGTGAGATGGTCCCAGGCCTCGGCCTTATACTGGGAGCCCTGGTACTGGCCTTGCAGCAGTCTGTGATCATGGTCTTTGACAAGGAGTCCTGCCATGACCTTGGACTCCTGGATGCACCAACGCTGCGCCCAATAGCACACACCTTCTCCCCTTACTGCCATAGTGTCTGCAAGGGGAAGCTACAATCAGTTATGAGATATATTCTCACCTCTTGGGTTTAAGTAGGGCCGATTTCCCGCACTTTTCCATGATTGGCTGGTTTTGAAAAAGCTAAGCTATAGGCAAACCTGATTATCTAAGGTTGGCATTGCTTAAAGGGGTATAACACTGGGCACATTTTGTTAGCTGGCCTATACATTGCTTACACCTCCTAAGTTGGCCTGTGCAATGCTTAGTGTTGCTTACATTAGACTTTGCATTATTTTTTCTTTTTGGCATTGATTTCTTATTCATTACATCTTATATATCTGCCTGGTATCCATGATTAATGTGTACGTTCACTCTATGGGGTGCTTATGTTTTACTGAGGACTTCAACACTCTATTACAATTACACATCACTTCTGGGCTTACTGCTGTACTCCAGTTCACATATTTATGTTATCTAGTGGGTTATGGAACATATGACTGCATACTGATTCTTTTCACAGGTTCAGTTTGGTTTTAGTATGGTGAGGAGTTGTTTGCTGATACCTCATTCTTCTTTACTTCTGTGATGGCTTGGTGGTTAACTACTTTGACTATGGTGTATAGGGTCCTGGGTTTGAGACCTGCATGGTTGTTTATTTTGTTGATGGGCAGAACAAGGGCCATTGGATACATAGTGACTAAGGCACTTCTGAGTAGTTGTAATTGGGTTTGCGCGATGGTAAGCACTGCTAACCTGCCATTACATCTGCTTACAGAGAGTTAGCTTAGAATTGCTTAACCAGTGTAGGCATTGCTTACCACCATGCAAATGGGCTTAAGCCCGCATACTAGTACTTAAATATGTTTACTACTACTTATTTGTGCTTAAACCTGTTTACTAGTGCCTTATTCATTATGACACTGACACCTCACATGTGCATTTACTGCAGTACTCTGGTTCATGAAAATATGTTATTTAGTGGGTAATGCAACATAAATATTAGTCATAATGTGCTTTGCCATGGAAAATGGAATGTGTTGCAGTGGGACTCAAACTGGGAATGCCTGCTCATATGGCAAATTCTCTGCCCACTACACTATTGCAATGCTGCTTCATTGGCATGTATCTTCCTTGTTATCCTCTTCAGCCATTTAAGCTGCATTAACCATAGCTACAGTTAGCTTTAATCAGATTTAAAAAAAAATAAAGGGTTTCTTCATTTTATGTTTGTATACTGTTGCTGTCGTATACAAGTGGGGCTGTTGGTGGGGATATGCGGTCACCTATGAGCGGTCTCACTCATTTCATACCCCTTTCTGCTGTTCTTCATTGTGGGAGCATGTATATTCTGAGAGCTCTGCTCTCAGACACGCTGCCTGCACTCTTACATGCTCTGTGTAAGCCTAGGAGCTCAGGCAGCGCACCTCATTATTGTGCGGGGGAATATGTATAGACATATATTTATATATATATATATATATATATATATATATATATATATATATATATATATATATATAAAACATATATTTGTATATATTGTTATGCTTACATAAACACCCTCTCTAAAACATATAAAAATGCATTTAACTACAGTATGAAAATCTTAAACCAAATTTTTGGAAAGATGTTAACTTGTTAAGAACTCACTTTTTTACCTTGTCTTGGAGACAGGTTTAAGATTTTCATACTGTACTAAATGTATTTTTATATGTTTTAGAGAAGGTGTTTATTTATATAAACATAATATATACATAATATATACATATATATGTTTTATATATACATATATATATATATATACTTTAGTTATGTGTAATGTTTCTTTAATTATGAATTGATGATCTGATGATGCCACTGTTTGTGGTTTGTTTTTTGTCTGAAGAAGGTCGTACGTTGTTATGCCTGAAATCGCTAACAATAAATTTGGAAGGTCTGGTATACCACGTTGCCTTTTTGTTTGTTCTCTGCAGTTTGGTTTTTGTTTTATGATACTCTATTAATAGATGCCATTGTGCTTGTTTCAAGACAGGTGGAAATGTGTGTATACATATTCATTTTTAATGCCATCCTCAGAAGTGAACTGTAGTTTGACTATAGTAGTAATGGATTGCCTTGTGGCTGTCTTGGTATCTATCAGTTTTTCTTTGTTGTACAAGATAAACCATTAATGTTAATGCTTTAAAATATTTTCCCATCCAGCTTAGATGTAGAGTACACTGGCTATAAAGCTAAATCTGTAGCTATTCTGTTTTAGTATTTTTAATGGTTAAAAAAGCTGCATGGTTTGTATGAGTGCTTTTTTCCCTCTTAGAGGTTTTTAACGCTGCAGCACCATACAACTACTACCAACATACATCTCAGTTTTCCTGACTTTTGGTGAATGTCCAGTTTTGGCCTCATATTTTAGTCTGCTGCCAATAAAATTTGAGATTTTTGGCAAATCATTTGTTTGAAGTCACTAATGTCATTAGTCTGAGAACACGTTTCAGACTTTTTTTCATGTCAATGAAAAACCTAGTAACTTTCTGAGTTAGAGCAGTAATCAAACAGTAAGCTAAAAGCTGGTTAAGACTGAAGTCCAAAACCAAAAAACAAAACCAAAGGAAATCAAGCTGCTTTAATAAAATCCAAGGACAATGACACAATAAATAATTCCAGTAAGCACTTTCATCTAAAATAAGACTTCTTCAGACTGGAAGTTAACATTCAAAAACACACATTTAAATACTCTAAAAATCACATGACTATATACTTAGTGTTTTAACCCTTTACGTTTAAGATACATAATAAAATATCTATTGTTTACACCAGGAGGGTAGCAAACATTGAGTCTAACCTGACAACTATATTCCAGCTACCCAAGTCATCTTCTGGATTAAATGAATTTTCTACATTTTTTAGACTGTGCACTACAAGGAATTTAAAGTTAACTTTACATGAAGCATGTTCATAATGCTTCCCCAGGGCATTCCTTTCATCCACAATAGAAACTGCGTATTTATGTTCATATATTCTTTTGTAAAATTCTCTTGTCGTTCTTCCTACATAAAAAGATTTACATTCTAAGCATAAAGTGACATAAATTACATACTTAGATTTACATGAAAAAAAAAACATTGACAGTTATTTTAACATTATCCAAAGTGCATTCTGTTTTTTCTGTGAACAAATATTTGCACATGTTACAGCTGTAACACTTAATCATTCCATTTCTGTCTGACCTGACTTTTGGTATAGTCAACTTACTTTGAAAGAAGTTTCTGAAACTTTTCCCTCTTTTTGGGGTAAAGATAGGCCTATGCTCTATAGTTTCTAGTAAATCAGTTTGTCCCCCAGACAATTTCCAATTATTTATTATTTCCTTTATTCTCCCTGAGTCCAAACTATTCACAATAGTCATTCTCACTTTGTTTTTATTTTTATTTTTATTTACACTACCTTCTTTTCTGTTTCTTGTATCTCTCCGAGTTGTAACTTTAGTTCTAATATCTGTGAATAATGTTTTTGGAGAACCTCTTTGATAAAGTTTTTCACACAAATTATCACTTTCTATACCAAAATCTTCTTCTCTTTCTGTCAGGTCACTGATCCTTAATAACTGTCATTTTACTATATTTTCTTTGGCCTTCTTGGGGTGCATGCTACTATAATGTAAGTATGTATTATTTTGGACCTCTTTTTAAAAAAAATGCTCCTAATTTGCTCCTTAAAGACAGTTACATCCAAACACTTTATTGTTGTTAAATTAAATTGGCAAGTAAATTCCAAAAAAATACACACACTGTCGATGTATGCCTTAAATTCACATAAAAACACTTCCATTCCTCTCCAAATTAAGAAAACATCCTCAATAAAACAATACAATGCCACAATATTATTTCAGTACTTACTATGTAATATATGAGGGGTTTCCCACCCATGCATATACAGATTGGCATAACTGGAGGCCATTGCTGCCCCATTGCCACTCCATTTTGTTTGATGGAAAAAAAAAATCACTATTAAATGAGAAGAAATTATAATTAAAAATAACATCAAGCAGTTCCATTAATATTCCTACAGTATTGCCAGAATATAACTTAGATTTAATTAATTCAAGCCTCACTGTCTCCATGCCTTCACCATTAGGTATTACTGTATAGAATTATTTTATATCTATAGTTACCAGTAAATCACTTTCTTCCACATATATTTCTTTGATTTTTTCGAAGAAATCAAAAGTGTCTCTGATATATGTACTGTTGTTAACCACTACCCTCTGTAAGTGTTTGTCTACATAGATATCGATACTTTCTGTTTAGCTATGTAGACTAGACACTATGGGCGTTGGAAGGTTATTTAGCTCTTTATGGATCTTTGGAATTCCAAAAATCCTACTTATTTTTGGATTCTCAATAGTAAAGTATTTTTAGTACCCTGAGTAATTCTGGCTGTATAAAACAATTCTTCAACTAAGGAATCAGTAAATTAATAAGCTTTCTTAATTTCTTTGAATGACACTTTCTTATAAAAATTCACATCAGACAACAGGACATACATTTTGTTTTCATACATTGCTCTATCTAGAACAACTATTGCTCCCCTTTCTCAGCTTTAAACACTAATAGCTCATCATTTTTAATAAAATAAAAAAACAATTTGTTTTCTCTATTGGACATATTATAGTAATTATAACTAGATTATTTTTCAAGAGCTTCAATAATTTGCAGTTCACAACTATTCTTAAGGGTGGATTAAATGTGCTAGGTTTACAGAAATGTTCTCTCTGTAGCTTTAAAAAAGAACTTGAAATGTATCTGTCTTACATAGTCTCTAATACTATTAAGCACTTCCATTTTTCTGCCCTTCTGGCAGGCATAAAATTCCACCCTTTACTTAAAATACAGCATTCTTCTTGTGAAATTTCATAACTAGACAAATTCACTATTTTAAAAGAAACAGTACCTATGTTTTTCATCCTTTGTTCTTCTTCCAGTTTTTTGACTGTCTTTCATTGTTTATATATCCCTTATTCAATCAAGAAGCAGTTACTTGAGCCCATGTCTTGTTTCCACATTTATTTTGCTGATAAACATACACAGGCTGGGTGGAAACTGGTCTAACTTCTGTTTCTTGTGAATTATTGCTATTGTCCACACTTATTTTGCCATACCAATATTTTTCTTTTTATGTTGATGTTTATGAGTATCAGAGGTACATGATAGTGTCTCCTCTTGGTTCCGTTGTTTATACAACAAACACTCTGATCTCTTAACTTCATTTGCTTCACTGCTGCCATTTTCCACATCTAGTTGCTCCTGCCTGCCTTCAACCTCATTATGAAGGGAAAGCCTGTATGCAAAAGCCACGCCTCCTTCATAGTCAGCTCAGTCTCATACTTTTTTGTTTTCCTTTTGCACAAGGCTTCATTAAGTTTAATTAAACAATCTTGTATGGCACACATCTTTGTTTCAAAATTGTCAAATGAAGTAGTCTGCTTAAGTTTGTTAAAAGCAGAGCGTATTTTTTTCATTTAAAATAACCATATTGTTTCTGTTTAAAGACTCAAGAAGCTCCACATATTGCAAACCAGCTTTCTGATTAATATCTTTCCATTTGTCCATAAATTCTTTGGTATAATCATTTCCAGCAGGTAATTTTATCACCCTCAAGCCCTTTGGTACCATTTGAGTTCTAAGACTGTTTATATTAGACAGAACTTCTTTTAACAAGCTAAAAAGAGACTTCATTGTGTTCTTGGAAACAGCAGTTAAGTACTTAGAACAGTGGTTTGATTTTATTGAAAACAACTACTCGTTTAGACTGTCTAAGTTATCTTTAACTGAGCCATTTGTATTCAGTGACTTACTCAGTATGAACATTGTCCAGATTCTGCAGGACATAGATGAAGACAATCTTTTACAGGAATATTTAACAATCAAGCCCTTTCTCCAAGAGTTATGTACCATAGGCTTATCACCAGGAAAAAAGTGGCTGAAGCTTTTCAGAAAAGGGCCTGAGCTGACTGCACTATATCCGATAATTGCTAGAGTATTATCTACACTGACATCAAATACATTTGTGGAGAGAGTTTTCTGTTTGGTGAAAAATAAATGGAGAGATATGTGAAAGCATTGTAGTGTGGACGTGTTAAAAGCTGAACTAATGATGACTGTAAATTACCAGATGAAATGCAGTAACTTTTATTCAAATATTATGTCAAAACAGGCACATCTTTGTGCCATCAAATCAAAGGCAAAGTATACGTTTAAAAATAAGTGATTTAGTTAGGTTTTCTTGTAGTGTGCAGTATGTAATGTTGTTTTGTGGGTTTTTTTTGTTTTAATTTACAATAAACATACCCCCGGATTCACTATCCTTCCATGCAGGACTAGCTTAGTCCTGCAGGGAAGCGGCCGTTTAGGTGCAGGATGGCAGCACGACATGCATATTAATGAAGGCGTGCTGCCTGTGCTCCTAATCTTACATGGAGCATGTAAGAGTGCAGGGGGCGTGTCTGAGAGCAGAGCTCTCAGAATATACATGCCCCTGCAATGAAGAACATCTGACTAGTCATAAAAGAATGAGCGAGACCGCTCATAAGTGTACGCATACCCCCAGCAACATCCCCCCAATGTGTACAAGAGCAATAGTACAACAACAAATATAAAGATTTTTTTTGTTATGAAATAGATTAAATTTAACCATAAGTGTGCAGGTTTGCCCATCACTTAGCTACAGTTAATGCAGCTTAAATGGCACAAGAGGATAAAAAGCAAGATATATGCAAATGAAGTAGTACAGCAATAGTGTAGTGGGCAGAGCATTTGCCTTACGAGCAGTCATTCCCAGTTCAAGTCCCACTCCAATACATTCCATTTCCATGTCAAATAACGTTATGACCAATGTTTTTAGTTGCATAACCTACTAAATAACATATATTTGTGAACTGGAGTACTGTATTAAATGTAGATGTGAGATGTCAGTGTCACAATGTTGCAAAGTCCACAGATAATCACACGTGCCCCATACAGTATATGTACACAGGAAGCAGGGATACGAATGGAAGGTAAAATGTGTAATGAATGATAACTCCATACAGTTTCCAAATCCACCACCTTCCCAAGAACCATTTTACATTTCTGTCTAAATTAGTGCGGGGGTAAGCAGGAGTAAGCACTAGTAAGCAAGTGTAAGCACTATTAAGCAGTAGTAAGCGGGAGTAAGCATGGAGGTAAGCAATGCACACACAGGTTAAGCAATATTGAAGCTAACTCTCTGTAAACATATTTAACCAGAGGTTAGCATAGCTTACCCTCGCGCAAACTCATGCAGACCCACTTACAATCGCTTAAAGGTGCCTTAATCACTCTCTATGCAATAGCCGCTGTCCTGGCCAGAAACAAAATTATCAGCTTTTGCAGGTCTTGAACCCATGAGCCTGTACACTATAGTCACAGTAGTTAACCACTAAGCCATCACAGCAGTACATAAAATTGAGGTATCACCAAACAGATCCTCACTATAGGAAATTCAAACTGAACATGTGAAAGGAATCTATATACAGTCTTATGTTGTATAACCTACTACATAACATAAATATGTGAACTGGAGTACTGCATTAAGGCCAGATATGAGGTGTCATTGTAATAAAGTGTTGATATCTGCTAATAAACACAAGTACCCCTTACAGTGTATGTACACATGAATCAAGGATACCAAACACATATATAACACGTAATGAATAATCAATGCCAAAAAGTTAATAGTATGCAAATTAAAAATTAAGCAATGCTAAACATTGCACAGCCCAATGTGTAGGCCAGTTAACTCAATTTGCCCATTGGTATACCCCTTTAAGCAATGCCGACCTTAGGCTAGCAGGTTTGCTCATAGCTTAGCCTTTTTAAAGCTGTCCAATCATAGAAAAGTGCAGAAAATCGGCCCTTTTTAAAACCAACATATGGGAATACATCTCATAACTGGTTGTAGCTTACTCTTATAGGCACTATATCTGGAATGGGAGAGGGTGTGCACTTTTGGGCGCAGTGCTGGGGCATCCAGGAGTCCAGAGTCATGGCAGGACTCCTTGTGAAAGACCATGAGCAGAGAATGATGCAGGGCCACTACCATGGTTCCCAATATAAAGTGGAAGCCTAGGACCATCTTGCTGGTGACCTCACCAGTGCCACTGACATACCCCGAACTGATGAGTAAGTCAGGCATCACTATGCTGACCTGAAGCAGCGAAAGGGGGATCCATTGGATCAGTGGATCCAAGAGGCTAGGAGGACAGGGGAGGTCCCAGCCATGGGTAAGTATCACTCCACTACCAGTTTAATAATTGCCAGCTCATGTATATCATGGATAGGTATGGCTAAATATTCCTCTTATGTCCTTCACAGTGGCATGTGAATGGGCTGCAAACCAGGACACCCATGGATGTCTTTTAGAGCTGTTGTGATGCAAGGCAGGTTAGTAATACTATTGCATGTACTGTCATAGGAAATAAATCTAAAAGTAGTAGTAGTAAGTTAATTGCCTGTTTAAAACCTGTATTGCTTAAGGTAAGTACTGCATACACCAGAGGATGGGCAGGAAGAATCTCATATAGGTTGTATATAAATAAAAGCATAGTAGACTGACAATAAATGTCTAACTGCTGGACTGCATGTGTTTACTCTGGTATCATATGGTAATGTAGATTTGCAAACAATTAATAGTACTGTTGTATTAAGCACTGTTACCCACACTGTGCAACATAAATAAAATGTGTAGAATGTCTGTATATGACTGGTGTAATCCCAAGAGGTCATATAGTACAACTGAGAGAGACATAGACAGAAAACAGTGAAAAGACAGACAACAAAATCCCAATCACACACTCAACTGAGACGTGAACTGTTGCATTTTTAGCACACGCAGCCATGGTTCAAATTCTGGGAGTGGTAGTAGGCTGCATACAGAATCATGCACCACAACTGTACAGATATGTCCAGAATGTCCAGTAAATCGGCCCATATCTGCTGCCTGTCACCCTGTCCTCCTTGGAAATCAGTGGGATTATCTCAGATGTTTAGGCAGCAAACAAGAAATACAACTGATTGTCACACAGCTATAAGAACAAATCTGTCACTCTAGCAACTCCCAAAAATGTTATGAGAATAATAAGCCAGATATGTCCCATCTACACCCCATGTTGTCAAGCTGTGACCACAGTGTGTACAGTAACAGAGTGAGATGTATGTGCATAATACTAATGTGGAATCTGGTAATTTGTGTGGCAACATTCAGGTAGTGCTAACAAACATTGCTCCCACAGGTCTGTCAGATATGAGCACTGTGCCTAGAAATAAAAGATTGATACCCTGTACTGGTACTGTTTACTCTGGTATTGTATGGCATTGTTATTGTTGCAGTTGTGCTGAATAATAAGGAATCACTCAACACTGTCACCCACACTGTGCTACATAATATAACTGTCTAGGAAATCTTGCATAAGAGTGTTGTAAGTCACTAAAGGTTTAAGAGAGCAATAGTCTAAATATGTCTCTGTTCAACTGCATGTGGTCAAGACATGCCCAGAGTCTGTGCAAAAAGAGATGTACAAGTAAGTCCATAACATCAACCCGGAATCTGGGAGTATGTTTAGAAACAGTTAGTGTTAACAAACAATTCCTCCACAGGTATACCAGGTAAGAAGTGTATCTGCAGGTAAAACCAGTTCATGTATATAGTTGTCGACAGCCATACCACTGTCCAAAGTAAGGCAATAGGGTAGTGTACTAATACTTGTAAGGTACATATAACAGCACTGACTAGGAAAGTAATGCGAGCTACAGGAATATACTAGTTGTTAATTGACATCTTTCTACCCCCCCACCATATCTACAACAATAAACTAAATACCCAACTCAATTATTATGTGCTGACTTAACTGTAATGTTGGGACATATGTCCTTTTGTTCAATAATTATTTAAATCTGTTTCTATGCATGTGCTGTGCTTAAATACTCCCACATTGGTGGCATGTTGCTATCGGTGTACCTGAATGCTGTTGTAATTACCACTGTAGTCCCATATATGCATGTGTTCTGTTTGCTATGCAACTGTTCTATATCTGGTGTCTGGGTTAATGGGAATATCTATGCATGCTGTTATACCTAATCCTGGAATGTGTTGACTATTACTAACCTACATATGTTGATAAAACATAAACACCATTACACATATGGGGATGCGGGTCCCAGCGGACCCACCTGTCCCACCTCAGCTGGCCATGGCTCTGGGCACCAGCAAGTCTGGGGCCCAACCCAGGAACTTCTCGTCCATTGGTCCTGCACCACCTTCAGGTGGAACCACCTCAGGGGATGAGGCTCATATATCAATACAGATATATACAGCTGTAAGTGAGTGCAACATGGATGGGTATGTCATATGTGAACCCCTTTTTGGGACCACATTGCCCTTGTCTGTGAAGTAGGGAATGGAAATATGGGGAAGTATGACAAGTATATTTGTGGAGGTGGTCCGGGTTGGTAGATATAGACAACAGCCTACGGGGGTTGTATATGACACATGTGGTGGGTAAACACCCTGGATGGTGTGTGTGGTCTGTGATGTGGAAGCCCCATGGGCCTAAATATGGAAACAATAGGAACAAGCCTCCCATCTATTGATAATCACAAAAGCAGCCCACATCCCTGAAGGTGTCTAGCCTGGAGGCTGAGCAGGAGGAGCATGTGGACCCTGTGAATGTGTACTGGGTGCCTCGAGGTGATGTAGCACATCCCATATGTGTCTGTGGGCTCACTATGGAACAGATCCTGGACTTGACCTCAGGGGACAGGATCATGTCTGTGTGTGCCCCCCCCCAGAGAGGGGGGGCCACATCCCCTGAGGTGGTTCCACCTGAAGGTAGTGCTGGACCAGTACATGAGGTGGCCCCAGGGTGGGTCCCACATGTGATGTGGCCTGGTAACATGGCCAGATGAGTTTGTAGAGGTGGGTCTGCTGGCAAATATTCCCTAAGCATGCTATTGTGTCACTGTTATAGAACATATGTGGGTAGTAATAGTCTACACAATCCCAGAACATGTCCAGCAACATGCATAGATATCCCCGATAACACAGAATGTCAGATGTGCAGCAATCACATAGCAAGCATACCACAGGCATATATAGAACCATAGTGGCCCTGACAATGGCATGCAAGTGAATAGTCTGCAAAAGGCCAGCAATGACAGTGTCCACACAAGGAACATGGCTATAAACTCATAGCACAAAGTGGGGTACTATACAATATCTGTCCAAATGTTAGGTAAGCTGTAGCCATACCTATTGAGCTGTATGTACAGTTTGTTGTCATTGTTATGGTGGGGGATGACAGAGATGTGTATTAAGAACTATGGTAACCTTGCTGTATGAGATGCTCAGGCCTGTTTCCTCTTTATGTCTTTCAGGCAAGATGTCACATGGATGCCTCCCTGTTTATTCAGCAGCTGAAAATGACATAGTGCTGAATTATCTCATCCAGCACTATCCTGTCCTGTTTGGCCAGGCCACCCATGAGCAGCAGGAGTGGACCGCCCTGCGGAACAACCTAGTCCACAAAGACAATGATGTCGGACTGCACAAGCGCAGTTATGAGCAGGTCAGGCATAATTGTTCTGACCTGCTTCACAATGCCCGTCGGCATGCTTCTGCAGTCCGCGGTGATCATCTCACAACAGGGGGGGGCATGCCATTCATTCCCCTGACACATGTTGAGGTGCTCCTCGCCAGCCTCATGGCACCTGCCCTTCTGCACAGCCAACAACTGCCAGATACAATTGTGGAGGTGGGTGCTACCCACACACTGGCTGAGGAGCATGCAGGTAAGGCCACTGGGCACATCAGTAGACCAGTGTTGCGTATGCATCCACAGCTGTACAGGTAGATCATGCATATCTGACATGTCATATATATAGTTTGTTGGTGCATAGTAGTAATAAACAGATGTGCATCTGTGGTATTATTGTGGACTTGTACTGTTGACGTACTGTATTGCTGCACCCACCCTGTAGCAATGCCACAGGTGTGGCCACTGACTTTGCATCTCTCACACACTTATGTAGGTCCCTCTGGTATACCACCAAGGCAGTAGCCTGTAGTTGGTGAGTGTGGTTTAAGTTGATGCTTGCCAATGCACCAGGCATGTAATGGCTATGGTATATTCCATGCACACATCTAACACACCTACCCTGAATGTGTGCTACACATGTTCACGTATTGTTGCTGTTAAATGCAATGCATCACAGTGGTGACCATGATGGGGTATTGGAAGGGTATGTCAGACACCTACAAGATGACTAACATCCTGTCATTGTGAGATGTGTCCACAGGGATTAACATAATGGTGTGACACATGGCCTACAGTAGGGACATGTGTGAAACATCACCTTTATACAGTGCAACAACAGTGTATCTACCAGTATTACAATGGCAGTTGTTACAGATGTGCAATATGGCATAACGTATTAATGTTGTCCACATTATTAGCTGGGACTAGGCTATAACACATGATGTTCAGTGTATGGGACACTGCAAACTGACACACATGTGTAAGTCTTACTTGTCAAGCATCTGCAAAAAGGCCGAAGGTGAGGAGGGGGTGTCAGCATGACACACAAGTGCACTGCAGCCAGGATCCTAAGGATGCCAAGAATGACTGTATCTGCACACAGTCAGGTTCAGGAACTGTGGTAGAAGTAACCCTACCCCCACAGCAATAGTGAGAGCAGTGTGTGAACACCAAGGGATGTGCACATGAGTAGACCTTGCAATCATGAAGATTTGGGGGACATGTGTAGGGCAGACTGACCATACACTGGCAAATGCAGATGGCCCATGCTAGTATACCCCTGCCAAGAATAGTGACTGCTGTAGTACACATAACAATAGTGCAACAAACTGTCATGGTAAGTGTGTACACACATATGCACTCACGGAGTGTATGCATCACAGTGAGCATCTGCACACCTAACACATTTCGTAGACACTGCATGTGAATGTACAGGACATATGTCACATATCGGGCTCATGTACTGTTGATATGTGCAGTGATGTGGTCCCATGGCAGATCAAGGAAGGCTGCACTATATCAATAAGGGTGTGTACACTCCCCATAGCCACGGTATGGTCTGACAGTCATCAGTGTAATAGTACTGGATTGGTCATACCTGATCCGCTGATGTTGAGATCTGTAAACCAGACATCAGGCATTCACAAATGATATCTGTTCACATATCATCCCAGGTATGTGTTGCTGAAAAACATAGGGGCTGTGAGCATTAGAGTTGACATAACTGACACAGTACTACACATTCAGCAATGGATTGTACACCTGTGAGGTTTTGTGCACAGTACATGGCTGGGTGCAGAACAGGTGCACAGCAATACTGTGTACATGGGTGCAGTGGTATCCAGGGTAAGGAGCATCACATACTAACACAGCCCATGCATCACACACATGTATACTGTTGCTAGCATAGATTGACTATAGCTGCACTGCATGCTGTTGTGTACCATATGTTATGCATGTTGACAGATGGGTATAAGAGGACTGTGTGTACTATCTTTGTGCAACCTCACGTGTGTGTGCGTGTGCGTGTGTGTGTGTGTGTGTGTGTGTGTGTGTGTGTGTGTGTGTGTGTGTGTGTGTGTGTGTCTCGGTGGGTGGTTAGTTTTCCTGTAGGGTCACTCTGGTGAAGTGAAGGAAGGTTGATGCATGTAGGATGTGTGTGTGTTTGTGTGGGTGTCCCTGTATGCTCATGTGTGATTGTAGGGTTGTTCATATAGCAGTACTTCCCTTTGGGATCGTTCAGTACATGGACATGGACTGACACATGACACACCAGGAATACTTGTCTGATATGTAATCACAGGACAGCTGAGAGTATAATAAGGTCTGTAGCATGGAACATGCATTGGGAGGGAAAGTAGACACCAGGTATACCCTTAATATTGCATTCAGCAGAGAGGTGACCGACAACCCACATATGCAGCACTACAGTTGCATTGGGGAATTACTAGACAAAACCAGGGAGTGTATCCATATATTACAGTTGTCGCATGATAGGTTGATTGAGCAGCATATCTGGCATGTACTGAGCAATACTTACACATGACACTCCAGCGGAGTGAATGTAGTAGCCCCTCACATATAGGGGCCATGGTCAAGATGTCCAGACATACACAGGGTGAACACTGAATGACAGCAGTGAGGCCATGTAAAACCACTCCGTTCAGGTCAAGGAGGTAATGGAGTAACAGGTCTTGTGTTGTGATCACTTCTCTAAGCATTTAGAGAAATGATACGTTAATGAGTGGCATTAATGAGTGTATGTTACCAAGTGCGATGCAGGATGGGGAACATATGGGAATAAACGTGGGACTGTCTGTAAAGTCACAGACAGGTAGGTATTAAGGTGGAATGTGTGTGTGTGTGTGTGTGTGTGTGTGTGTGTGTGTGTGTGTGTGTGTGTGTGTGTGTGTGTGTGTGTGTGTGTGTGTGTGTGTATATATATATATATATATATATATATATATATATATATATATATATATATGTATGTGTGTGTGTGTATGGGTGTACTGTGATGCAATGCTGTACAGGTCTTAAAGTGCATTTCTTATTTTCCCCCACAGGTGGTGAGGTGGGTCAGGTTCCCTCCTGCATGCAGTCTGATTTTGGTGTCCATACAGACATGGAAGATGATAATAGTACTGTTGAGTCATAGGCGGGGTTGTCAGGGGCCAAAACAGCGCCATCATTTGACATCCCCCTCTTAGCCAACCTAACCCCGCACACAGTTTCAGTGCCTATACATACCCCATCACCAGTGGCCATAGCAGAGGGACAACTGGTGGTTGGTGGCAGTGCACAGGAGAGTGTGGCATCCATGCCTACTGTATCTAGTCACAGCAGGCATAGCCAGATGTTCGACAGGGCACTACATAGGCAGTTATCCCAGGATGCTCATGGTAGGGTCTCTAGTCATCATGCTCCTGGCAGATGTGCCACACCTGGTACCACCAGGTGCATGTTTCAGGCTGTCATGGGGGTGCAGACATGTATGGAACTGTACACCAGACAGGGCCTGAGGCTGCAGAGGGCTGCTCTCACATCTGCAAGCGACAACTTCCATGAACTGTCCGGTGCCCTCCATGCTCATACTGAGGTCATGGATAGATGGTTTGCTGAGATGATGGGCCTCATCGATCGTGGGTTGTCCGTACTTGAACATGTAGTGGGAGTGCGGTGATGGCCTCATGGATGTAGGCCAGCAACACCAACAGCTGGCGGTCAACGTGGACATGCTAAAACACCAAGGCACTCTTGTAGTGGCAGTACCAGCTCCAGCACTACAGGGGGAGCATTGTCCACACCATTTCACAGCAGGCCATGAGCACATGGTCCTGGCCAGTCCCAGGAGGGACAAGGTTCTAGTGGACATCTGTCATCATCAGGGGAGAGTAGCACATTGATGCCTGTACCTGGACGTGCCCATGGAACCCCTGGCAGGCACAGTCCATGGTGTCTGCGGCCATAGGCAGTGAACTGCACACCCTGCCAGGTATGGTTTGCAGCTGTCCATAAACACCTGTATAGGGCAGCCATATGGCAGAACTGTGTGCATGCATGCCCACACACTATACAAACACACCTAGGGCAATCCCATATCTACACACAGATCACCATGCCCAATTCAACTCATTAAACCCCTCACCCACACACATGATGTCAAATGTATGGCCCACCCTCGGCCTCTGGCAAACCAACAACACACCCTGTGCATATGATGATACCTGTGCCACATCCCTGTCATCCATAACATCGTTGCAGGAACAGGCTAATATGGTTCTAATGCATATGGTGACTGTAGTACAGTGTACCAACGTACTGCAGTGTAACATGTTGTCAGGAGTAATATTTAATGCATCCATGTCAGGTAGTGTAGCTGCCCAGAAATGATGCATTATAGCTGTTAGTAACAATGGTTGATTGTGGTCTCCATAATGTTATCCATTTGTGTTGTAGGTGTACATGTGTCAGCAGGAGGATGGCCTGCAGTAATATTCCACAAGGGGTATGGCATTGTGGTGACACCATGGCTGTGACATATCTGCGGTACAGTTGAACACGTAACAGGTTTGTATAACAGTTATTGCCTGTGCCACATGGTCAGGTGACCTGCTGGGAAGTGTATAATCTGCAACCTGATGTAGACCACGTACATTTTTACATGACAACACTGGGACTAGACCCCTACCTAGGTATGTAGTGCTACTGAACTGTGTGGCTTTTATTGCACACACTACACAGCATTTAGGGTGAGGTGTGTTCCAGGTTACATATTACATGCAGAACATACCAGACATGTACAGTATGGTAATAAGGGATGTAATGGCTGTATATGGACAATACATAGTGTGGCATACCATCATATACACATCAACAGACACATAACAGGCAGACACACATCCGAGAGACCCAGGCTATTGGTGCTAACTAACTTGTCCATGTGTCCAGTGTGTTACAGGTAGGCTGCACAGAGCACATACATAACTGGGCTGGATTGTGGTATTAGTTACCTGTATGGTTGATGGTGACAGTGTTCACCATAAAGCGGTACATGGGACATATACCGAGTGTACAATGGTGTAATAACAGTGTACACAGCACCCATATTCCCCAGTGGATATTGTACTCCCTGGAACCCATGATGACACTCTAACATACCCACCATCACACATTGCCCATGACTGTGATACAACCCATTGTATATCCCAACAGTGGTTCTACAGGGATATGCATCTAATGCACATGTCACAGGCATAGTAGGGTGTTTCATTGTCATTCCGCACCGATGGGCAGCAACAACACTATCTGTACTACTGTGTGGTAATACATATTGTAATAGGAGTATGTGTCCTTGGAATGCTGCACCCTACAGATATACAAACATGCACACATGCACACACTTGCAAGAACTCAATGGGTATCCCATGCCTATCGACTTATTTGTACAACACTGTTGTGCTGGTACTGCAGGGCTCATGTAGCCGGTAGGGAGAGGAGCGTAACAGGGTACATGTAATGTCCGATGCAACAGCAGCCACAACTGATTATGGCAATGGGTGTTGCAGTGGTTGTGAAGGCCCTCATGGAATTCTCAACTACAGGTGTACTAACACACAGACACTGCTATACTCAGTAATGCACACATACACATGTGTCAGTACTGGGGTGCATCGCTGCAGGTGGCCATAGCTGTGTACCTGTCTATTGTCCATGGAGAGATGGGTCATGAAGGGGATGTGTGTACAGTAGTATTGTGCCACCTGCCATGTGCTAGCAGGCAATCTATCGATAGACACCACTGTGGTGACCCTCAGGGTGAGAGTGACATACATCAGCCAATCCTCTGGGTGCCTCCAGCACAATGCCACTGAGGTGATCCAGTTGACATGTATGCAACATGTATTACAACACATGCTTAGTGTCTGTGATGGAGACCTGTACCAAAATGTGTTCTGTTGACAGGGGTAGTGAGTGGAGGTACCCATTGCATGTGGTGCATACAGGGTGTTGTATCCTATATATGCCAGATATTACACAGCTGGGCAGACATGTCAGTTTCAATCAAGTATAGGTTGCCTGTACATATCCCAGCTGAATACCTGCCATCTGCACATCTGTACAGGGACTGACAGCCATCTGCTTGGCAAGTAGCTATGCAGTAAGATGTATGTGTCAGCAGATAGACTTTGACAACAATATGTATGCCCTAACTACATGTTGGAAGCCATCACTAACATGTGCTGTACAGACGATAGTCTACAGTTACATTCTAGATGTCGGATCATTATCCAGTAGGGATATATACTGTGATGCAGCTCTCACACCAGGAACACAACAGGGAGGCCTCAGAGTCCAGCTATGCCTGCAGGTGTGCTTGTTGTCAGGACTGCATTTAGCACAATACTCTTGCCTGGGAAAGTACTGTCAACAGTAGTACCACCATGATACGCTACATGCCAGTGTGACAGCACATTCCCTGAGTTACTATTCCTCTATGTCACATATTCACAAAGATAACAGTGCTGTACAGGTCTCATATACTTGTGTGTCCCAGACATGACACTCACAGTCCTTGCTACTGTAATAACAGCACATAGGTGCATGTATTGTACATGGCATTACATACACTTATTACAGATGTTATTACCCTGCTATGTTATCAGACTGGGTGGTGAAAACTGGTTACCAGGGCTAAGCCATGCTTAATAGGTATCATCATTGCTCCAATATAACAGCTAAGCAGATTTGTGCACTGGTAAGTGAAGCCCACACGGTGTAAACACCCATACATTTAACCATAAGTTAGCACTGCTTAGCTTCACACAAACCTGTGCAAAACCACTTAAATCTGCTCAAAACTGCCTTAACCACTCTGTATCTGACAGCCCTTGCTCTGCCCAGCAACAAAATAAACATCCCTTGCAGGACTTGAACCCAGGACCCTGTACAGTATAGTCACAACAGTTAACCACTATGCCATGATGACTGTGAAGACTATTGCTGTTTTTTCAATATATATTTGTCAATACACATATTGATTAGTATTGAACAATTGCTTTTACTTCCACAATTGTGTAGTACTTGTTATTGTTATTAATGTTGCATCACATATGTTGTTATATCATAATGTACACATATCAGATACATATGGTGAGATACATCTGGGAAGGTATACACAAATGTGATGTTTATACATGACAGGGATATGGATATATACATATACATATGTTGATATATGTCTACATGTACATACACATATTCATACATATGTCTGTCTACACATCTGTATAGTGCATCATATATATGACCATGTGTAGATCTCATTGTATACACACACACACACACACACACACACACACATATATATATATATATATATATATATATATATATGTATGTATGCACATCCTATGTGTACATATATACCTATTTATGTTGATATATTTGTAGATATCTAGAACTATATGTGCATACATATCTATTCAGATATACTTATTACTGTTGATATATATGTAGATATCCATAAGTATATGTGCATATGTATCTATATCTGTATATGTGTAGACATATATTGTTGTGTATATGTATATATCTGATTGCTTATATATATATATATATATATATATATATATATATATATATATACACACACATATATATCCATCTATGTATGTCGATATGTATATGTGTATATATCTATATAGATATATATGGATAAATATATATACATATATGTTCACCATATGTCCAGATCATGGAATGAAGTCTTACCTCAGCTCCAATAGTCCCAACCTCTTAGTGTAAGTGGGTTACATGTATGCATTTCAAGTATATATGTAGATTTTTGCTACTGTAATAGGGGTTGTCTTAACAGACATGTTTTGTGTGGGAGGTCACATCTGCTTTTAACATGTGTGCCATTGGCTATGGACAGACATCCTAAGGACATCATAGTACAGTACCGCCGCTAGCACAGTAATGATACTGTGGAATACAGCAGAGATATGACCAATAAATGTGGACAGTCTGATACTCTGTGGTCACTCCAGAGGTGTACACATATCCCCTTCATGCAAGATGTGGATCACACCTCCCAATGTGGATTTTAATAACCATGTACATGGGTATATCATGTAAATACTGGACTACATATGCCCACACAGTTTATACATGCACCCACGTCAGTCTGTCCTGACACATAATACCTGGTGGTGCAGGGGTCACATGGCCACATACTACCCAGTAGTTAGTGACATACATCTGTACAGAATCCCAGTGCTTTGTTAGAAATACATAACAGTTATGGTGGCCTGGCAGCAATATGTCTTGCAAATAACTGGACATATCAGCACATTGGACAATTGCACTAGGCTGCTAGGCATGTCAAAAAAGCACTGTGCAAACTACAGGCAGACTGCCACAACACTGGACTACATTTTGTATGAGGGAATGCACATGCACTTGCGATTACAGTGGGTGCTACATGCATGTCACAGCACAGAGTAACAGACACCTGTGTGAAAGTGCATACCCACTACCAGTGTAAACACAGCCACAGCCACATATGGTACACAAGCTTAATATGACACTATATGGACTGTCTGATAAACACCATCCACATATGTGCCACTCACACACTGACCCTACATACACTGGGTCATGGCACTGTGTCGTCTGATAGCTGTCTGTGGTATGGGACATGTGTGTGTCTGGCACTACAGATATGTGAGCCAATAGGGTACCATACATTAGAGCAGCATGTAACATCAGATAGAACATGACTGACAACAATGGCATCTACCACAGTCTGTGCACAGCCCAAGGTACACACAACCACAGAATGGCCAAGCTATGTCCTCAGAAACAGCCCCTACTATATATAACATGTCTTACAGTCTGATATCTGACTGGCTTGTTATCAGGCATGATGTCAATAAATAATGGTGTACAGGACATATGCACCTCTTACTGCATGACACATGTACAAAGGTTGACAGACTTGTGGCTGGAGCTATGAACACTGCCCCAGTATTGGCATGTTGCTGTGATAACCTCATACATTTACTGTCGTACCAGGGTTTGTTGTGACATATGTCCTCTGAGGGATATGAAGTCAGTAACTCTCATGGCTGTCACCATGTACTGACTGCAATCCTCACACTATGCTTCTGCAGTTCTCAGATAGGTGTTCTGTGAGTAAGACAAGAAACAAAAGGCTACACACACTGCCCAGCCTGCAGATGACAATACAGATGGGAGTTTCCTCAAAAAACATAGCACTGTCATGACAGGTATTAAAACATGTAGACCAGATATATCCACACACACACACCCTGTTAAACTGACATTATTCCAAATGCAGAATAGCAACACTTACATTATGTAGTCATGTTAGGCACATCCCCCATGATGATCTAGGTTATGCTCACAGTGAATGAAAAGGCACAACACCAACATGATGTCCCTAGATATTGTAGTGTGTTTCCATGCAGTTGGCTATGGGAATGTTACCACAGCTGTTCCTCATGCAATCAGCTAGAGGAGGGCTGCAATTTGTGCAGAGACCATTAGCTGATCATGACCATCACTTACAAAACACAAGTAGCTGCCTAAGCAAAGCAGGTGTGGTTTGTCACATCCACCAGTGAGGGTGTGAGAGAGAAAGAAGAGAGAAAGTAAGTCAGGGAGGGAGTGGGAGATTAAACCCTAAGCATGTTTGTGTCACACACCTATCAGTACAGGGTTTCAAGCCCCTGACTGACTATGTATTGCTATCACATGTCTATGCAGTTATTGCATTCTCACATAGCTTACATGTTGTGGAGCTCTCCAAACATATATGTGATGATGAGTGACATCTGCAACAGTGATATGCTAGCGATATGGTAGGTGTAGTACATGTGCCTGTCCACATGAACAGGTGTCAGTGTTAACACAGCCACACTCTCTCAGGGAGTCCCACACATTGACACACTTGGCAGGGTCAGGAATACACTTCCAAACTAGTTAGTTTGCCACAATACAGTAATGCGCAGGTATCACATGCCCCACAGGGTTTATCCAGAGGTTTTATGTGCAAAGGGTATGTGAAGGTGTCTGACATCAGTATGCCAATGTAAGTTGTAGTGATTGCGAATGTGGCCAAAAGCATCATACACCACACACACAGACACAGGGTGCCATTACTGACATGCATGGGTGCATTGCTTCATGGGTGTGTAGTGGTTGACTGTGCCAGAAGGCTATACAAGGCTAGGTGAAGGGTAAACCTTGGCATCAGGCCACATGACAATGGTCTGCAATGTGGCTCAGGGGTGTAGTGTCTGGATTGGCTCACACAAGTGGGTATTGTATTCACCATCCAGTCACCTGGGTAACTATTGTATGTGGCCATTGCTGTGCAATGCTTGCCATGTATGTGTTCTGTAATCCATGACATGGACGGTGCCTGGGATGTGCACATGTCCTACATGAATGTACAGTGACATGTGGAACTGTACCTGGGGTGTCTGGCCCATGTTGTGTACACAGATTGTTATTTTCAGATGTGCCAGTCCTGGCCTCATGTGACGGGAACTGGTAAGGGACAGCAGGTTGACCCTGCACCTACATTGATAGCATGATACAGGTATTCCCTGGTGTCATTGGCATCTGTCCATGCAGGGCACGTGTTTAAGGCATGGTATGTCCTTTGTGGGTCACATTTGATGGCACCACAGGTGTTGCAGGCATCCAGTGGGGAACATAGTGAAGGTGCACTGTCTGCATGTACATGCCTATTGTACTGATGGGCAGGGTGCCATGCCATCTGTAGTCCACTGCAATCACATTATGGTTACTATCTGTCGGGAATTTGCAGGGTACTAAAACATAGTGGTTATTGCCTAGGCAAGTGTGTTTGTGTATGAGACATGGGCTGAGAGTGCTCTATGGGTACTACAAGGGTTGCTGACTTTGTTTGTCAGGCCTTGATGTCACATACAGGGGTATGGACTGACACCCCAGCCTCTCAGCTATTTCACATCTGTTATCCTTGTAAGGTGAACATTGTGACATAATAAGGCCACCATATAAGAAATTTGCAAAACTTGCTACACAATGAGTCCAGTTGTTACACACTCACAGCTACCTCCACAGTGGATACAATTGACAAACACAGACAGACACACACCCTTGCCATGCCTGGGATTAGAACTCCTACCTAATTAGTTTATCCCACTACAGCATTACGCAGTTATAGGACGTGCTATGGAGATTACTGGAGTATTCATTCCCCAAAGGTATATTTCACTGGGAAAGACATCAGCAGGCTTGCCAAAGAAGGTCAATGGAGGTTGTGGTAACTGTGAATGGCCTCAAAAGCATAACACCCTACACACACACTTGCCATGTCTGGGAATAGGACCCCTACCAAAGTATTATATCACACTACAGCATTATGCTGTTATTGGACGTGCCACAGAGATTACTGGAGTACTTCTTCACCAAAGGTATATTTCACTGGGAATGACATCAGCAGGCTTTCCAAAGAAGGTCAATGGAGGTTGTAGTGACTGTGAATGGCCTCAAAAGCATTGCACCCTACACAGATAAAGAAACACACACACAAGCATCCACACTTGCCATGTCTAGGAATAGAACCCCTACGAAAGTACTATATCAAACTACAGCATTACACTGTTATAGGACGCGCCACAGAGAACACTGTAGTACGTCTTCCCCAAAGATATATTTCACTGGGAATGACATCAGTAGGCTTCCCAAAGAAGGTCAATGGAAGTTGTAGTGACTGTGAATGCCCTCAAAAGCATTGCACACTACACAAACAAAGAAACACGCACACAAACATCCACACTTGCCATGTCTGGGAATAAAACCCCTTACCAAAGTACTATATCATACAACAGCATTACACAGTTATAGGACACACTACAGACATCACTGGACTACTCCTTTACCAAAGGTGTATTTCAAAGTGAATGACATTAGCAGGCTTCCCATAGTAAGGCATTTGAAAAGTAATGAGTGTGACTAGCCTAAAAAGCATTGCTACCTACACAGGCAGAGACCACACAGTTACCATATCTGGGATTAGAACTCCTACCTAACTAGTTTATTATTTTACAGCATGACACAGTTATAAGACATGCCATGAAGATTACTGAGCAACTTCTTTCCCAAAGGTGTATTTCAAACTGAATGACATCAGCAGGCTTACCAAAGTAGGACATTTGAAATGTAATGAGTGTGACTAGCCTAAAAAGCATTGTTCCCTACACAGACAGAGACACACATGCACAATTGCCATGTCTGGGAACAGAATTCCTACCTAATTAGTCCATCACACTACAACATTATGCAGTTATAAGATGCACCACAGAAATTAGTGGGCTACTCTTTTCCCAAAGGTGTATTTCAAACTGAAGGACATCAGCAGGCTTGCCAAAATAGGGCATTTCATATGCAGTGAGTGTGACTAGCCTAAAACACATTGCTCTCTACACAGACAAAAAGACACACACAGTTGCCATGTCTGGGAATAGAACTCCTACCTAACTAGTTCATCACACTACAGCATTACGCAGTTATAGGATGTGCCATGGACATTAGTGGGCTACTCTTTTCCCAAAGGTGTATTTCAAACTGAATGAAATCAGCAGGCATGCCAAAGTAGGGCATTTGAAATGTAGTGAGTGTGACTAGCCTAAAAAGCATTGCTTCCTACACAGACAGAAACACACACACACACACACACACACACACACACACACACACACACACACACACACACAGTTGCCATGTCTGGGATTAAAACTCCTACCTAACTAGTTTATCACACTACAGCATCATGCAGTTATAGGATGTGTCACAGAAATTACTGGGTTACTTTTTTCCCAAAGGTGTATTTCAAACTGAATGGCATCAGCAGGCTTGCCAAAGTAGGGCATTTGAAATGTAGTGAGTGTGACTAGCCTAAAAAATCATTTTTCCCTAAACAGACACAGTTGCCATGTCTGGGAACAGAATTCCTACTTAACTAGTTTATTACACTACAGCATTATGCAGTTATAGGATGCACTATGGAGATTACTGGGTTGCTTTTTTCCCAAAGGTGTATTTCAAACTGAATGACATCAGCAGGCTTGCCAAAGTAAGGCATTTGAAAAGTAATGAGTGTGACTAGCCTAAAAAGCATTGCTCTCTATACAGACAGAGATACACACACACAGTTGCCATGTCTGGGATTAACATGTATACAGCTGCTAGATGACTACTGCAATGTACAGTCATGTTGCACAATAAGCACTTGCACCACAGAGTCTGTATTGCTGAGGGATACCAGTGGCTAATTTCTACAGTGAGTGACATTTACACATCATGTGGTTGTAGCCATTTGGCTGTGTGCTGGGTGCATCAGGCCTCATGATGAAAGGCTCTTTGTCACTGTTCCACACATCTATGTATGTGTACTTTTGGCATATTATAGTGTGTTGTCCTTGGAAATATGTGTGTATTCCTATCCAATGTGTGTGCAAAGCATGACTGGTGCATACTGAGGAGTGTATGCACTAACATCTGCAGCTGTCAGATATGTATGGTCCACTGTTGTTAGCAGACATGGGCTTCATTTGTTTAAGTGTGTGAGCATGCCCAGTATGACCTTTCCGCATGTTGTTGTCTGACATTGCCTTCATTTCTCTAAGTGTGTGAGCATACAAAGTATGCCCTTCTATACTGAATGTGTGGATTCATTCCAGGTAGTTTGTACTCCAGTGAAGACCTTTGTGTTCTACACCTGCAGCTAGCACACTGTTTCTGCAGGATATCTGTAGATCAGTTGGCAATATGGAGTCAAACTGTGCATGGGATAGTGTGTACTGTAGGTGATTGTGTCTCTGCTGCTTCTGCTACATGGTACTGGTGTTAGCAGAGATATTCATACATGTACTGTTATACACTGTGATGTTTTATGTCCTCACATACTGTCAGGTGGACATTTTTGCTCACAGTGACGTCCTGGGTAACACAGGGTGAATGCAGCTGTGTCCAGTATTGTGGCCAAATGCCTATATATTCATGAAAATTCTTGAGGGGGAAGCTGCAGACAATCGTTGCTGGGTCTGTGTATCCAGTTTAGCACCTTGGTACAGTAATGGCAGAGGATCCCATACTTGTACATCCATCGTCGTGACAGTATGGCCTTATCTTGCTGTGGCAATGCTTCATAGCTGTACAGATTCACAGAGGTTACCCAGAGGCAGAGGTCATAAGTCAGGACATTGCTCCCTATTGTGGTGTAGGGGCAGGTTTATTGCCACCCATTTTTGTGTTTGCAGCCAGGAATAGTATGTGCACATGGCTGTGTGTTGGAGTTTGCACATTCCATGCTGCCCATGCATTCACCTCATCCTCTATTATTCTATCCTCTTCCATACATTATGTCTACAGTCTCTGATACTTTCCCTTATAGTTATCACCTCATCACAGCTGTGTTTTGGTGTTGGTCCACAGTTCATGCAGTGGGACATGGTGGACATGTTACTGTGGTTTGTCCACATGGCCTTGCATATGGCTTATGTGGAGTGTGTTATGTTGTTATTTGGGTTTCCATGACATAAAATACATTGGCAGTACAGGTGAGATGCAGGCCTTTGACAGAGGCCTGTATGACATTTAGTGGTGATGCAGGCCAGCTGTAGCAGGTCGTTGCATTCTGTCAGTCCTACAGTCCCAGACTGCATTACAGTATATTCCCCTGGGGTGACAGGGTAGGTGTGCAAGGTGTTCATGCCAATACTTTCTATCAGTATTGATCAGGTGGTGTGGATGCTGGCAGGGTGCTGTTTACAGCTAGGGACACACCTGCATGGGACACCTGCACTGCATGCTGCATTCTTTCGCTATTGCCATACACAGGTGGAGGTCATATTGCACCCATTTCCAACAGCAGGGATAAGACCACAGAGGTACCTGTGGGTGGTGTTTCGGTGAGCTGGGTGCATGTGTGCTACGGACACTACTTGCATCTGACTCACAGATATGCATGGGGCATTCCAATTATGCTGGCTTGTGCAGGGACATCAGCCATTTCCCAATACATCAGTCCTATCACCTTTGTGATCTGCGAGTGTTCGGCCAGATGACATCAGTATTCCCTACTACAAGCCCAGATAATGTGATGCATACCTGTATGTACAATTCCAATTTTACAGTTACACATTATATACTGTATGTCTGGGGTACTTTTCCCTGTGTACTGCTTGTATATCTAGCCCAACAGTCATGCCATGTCCATCTTTCAGATGGTGACACATATTATCGCCATACATTTACAATGGCTTACTGCTAGCATGTGTTATACTGGGGAGCATTGACTTTGGCACTGTAGTTGTGAGGACTTGGCCCTGTCATCGGCAGTAGTGGGCAATGGCCACAAGGTCAACATGCATACATACTGACCACTCTCACACAATATGAAACACACACTAACCTAACATACGCATACCTGCATATTGTACAAATGCTACAATCTATCCTGCTACCTTGGCCACCTCAGATCATCTGTGCTCCACTGGTATTATACCTGTAGACTGTTGTTGGGGATGTGAACCTCCTTGACTGGTATGTGTGTGTCATATGGACACACATGTGGCCCAGCACATTTACTGCAGTGGGTTTTGTCGCCATGTGTAGTACTGGCTACTATGGTGACACCAGTATTTGTTACAGATCTCATGCTGCCACTATAGGTGTCTACTTTCTGCTGGCATACCATTCAGCCACTCAATTCCCTTGCATGCTCACATCCATACCATAGATACAAGTGACAACACATACTACTCCATTCGAAAATTGGTAAGGAGAGTGACTTACCTTGTGGGTATGCCAGTATTGAGGATGGTGCTGGAGAGCTGCCTATGTAGTATGCACATAGTACACTGCCTATACATGGTTTACATGGTTGAGCACAGGTAGTGTCATGTTTGGCATCCCTTTTACTGTATGTGTGAGTCAGAGAGTGGTCTCATTCCCTGGGTCCCTCCTGTGTCAGTGTATGTGCTATGCGCTGCCTCTTTGCCAAGGCCAGGTCATACTGGACACGCCTCCTTCGGCCTACTGGGGAAGGCTTAGGTTGTTCCTCCTCTGAGTCACTCTGTGCCTGTGCAGGTCCTGGCAATGGTGTGGGGCTGTGTGGCCCTGCCCCATGCTGTTCCTGCTGCAGCTGTTTCCACAGGATCATACTGTGTAGCATGGCACGTACAATGACAATTTGAGTACATGTAGTTGGGGAGTACTGCAAGGCTCCACTGGATGTGTTCAGGCACCGAAACCGTGACTTGAGCATCCCAAACACAATCTGGTCTGTGCGCTCACCTCATTATGGAGTTCTTGCTTGGTTGTGTGTGCATTTCTGATGGGTGTCATCAGCCATGGCTCCAATGCGTAACCAGCATCCCCCACTAGGTAACAGTAAGGGATGTCCCCACTGGCAAATCTCTGGTACAGCTACATCAGATGCCAGATGTGGGAATCATGATAGCTTCCAGGGCAGCCAGCACACACATTCATTATTATGCCCTGGGCATCGCACGTGAACTGGCAGTTGATGGAGGGGAAGCCCTTGCGGTTAATGTAGAATGTACCCCACTCATTGGGTGGTGCTTCGATGCATATGTGCGTGCAGTCTATAGCACCCACTGCCTCAGGGTATTCTTCTATTTGGTGGAAGAAATGCATATTGCTGGCCAATGCCTCACGGGTGTTGGGGAAATATACGCGCTCACTGGCATGTGCTGACATGGCATCCAGGAACTGGTGGAGTACCCTGGATGCTGATACCTGTGAGATCCCCGTGATATCTCCAGTTGGCCTGTGGAAGGTACCTGTAGCTAGTATTCATAGGCCTACACATACCTCGGTATCCACTGGGATGGGTTCCCTTCTGTTAGTTCTGTGTGTGAGGCATGGCCGGCACAGCTCAATAATTTGGTGTAGGAGGTACCTGTCTACCCTATAGCGTTCCACTATCTCCAGCTCATGTAGCCCCTGGTTGGTTACCCTGGGTCTGTACACTTTTCTCCGTCTCCTCACTGGGGGTTGGTCAACAGTATTCTCATCCTCACCACCCTCAGCCTCTTCCACATGTTGATGTATGATAGCTATTGCAGCCCCTATCATTTTGTTGTTTTTGTTTGTTTTAAT
This sequence comes from Protopterus annectens, assembly GCF_019279795.1. Taxonomy (NCBI): domain Eukaryota; kingdom Metazoa; phylum Chordata; order Ceratodontiformes; family Protopteridae; genus Protopterus; species Protopterus annectens. Next base: position 1,728,516,499 of record NC_056731.1, on the reverse strand, counting down.
TCCCCCGCTAGTATACACTGGTGGTGTAGAGTATGTGGGAAAAAACAGAGGGAAAGGTGCTTGTATAGTTTCTAGTAGTCTACTGGGCTGGGCTGGTCTGCTGCCTGTGTAATTGGCTGATTCTGATACATTTCACCTGCCAGCTATGCTAGTTCTCCTAGATTACCTTCCTACTGCTGTTTTCCCTTCCCATTGCCTTCCTGTTTAAGCCTGGGGCATGCCACATAAACACAGTGCTCAAATGTGCACAGAGCTGCTCTTTCAGGATTTACTTTTTTTTTTCCCTTTAAAACCCAGTGCGCAGCGCGCACACCCACTTAGGCAATGTAAAGAGTGCTAGGCAGCCTCAGACACACCCCCTTGCTTAGCTCTGCTAAGCTAAGGGAAACCCAAGCCACAGGGCTCCAATCTGCTTACAGTATGCCTGACACACACCCCTGTGATGTCAGCTAACTCCTAGGCATGCACCAAGCTATTCCTGCCTTTACACTGTTGGGTGCTGACTAGCATGAAGGGGAAATCTGGGATTCAGTATCATTCCCCTCATTTGCATAGGATTGCCTGCTGATTCATAGTTACAGGTCCCACACTGAGCCTCCCTTCTTAGCTACCACTATTCACTAGCCATGTTGTCTTCTGCCTGCCATTGAGTATAATGGCAAAATAGCGATTTTGGTTAGAATGCTTATTTTAATTTTTTTTTTTCACCTGATCCTGTTTGCATGCCTCTGCCCTACGCTTAAACAGCCGATAAGTTATTTTTTTTATTTATGCAATTGTTTTCCATGCCAGTGGCCATATATTTGGCCATTGGCATGCTTTCTACATAATATCCACCCTTTATTTGGAGCTGTCATGGCTCTGTTTTGTAGTTTGCAGAAATGTACTCGGTTACTAACTGAGTACATTTCTGCAGATTACACTATTCCTGCATGGCTGGCTGCCAGCTTCCTGGATCGCAAATTCACCTCATTTGAATGGATTTCACCTGCAAATGGGGTCATTTGCATACAGGAGCTGAGTCCGTGCAGGACTAGTGCAGGAGCACTCGTGCACCTCCCTACAGCTTATTCCTGGATCGCACGTCAGACATATTTCCTGCTGGAGCTCCTGCACTAGTCCTACACAGTGCACAGGGCTTGCTGAATCCGGGGGAATACTCTTAATTATATACATTTAAAATTAGTGTGCTTGTGTGCAATATGGAGATTTTTTTAGTTTTCTTGTTTCAGAATAGTTATGGTTAGTGTAATATGTAGAAATTAAGTTTTTTTTTTTTGCATTTTAAATAAACATAATTGTCTGTTTAATATGCGTAGTGTGTTTTTCTGTAAAGTTTACAGACTGTTACAACTGAGAAATGTTTTCTTGTAGTGTGCAGTATGTAATGTTCTTTTGTGGGGGGTTGCTTTTATTTACAATAAACATACTCTTAATTATACACATTTAAAAAATAGTGTGCTTGTGTGCAGTATGGAGATTTTTTTAGTTTTCTTGTTTCTGAATAGTTATGGTTAGTGTAATATGTAGAATTTAAGGGTTTTTTTTTTGCATTTTAAATAAATATAATTGTCTGTTTAATATGAGTAGTGTATTTTTCTGTAAAGTTTACATACTGTTACAATTGAGAAATGTGTATTTTTGCAATGATGCTTCACTTTTACTGTTAAAGCTTCAGAATTTAAATGGCTTATAAAATTTCAGTATGCTGTAATAACTTCATTGTTGCACCTATAACTGTATCTCCTTCACCACTCCTGTGGTGATGTAATGGCAGGGGGTATGTCCATTTTCATATTGGTCAAACCCTCATATCCCACTTTGAACCTCTTAAAAGGTGGTAACCCTAAGTTTTAATGAAAATAAAAAATATATATATATTTCTTCTTTTAAACTATAGCAAACTGTTTGCTACAAATACATCAAACATGCTATAGATTATATCCTGCCTACACAGAACACTCTGGTGCTCATATTTTAGTAAAAAAAAAGTAATAATATCTTTTAAACTGCATCAAACTGATTGCTACAAATGTAGCAAACAGTTGCTACAGTTTACAATTTGCCTGCATGGAGTGCTACATTGTTCAGGTTTTAGAAAAAAAAATAATTTGTTATTCTGCATAAAAGCATTGCTATGAGAAATTATCATAGCTTTCTGTAAGAGAAATCAACATCAATATGTGTGCACAACAGATGTGTTAAACTGTAGCAAGCAGTTGCTAAAGGTAGCTCAGTGGTGTAGTGGTCAGTGCTGTCACCTCACAGCAAGAGGTTTTCTGGTTCAATTCTCTGCTAGAGTGTTTTCTGTGCGGAGGCTGCATGCCCTTTCTGTACTCGCATGGGTTTCTGCTGGGTGCTCCAGTTTCCTCCCACATTCCAAAGATATGCAGTAAGTGGATTGTACACTTTAAATTGATCCCAGGTGTGAGTATGTGTGTGTAAATGTGTGTAGTGCACCCTCTGAGGAGGGTTGGCCTTTGGCTAGCAACCTGAAACCATAAAACCTGTAACTGCTACAGAAACAAAGAGTGCTGAAAGGTGCTTGTCGCCTGATGTATGACATGGTGCATAAATGGGAAAGAGAGAAGCAGTTGCAATAGTTTAGACCATACATGAAGCACTACAGTGGTCAGGTTTGACTGCAAATGCAACACTGGCTTTTAAAAGCTAGTATTGCAGCTGATTGCACCCTCCAACACTTTGCGCCCAGAGCAGTTGTCCCTCTCTTCCCACCCTTGCTATGCTACTGATTAGGGAGACTAGGTTATGTGATGTGAAACAGAGCATTTACAAGCAGCTTGTGCTGTGAGATGTTCCTTAAGTTGTGCCTAAAAAGAAGAGTAGTTCAAGAGGTCTTGAAGATTTGAGGGAATATCCCTTCAAAGTCTCAAACTAAGTGGTGGAAAGGTAGTCATTAGAGCACTGTCATTTGGTTTTAGGTGTTTGTAAGAGGCTATGAGATCAGGCTATGAGATCAAATATTTATATGATGGAGCTTGTCTAAATAAGCTATAGGAAAGAGAAGGGCAGGAGTTTTCTTTCTGGAGTTGGACAGATTGGGAGCCAAGACATATAATTTTCTGAGTAAATTTCAAAAAATGTGGTATTCTAATTAATGCAACCTAAAAAAAAAATAAATAAATAATAGCTGTTTTTTTACTTCATAACCATATCAACATATATCATGAAGAAAACATTTGTAAAAGTGCATAAACCAGTACTCTTTTCTTTTTTACAACTGAGAAACCTCTCATGCTGACAAAACAAGGATACTAAAACACGGAGACTCTTTGGCTTCCATCACTTCAACTGTTATTTTTCTAGAAAAATCTTTTCCAAATACTAAAAATAAATTTTTAAAATAAGCTCTATCAATGTACATGTATTTTCACCTGTACATTTAGTAAACAGATTTGCATTGCTAAATAACTTGTCAGCGGCTCTACTCCTTCATGGTGTGGATTTGCAGAATAAAGGGCAATCATATCGGTTATAACCAGACAGGACAGGCTAATGATCATGAGTTTCTTTGCAAGCCAAGTCACTCATCCCAAACCATTTAGGTCCCAAATATAATCAGCATCTATATGGGGAGGATATTAGTAGGAAGGTAACTAAGTATTTCTACAAGAGAGGGCGTTAGTTAATATAATACTTTTCTTATTGATAACCACTGTCCATAAGGACATGGGACCAGACCAGGCGTAAATTTCTAATTTCCCATCTATTTGTCAAGGTTTCATTTCAATAGGGTCAGGAATCAACTCTGTTTTACATGGATGGAGGACACTATTCCTTAGTGCTGGGATCCTTTGGGACACATAACTGTTCCTCAAGCATGTTCTGTTTATGTCACAAGAGAAGTTCAGATTTCTGGATTTGGTGTTTCTGATGCTGTTTGGTTTGCACATGCAAAACCAATCTATTAGAGCTGAGTTTATGGAACCCTTGCAAACCAGGCAAAGATCCCCTCTCAGTAGCCTGTATGAGACTGGATACAGAGACAGAGTGTTTTGGTGATCAGTGTAGGACAGGGTATTCATGCCCTGGATTCTCCCAGTGAGAAACCTTTGTGGGCATTCCAACTGTTGTAAGTGACTGGTTGGATATAGGCCAAAGGAGTCATTGTATTCAATGATAGGTTTCATAAGGGCTGAGCAAAGTGGTACTATAACTTCCTTGGACCTGGATGCCACACCCTTACCTATAAATTGGGCCACATAGAATGATTTTCTTGTTATCATATCTGTGTGTTGGTCAAAGGACAGATTGCTGTCTACTAGTCTGACTAGTCTTATTTGCAAAGCCCTGTAAAGAATTATCATGGAAATTATCTACAAAGACATAGGAGACCTTCAAACACTGGAGCCATCCCAGTTTGGCTTTGTCAAAGGAAGGTCATACTTAATGAATCTGGTGAACTTCTTTGAAAAGGTCATTAGGCAATGGATGAAGGAAAAACTGTGCACACTGCCTACCTAGACCTGGCTAAGGCATTTGATATAATAGCAACTCAGGCATTGTCAACAAACATACAGAACTAGGTATAACCACCTTAATAACATGTTGGATAGCTATCTCAAGGAAAGGAACCGGGAGGTTAGAACAGGTAAGGCCACCTTCACAAAGAGGATGGTTTCCTTGGAGTCCCCCAAGGATCTATGCTAGGTGCACTCCTCTTTGGGATCTACTTCTTAGATGTCAAAGGCTTTTGGTTAGCCAAGTTTGTAGATGATTGCAAACTGGGAGCAGTCATTGAATTCCCTTAGATGAGAACACCCTTCAGTAAGGTTTAATACAGACAAACACTTGGTACCAAATCAAACCTCTCAAGGGTACCTCATTATGAGGAACATACCTCATTTGGGGTCTTAAAAAGTTCATGTTCCTCAAAGTTCCACATTGAAAGTGTCTGTCACATATTCATTGTTAAGAATTTCTTAACAGATACCCATGGTAAATAGAAATGAATCATATTAATTCATTAAAATATCTTTTTTTATATGTAAAACCAGCATATTTTAACCATCCTATGACCATTCTAGTTGAAGTTGTTAGTAAGCCATTACTATGTGTTCCACATTTTGCCCATTTGTTCTGCATTATGAGGGCTAGTGTTCCTCATTTTGGGGGTGGAAGGTTGAGAGCTCTATACCAAATCCATGGCTTAAAACTCAATACCAAGAAATGCATTATAGTAACTTTTGGTGAAGTCTGCCAACCTGGGTAACAATGTCATCAATAAAACATCCTTACAATTTGATTCACTAGTCAGGAATGTGGAAACTCATGTAGATAGTAATCTGGTCTTCAACCAACATGTGTCCAAGGTAGTAAAAAAATACTTCTGTGTTGCTCATCTTATAAGCAAGAGCATGCATCTTGGTCCAGCAGGGTCATCATTCCACTATACTTAGCCGTCAACAGGCCCACCATAGAGTAAAATGCCCTTTCTGTATGTACCTGACTAGACACTTACAGCAATGGGAATGTCCACAAATGTCCCATACAAAAAGAATACAGGGATTACACACATTGGCCAATGCTGATTGCATCAAAGCCCATTCTCTTTATTTGGTATCATACAGACTTCTAAGAGGTGATCTTTCCTTCATATAATGCATCCATGGACTCTGTTTTGATGTATCTTTTGCACATCTGCAAAACATAGAACATCAGAACTACTAGATTAAAAAAAAAAACACTTTGCTTGCGACATAAATAATACGTGTTGCAGAGACAGATTTGTTTCTCAGAGATTTCCCATTATTGGAACAGGCTTCCCATCTATGTGAAACAGAGTGTGTCCCTATCCATGTTTAACTGCAACTTGGACCAATAGACAGGTAATTAGAAATTCACACCTGGTTTGGTTTTATGTTTCTGATGGACAGAAGCAGTCAGTAAGTCACCCCTTCCCCCATAAATCAAATATAAATTAAATTTGTGTGTCATATTTCGGTTGCATGGCCAAGCTTTTAAGGACCCTGGTGGTTGTTAGCCTAGTATGCACTTGTGAACCTATGAACCTATATGTTCCCAGATCCCTTACAAATAGGTTGCATCTTAGGGGCATTTTATAAATGGAGTAATTAACTTGGATTAACAGTTTCCCATATGGTGTTATAATGCATTATTTTGGCATTGAGTTTTAAGCCATAGCTTTAACACCAGTCATCTGTCTCTGTTAAACCCACTTGAAAGATGTTGGTATCTTGGGGGCACTCTATAGTAGCTCCTAATTTGCAGACATCTGCAGACTTGGTGAACCAGAGCCTTTGAACATTAGCCTTGAATTCCGAGAAGTAGATGACAAACAGGAGTGAGCCCAGAAAGGAGCCCTGGGGTAATCTGCTGATGACAGGTCTGTTGCTGGATGTGGTCTCACTGATCCTGACTTCTTGGGTCCTATCTGTGAGCCCGCTGGCCATCTAGCAGGTGATATTGGGATTTATGCTTAGATCACAGAGCTTGTCAACAATGCCTGAGTGAGGTATTGTATCAAATACCTTAGCCAGGTCAAGATATGCAGTATGCACTGTTTTAACCTCATCCATTGCCTTGGTGGCCCTCTCAAAGAAGTCTGTCAGGTTAAGTAGACATTACCATCTTTTAACAAAGCCAAACTGGGACAGATCTAGTGTCTATAGACTGCCAATGTCTTTGTTTATAATTTTCATGATAATTTGTTCTATGGCTTTGCAAATTAGGCATGTTAGACTGATGGATCTGTGCTTCCCTGGTTTGGTTGATGGTCTGCAATTGTGAAGGGAATGATGGTTGTGGTCCTCCATTCACTTGGAGTTTAACCTTTTTCAAGGCTGTAGTTGAAGAATGTCCCACATTTTCCTGATAGGTTATGTCTTAGACTGCTCAGGAGGCAACTGGGGATGATATCATGACCCATGGAGGCAGTGTTCTTGGCTTTAGTGATTACTGCCAGCACCTTGTCCCTGCTGATATCTGGGGGAAGTATGTTGGAGTGGATTTCACTGGGTGGAGCTGGGGGGGTTTGGGGAGATGTTTGAGCTGATTTGCTATGTTGGCTCGATCGGTGATGGTAATACCATTCACCCCCAGTTCAGCACACTGCTGTGTGTTACCTCTAAGGTTCAAGGCATAGCTGAAGAAAGCCTTCGGATTTTCCTTAGCCAGTGAGGCTATCATGGTTTCATAGTTGGTTTTGTTGGATTTAATTAGACCTCTTAGTTTCTTGTTTAGTTTTGTAAGAGAGCACTTGTCTTTAAGGAAGTAATTCTTCCTGATTTTGGCAATGAGTTTTCTTCTTTTATTATCTACCCTGTTTAGGTGAGGCTTCCAACAGTGGATTTGCTTTTATTGTTTGCTTTTGTTTTATTTCTGGTAGGTATGGCAGCCTCTATGCAACTATTTACATGTTTGTATAGGGACTCTGTGTAGCTGGCTGTGGTCTCAAGGTTGGGAGAATTCTGAAATTTTGACAAACTGTCACTTAATAGGATATAGTTTGCCTTTGAATGGTTCTTAACTGTTACTGGTTTGGTTGGATTTTCGGGGTTGATTTTTACTTCAGATGAGACAGCTTTGCAATATTCTCCATTGTTGGTAAGTACCAAATCCAATATGTTTGATCCTATCTATTGTAGGGTGTTTGTGTTAATAAATTCCAGGAGGTGTTGTGCCTGTGAGTTTGAGGCAGTGTACATTTTCCAGTCTATACAGTAGTAGTTAAAATCACCCTTGAATAGGGTGATTGGTTGGAAGGTGAGCACTTCTTGTAAGTTTAGGTAAGTGCCTTGACACTCTAGAAGCATAGATGGTGACCTGTAGCTAGTCATGATATGGTGGGGGACCTTAACTATTGTGAATTTCACATGAATGAACTCCATGTTTCATCATGTTTAACCAACCTGGAGGTATGTTTGTTCGTAATGTAGATTGAGACACTTTCACCTTTGGCCCCAGACTGTACTGTTGTTGGTCTTAAATGTATGAAAGGCATTGCAGTACACTTCTGGAATACTTTCTATGGCTTTAAACCAAGTTTCAGTCAAAGCACAGATGTTTGCAGTCTCATAGTGAGGAGGACTTTGAAGGGTGTTGAGTTCTTTTTGTTTAGGTTACAAGCAGTAGGCAGCAACACATTAGACTTTTCACTATGTTGGTAGTTTTTTTCCTTTTGACATTGCTTAAAAAAGTCTCTAAAATGATGGATAAACTTTCAGCTAGTATTTGAAAGCCTGGAGGGGCAGATGCAGCCTAACCTTGGCAAACCAAAGTGATCTTTTGACCATGTCTTCCCATGCTAACCAACACTGGATCCCCCTGGAGTGACTCCAGAAACTAAGCCAATTATTAAAAATCAATCTTTTTATGTTATACTGTGGCAGCATCCTTGGTGAAGGTAGAATGTTGCTCAGTGCAAGGCTTCTCATACCTATCTGTGACATGTATTCCAAAAAGATTCATTATGTGTCTTGCAAGGCTCCTCATACCATCTGTGGCATGTATTCCAATGAAATTCATTATGTCTTTTTCATAAAGTAAAGTGAAGTATGTCTTAGGTCATTTACAACCATATGGACTATGATAGAATCACATTGGTACCTGGAGTATGTTAACTTGAGTGTGTGTGTGTGTAATACATTGGATTAGCTCTAGATAGGCAACTAACCTTTATTTTCTGCTTGTCTAAAGTGGTGACTGGGGCATTTGTGTGTCACACAATGGAGCCCCCAATGACAAGAGTAGTAGGCAAAGTATATATTCACCTTATGAGTTTTGCTCTTGAGGGACCATTGGGTGCAGGCTTATGTGAGATGTTTGGTTTTGCTTTTGGTCTGTGTTATAGTAACTGCTGAGGAACAGTGTTGCCATTAGGTAGCTTTGGTGGTGTTTGAGATTTGGGAAGGTTTTTTTAAGCCCCTCAGCATAAGACAATCTGTGCGTGTGTGTGTTTGTGTGTGTGTGTGTGTGTGTGTGTGTGTGTGTGTGTGTGTGTGTGTGTGTGTGTGTGTGTGTGTGTGTGTGTGCACGCGTATGCGCGTGTGTGCATGTGTGTTTGTGGTGAGCAGTGTGTATGTGAGGGATGTATGTTTGTGGGTATTCTTGATAACCTTGTTTGTATGTGAGATTTTTGCCTCCAAGGAAGTTGTGTATTTACATCTGTCACATATTGTGTTGTTTTCTTTAATGATTACCTGGTTGTCTGAGAACATGAGACAATTGTTACATTGCCTTAGGGTAACTAAATCTAGCAAGCTGGCCACAGAGACATTTAGAAATTGCATGTCCATGTTGTTTGGTCCTGCAATAGGGTGGACTGTTTCAGATTAAAGACTGTTTTTTAATAGAGGTCTCATAGGATAGTTTCTGGGGTTAAGGGCAAATGTTACATAGTGCTAGGATATGGTACTTCTTTTAGATGTACAAGCTAGCTATTCTAAGATTTTTTTCCTCATAATATTACACTTTTTAACAGGTTTTGGATCTTATCCTAACTTTATAAAAAAGTGTAACTGTCTAAGCATTTGTTACTATACAGGGCACTACTAACCTTTAGTATGCAATGGGCATCTATACACAAGCATGCCTAATTTATAGCAGAGAAGAAAAGCTTGAAGAGGACTATTAACTCTTATGTCCCCTAGCCAATAAAAATACACTTTGAGCTTCCTTTAATGCTTCCCAACTTAGAGTGACCAGGTAAACACCTTCTTCCACAAGATGGATGAGCCTGGAATTTCATAATGTAAAAGCACAGCAAAAGCAAGTCTCATGTGTAGGTTAAATAACTAAGCCCCTTACCAATTTACCCTTCTGCAAGGAGATTTGGGGGCGCACAGAACTAGAAAAGCCAACAAACACCAACATGATCATTTTTGCCACAAAATTAAAAAAATGCTTTAAAAATCCTCAGAACTTTAATGGTCACTGTATAAAGTAAGTCTAAGTGCAAAAAAACATATATTCTCAGCTTAGTTTAGATGGCTCTGAATGCAGTTAAAACACTGGATATTTATTATAGTCATTGAACAAAGAGCCTTGCAAACTTGCCTTATTTATAGTAGCAAAAACAGCATCTAAACTGACTCCTATGCCCTCTAACCAATAAACAACAATAAACAACCACACTCTGGGGTTCCTACAGTGCTTCCCAACTCACAGTCCCTTTAAAAAGTGTCAAGAGTCCTGAATATTAGATTTTGATTGTTGCTTGATACATTTCAAAACCCTATCTGCATATAAAGACAAATAATTAGTTTTGCTACATGCAGCAATCAAAATTGGTCTAATTTAAAGGCCCTGGACATCTTTCTGTACCCTGAGAATGCCAAAAAAAATCACCAGCTCCCACCTTGTTTTTTCTATGTATAAAAAAGTCATACACCTCAAGCAAAATATCTGTAGTAAATGTGCAATATAGAGTAGAATCTACATATTTGTATGTTCTAGTTATATCCTGTTGACTGACAAATCCAACATTAGGCAGGCAAAACTATGTGATTCATGAAAAGCTCCTCATGCTATAAGAAGGCTCTTTATTGTTTTGGTGTTACCCATACTTAGAAGGTAACAAGGCTGAGTATCACATGTTTCCTTCTGTCTTAGGGAAGAGTGGCTGCTTCTTCCTCAGGTCATTGACAGATCCTGGGCTGGGTAGTCAAAGACCATACCTGTCATAAAATGGGTATACAAGATCTTTTTCCTGGTGTCTTCCTTCAGAGAGGACAATCTCAGCTACATTATCCTGAAGAGACGCACACTTGAGATTATGGCTCTAACTAGAGAATCAGCACTTTAAAAATTGAAGTGGGATATGTGGTATTCCTCGGCAAAAGCAATAAACAGAGTTCCCCAAAGGACCTCACTGAGATATTAATGTTTCATTCATTCATGAATAGTACATTCATAACTTTGTTTATGTCTTTCGGCTTTTCCCGGTTAGGGGTCGCCACAGCGGAACTCCGGTCCGCTAATGATTGGCAGTAGATTTTTATGTACTGGCTTGCCGGGCCTAATGCACAACCTTCAATGAAGGAACACCCATTCACGCATGTAGCCACACAGAAGACGCTCTAACTGAGAATCGAACGGGCAACGTCTAACTGTGAGGTGGCAACGCTACCGCAGCACCACCACCGCAGTTGAATAGTACATTCATAACTAATACAAATAATATACCACTCATAGGCACCCCTAATGTACGCCATTCTTTATATCCATTTCTTTGCTTAACCATCCATTCACTAACATTCTTTATTTTTATTATATGCAGAACAACATACATTCTTAATTTTCTTATTAATGTTATATTCGTCCATAATTGCCGACAAAAGTTTATGTTGTACTGTATCAAAAGCTTCATTTAAATCTGTTATCATGATCCTGGTCTCATCAGCCCTGTTTGTAATATCATCCATAAACTTCCGTTGTTATGAATAATAATTCCTGACATCCTTTTCCCTTTAAACTATATATGCTATCTTCCATAATTCTTTGCATTTTACTTTCCATTTTCTTTTGAATAATCTATATTGTTCAATACCATAGGTCTCCAATTTCAATTTTATTTTGATCTTCCTTTTTCCATACAGATTTAAGTATACCACTACAATTTTTTTATACACAAAACCTTCATATAATCATTTATTCATAACTTTTATGAAGTATTTTTCTGCCATTCCACAAAATTCTTATAAAATTGTACCCTATTCCATCAGATATTGAAACTGATTGTAAGTTAACTTGTCACAGTATCCTATCTAATTCATATAACAAAGGAAATATCTTTTTTCCGTTTCCTTATTTTTCTTATGCAATTTTTTAACATGCCATTCTTTTTTATACTTTATTTCAACTTGAAACATTTTCTTTGCATAATTTATTATGATATTCATAATGTGTTCCTGAGATATTCTTACCTCTCCTCTATCATTTTTCATTTCCTCGTTATACTATTATTCTCTTTAACTGTGCTACTCAAATAAGCTGATACATTTATTTTTACCTTGTAAATAATGTCTTCAGAACAAAACTTTATACAAATTCAAAGAAGCAGCATAAACAATTGGGTTTATTAATTGTAAACCTCTCTTCGTGGATTCAGTCTTGAACTCCATATAAAAGAAAACATTTCTTCTAATCTTCTTTAACTTTCTCTTGATTCTTTTTATGAGTTCTTCATTCTGTCACATAATATTCTCTATTGTTCCTTTCCAAATACTTTAAAGCATCCATAAATATTGTTTTATACTTTATTTTCCCCATTTTTCTTACATCTCATTGCTATTTTAAAATATTTTTTTATATTTTTCTTTCAAAGCTAGCCACTACGAGTTTATATAATATACTCTAGTAAAAATGTGATATTTCCATAAATGTATACTAATTATATTTTTCAATTTTCATCTCATAATTTCTCATTTATTCTTTTTATTCCTTTTCCCAATCTGATATACTCCTTATTTTCATGTATTTCTATCTATATGGCTGAGTGATCTGAAAAGCCTGATAGCAAGTGTATCACTTTAACTATATTTAAAACTTGTGATATAATAAAATAAATTATTTTCATGTTATACATACCTCACTTATATGGCCACTAATTATTATTCCAAATCTTTAAATTGCCACACGTTATAACTTAAAAAATGCCATTTCTTATATTCTTCTTTTTTCTTCTGAAATCACAATTAAAATCACCAATTAATATTATAGTTGATATTAATTATTACATAATCCACAATTTTATGAAATAAAATGTCCCTTTCTTTACTGGTAACATAGGCACACAATGCTATAATTCTATATATCTGATTATGCCATCTGAGATCTACAATAGTTAATTTTCCCATTACATCTTCCTAAAGTATTGTCAACATCACACTTACTACACCAATTTAGGTTGCCTATTCTTCTACTTATATTTTTGGTACTATTTTCATTTACTGAAATAACTCTAATGTTGTCATCATGGCTATGTTGTAGCTTACCAGAAAATGTGTACATTTGAAGTATTTATTTCATTTGCATTATCCTTTTCCTTTCATTTTCTCTTTTACATTTATCCATTTAAACTTTCTTTTTCTGTTTCTTCATCTTTTGACAACAGAATTATTTTTGCCTTTCACTATTTTCCTAGTTTTATCTTCCATATCACTTATTTCAGAACCTTCTTTTATGCTATCTTCTCTTGTATTTTTCCTCTTTATCTTTATTTTTAAATGGATTTTAGTTCCCTACTTCTTCTTTATCTTTTATTGGGACTGTTTATTCTCTTCATATACTGTCTTTGGTTTTGTTTTCTTCTTTATTCTTTTCTATAGATTCCATTCCATCCATAAATGCCCAATGTTGTTACATTTATAACATTTCAAGTCACAATTTTTGGCATCATGACCTGTTTCCCCACAAATATAACATTTCCTGTAATCACAGTTATTTATCAAATGATCATCTTTTCCACAGACCAAAAAAAACATATTTTCGGTTATCTCCAGTATTTTACAACACCTCTGTTACCCTTTAGATTTATCATATTAGGGATTTGAACAATTTTTTCTTTTTCCATTTTCAGTACAATATTACAGTCCCATTCCCCAGTCCATAATCATCTGTTAACATAGACTTTGCTAATGTCCATAACATCTTTGCAAGCTTGCTTAAATGTCTCTTTAAAGTCTCTTTTCAACTTTGGTATGAAATTGAACATCTATTTTTTTGTTTGTTTCTCAGTGAAATTATTTAACCAGATAAGAATTCCATGGATTACAGTTCTTTTTCTTCTTATACTCACCCTAAACATTTTTAGAATAGAATCTCTCTCAAAAATAATATTTCTTTGTGTCTTACTTCCTGAGTCTTCACTTCTAATGGGACAATTGAATTATCTGAAATGTCATACTTGTCCATTACTTTTTTCCTTCTGTGATGCCCATGAGCCCTGGCCCAGCAATCAAGGAGCCTCAATCCTCACCACTAACACCAGTAAAGGGCATCTCATATAGGAGGAAAGGATAACAAATATATACAGTAAAGTGCAATTTTCCTTAAGAGCACACAGAGATCACAGTCAGTCCAGGGCTGGTAACTCCCTTGCTCTCCAGGTCCCCAATAAGACTCCCCACTGGCACAGCTATAGGGTCCAGATCTCAGCCTAGTGGACAAGCTAAAACTTCCAACACCCTCTATGTCCAACCAGTGCTTCATGTCCCTGCCCAAGTAGCTCTCACACACACACACACACACACACACACACACACACACACACACACACACACACACACACACACACGCACACACACGCACACACACGCACACACACACACTTTGAGAAGAGTTCATATAACCACACAGACACTCAGACACTCCCGGGGAAGGCTGGCACAGGCTCACCAGCTGTAACTCTTTTTCCCAGGCTATACAGTAGAAATCACTGCCACCACCCAGCTAATATTTATCAGCTACTCAAAGTCCGTTTAAAGGGTGTCCAATTATTACTGCGCAATATTATTATTCAATTGTTAGTACAGCCCACGGCTAAAGCTATTGGAGTGGCTTTGTACAATTTTACCAAAGGCATGTAAGTACTCTAAAGAGCTTAAGTTATCTTTACAAAAACAGCCACAGGTGAAAGGTTTTAAAATATTTAATAAATAATAAAAAACACAAGACAATAATTTTTACTACACAGTGTTAGTCAAGAGTTCAGAGATCACAGAGAAATACTTAAAATAATTCAGTAGTACAGTTCTGACATCACAGAAAAACACTTAGTCTAATCTTTCTAGTTTCTAGCTATTTCTAAGAGAAACACAAGTCTAAGATAAACTTACATATAGAGCAAAGGCAGAGTGCTGATGAGTTGGATGGTCAAGACAAAAATGCTTCATGCTCTCTGATTCTCTCTGTTTTTAAAATCACATTCCCAGTTCACATTACATCATTCTTCACACTTCCCTGGGTTCCCAGGCTAACATAAACTACATTTACATTCTTAGCATCTCCTTTTGTTATCTTGCAGCTGGTCAGGAAGCAGGGCAATAAAAATACATGTGCATGTTTAAATCTGTCAATTTAACTCTTGGTTAAAACAATTGAAGTAATGTCTTCATTTAGATATTTCAGCACCGTGTTTAGATCAAAGTGTCACAACATGCTTTACTTGGTCAGCTCTGCCAGTAGAGTGCACTGTTGTTACATTTTTTTCCAGTTCCACATGTAACACTAATTTTACCATTTAAGACAACAAGCCTGTGGCTTACATTAGTATTTACAGATGACAGAATTATCTCCAAAATTCTATCTGGCTAGGCAGGCAGCCTTCACCTATCTCCACTAGCCTCCTCCCTATCATCACACCTTCTTCTGAATTTTCCCCATAAATTCCCTTTGATTGTTGACAATGCCATTCCTCTGTTCATCTGTCATCACTTTTTCTGCAGTTTCTTTAATAGTCTTGGCTTAGGATGTCCTTGTCTGCAGTCTTCTTTGAAAATAACTTCCAATTCCTCTGACTGAATTTTGTTCATAACTTCACCCCATGAAACATCTTTCCCACTGTCTAGTTTGCTCTGCAACAATAGTTCATCCAAAATATCAGTCCACAACCTTCCTGACTGAAGGGTTATAATAAGACATCCATTATTGTTTTGAACATTTGATTCTTATACAACAAACACATTCTGGTGAAACAGCTTCTCATAATCTTGTAGAGCTTCAAGCACTGCACTGGCATTCACCTCTCTGCTATCTGTCATCTGGTATTTCCTTGAATGCTGTTCTTCTAGCTGCCACTGTACTAGGAATTGAACAAGAACACTCCTAAGGAGAAGGGCTTCTTTATTTACATAATCCGTAATTATTTACAGTCAATAATTCTTTACATTCTTAGTTATTTGCAATATATATGTACACTATTTACAAATCACATCCTCTTTTTACATTTAACTTCATCATATAAATCACATACTTTTTAAATTTTAGAACCCCACTCCAGTTTCCACAACCACCTTATTTTTTTAACATCTTTGCCAAGTCCCATTTTTTGCTAAACAAAATTTCCTTACCTCTCTGATTCTATATCAACCATAATATAACAAATATTTTAATCAAGACATTTGACCTCCTTTTTATTTTTGTTTCTATAATATCCAAATTTGATTATATCCATGTTTAAATTATTCACATATTTAAATTCATTCACATATTTTGTCTATAATCTTTCTGCATAACATTTTCGATCTATTACATTACAAAAAAATGTTCACAAGTTTCAAATTCCGCACAATATAAGCATACTCTATATGCTATACTTTTATATGCCATATTTGTCTTTACTGATAATTTTTGTATAGACAGACTCCATAAAAAGTCTTGGCTTTCTATATATCCTTTACATCTATTCATTCTAGTAATGATAGCATTCCTTTTTTCAATATTTAATTCCTTCCAAAGATATATCCTATAATATTTTTCTATAATCTTTTTATACCACTCTTTTCTCTTATCGTCAATTTCATTCACATTTATTTTCCACAATATAATCTAGTCTTGATAATTTTCCATTTCTTTATTACAACAAACCCTTCTTTTTCTTGAACTGGGGAAAATCAACCATTCTGTTTTATATTTTAAACTTTATATTTTCATTACTAATGAACCTACACTTTCATTTAAACATTTTATTACTGTATATAAGTTTAATGTGGACATATACACTATATAACTTATTAACCCTAAACCTCCTTTTTCTCTCTTCACATACAGTACCCCTATTTTCACAAGATTCAACCTCAATCCCCAAATAAAAGAAAACATTGTGTTATATACATTTTTCTCTAAGTTTAAAGGGTGACTATAATTGCCAGCTAGATAAGCAATATGTGCTAATACATAAAATTGATCAAATATGCTTGTTTTTTAAATGAAAGCCTAAAGAATTCCCAAAAACACAAATATGTCTTATTTCCTCTTTTTTCCCATTCCATATGGAATTTACAATTTCTTGTTTCCTGAAGTTAATCCCAAGGATCTTAAATTTTATCCTTATTTAAATTTGTACCACTAATTTTTCCCGCAAATCACTAAACCTTGACTTTTGTCTTTATGTAATACAAAACCAATAACCTGGATAATTTCTTGCATTAATTTTATCACTGTATCCATTCTTGCTTCATTCTTTGATATAGCAATAATATCATCTGCATAATTTAACAAAATGGGCATTTTATTCCTTCATTTGAAATATAGCTCATTATATCTACCTCCTTATTCATATATGTACTTATTGCATTTATTACTAGTCCAAATAAATGTACCACTCAATAAACAGCATTGTCTAATACCCTTTTCTACTTTTCTATCTTCACTCAAACATCCATTTATCATAATCTTTGCTATGTTATACTTATATGCTGACATGCACACATTTTAAGCCTCTTACTTATATTATATACATTGAGCATATTCTATAATACTGAGTAATGAATCAAATCAAATGCTTTACTTAAATCTCCAACCACTACTTTTGTCTGAACATTTCTAACTACTATATCATCTAGTTTGTCCCTAATTAACAATAAATCGTGACTTTTTTCCTTTTATACCAACCACATATTAATTTACAGCATTACCTAATTTTTTTCGTCCATCCTTCTTTGCAATATTTTCATAAATATCTTATAGTCTGTATTATTTAATGCAATTGTATCCAATTCTGTATATCTTTCTTCTCCCCCTTTTTCCATATAAACCTAATGATACCTCTACATAACTCTTTATACCTGAAGCCTTTTGTAACTATTCATTTAATACATTTATAAATTATTTATTTTGCTCTATAGTCTTATTTTATACATCTTATATTTTATTCCATTAGGACTTGCCGCTGAATCTAATTCATTACTTTTATTGCCTGTTCCATTTCCTCATTTCTTATATCTTTTTCTAAATCCTTATTTTCTTTGTCAGAAAATGTATGCACCTTTCATTCCTTCTATGTCTTTGTTCTCTGGTCTTTAAAAAAATGACTTAATATGTCCTTTTCCTACATTCATAATCTTCTCTTGTGTATTATACATTTTTCGCAAACAAAAAAAATCTTAGTAGGCAGCTAAATGGACACTAATTGGCAAAAAAATCCACTGAAAACACAATACAAACAGGCAGTCCAACCATCCAAAATAAAATGCATTTAATAAAATAACACACTATAACATACAACAAAGCTTTTGAACTTCAATAGCTATTTTTCAATGCATATTACAATCAGTTATAATCATTGCCTTTTATATCAGCAGCCAGCCTATCAAATTATTTTAATGAATCACGTCTTTAATCAATATACTTTAAAGTATATACTAAGCTAAAGGTTCCATAAAAGCATATAAAATAAATATACTTATAAATATAATTATAAGTAGATGTACAATTAAATACATAGCATAATTAATTAAGCAGCCTGAATGACATATATTATATTATATAAGACTCTGCTTTTTCTTTAAAACTGGTTTTATACTATTCACTTTATTTAAACCAGGTGCAGCATCAGCTCTGAAAAAAATCTCCATTTATATTCTGCTAATTCAGTTAAATTAATTATATCACCTCCTCTTTTTAGTTTAACTATTTTCTCTAGGACCCTAAATTTAAAATTATGACTATCAGCAAAATTTACAATATGCTTACTTAATGCATTTGAATCAACATGCCTATGTCTTTCAGAGAGGTGAGAACCTATTCTTTCTTTCAACGTTTCATTAGTTTTGCCTATATAGAAGCAAGAACATGCTTCACAATTGGCAAGATAAGCAATATTATCAGTAGAACAGATGGCAGAAGCATTCAATCTAAATGCAGTCTGTGTGACTGGATATATAAATTGATTATTAAAATTAATATAACAACAGTACATGCAATTGTAACACAGTATAGTAGCCTTCTTAATTGATAAAGAATAATTTAATTTTCTTAGAAAATACAAGCTCCTTATAGCAAAGACATTGTTTAAGATTCCTCTCTCTTTTAAAACAAACTGGGGTCTGTCCACTACTGTATCCTTCAACACAGGATCTGAATGGAATATAATCCAGTTCTCTATAAACTGTCTCAACATATTAGTATGCTATTATATTTCATAATGTATGCTAAATAGTAATTCTTTTCATTTTGCTGTTCATAACATCATTCATATCTGTAGATATACCATTATTATTCAATAAATAAGAGTTAGATGTATAAGGTGTCCTATATCATGACGGCGAGCCAGTACAATGTTCTTATTTGCCTCAATGACTCCTCAGTTATATCCTCTAAGATTAATATCAGTAGTCATACTCAGTAATTCTTCTAAAAAGTTTAATTTGTGGTGTTCAACCTAATAAACCTTTAGAAACTGACTGTGGAAAACACAGTTATGTACATGTTTAGGATGCATGCGAATATAATGGATGTAGTGAGTAGATGGTACATTTTTTTCCATTTATCCTTGTATCAAATTGTCCATCCTTAAGCATACCAGTGATATCCAAAAAGTTTATAATTTCACGGGACATATTGACATCAAGGATTAAAAATTGGGTAGTCTTCTCTAAGTCAGAGACAGAATTAAACAAAGTATTAGTGTTTTCATTCCAAGTGAGAAAGATGTCATCCACAAATTTTTTATAAAGCAATAAATCTGCACGAATTAAAGAAAAATGTTCATTATAAATTAACCTTTATTCCAACCTAGCAAGAACTAAATTGGCATAGCTGTTAGCAGTTGGTATTCCCATAGCTACATCCAACTGTTGGTGGAAGAGTTCTTCATTAAACATGAAACATTGCTATTAAGAACGTCTAACATTAAGTACCACATTTCTGCTTTTTTTCATTAGAAAAATTACTATATGTTGTCATAAACTCTCTTATGTATTGAATGGTCAAATTATGCGGAATAACAGCGAATAAGGATTTATTATTCAGGGTCACTATTAAAATCCTACAAGTTCCATTGCATTTGGGCTAATTATAAATCTCTTTGAGAAAATCATTTGCTTCCTTTATATAACTTTGACTATATTTGAGTAACCCAGAAAGTTGTTCATCTAGGTACTTTAAAATAGCAGTGGTTATCCATTGACTCTCAGAAATGATGGGTATCATGGGTGGGACATTCAAATTCTTATGAATGTTGGGTAATCCATAAATAATGGGAATTACTGGATCAGGAATGCATAGAAAGTTATATAATTCTGGTGTAATAGACATATCCATAAGCAGATCATATAGAAAGGATTTCACCTTATAAACAATGCTATTCTTAGTATTAATTATCTTAAAAGTCATAGGATCATTCAATAGGACATACATCCATTCATTATATTTTTCCAAGTCTATAATAACAGTCTTGCCCCCTTTGTCAGCCTGCTTTATAATGAATAAATCTATGTAATAATTGTCTCTGATCAGGACTTAAATTGTAACATTTCACCTCACTACCAGCCTTCTTAAAGAAATATTTCATATAGTTCACTTTTGCACATATTATAAAAGGCTTGCACTGCTGGTGTGTGCGTAAGAACAAAAACACTACTGTGCTTTAATCTATTTTCTTAAAAAAGAGTCATTTTTATATAATTTCTTTAAGTCCACGTTCTGAACAAACAGTCTTAGTTCAATTAAAGCATCATTGATATTGCCCTCAGCTGAGGGGACAAAAGACAAACCTTTATCTGAAAGCAAAATTTCATCTTTATCAAAAGAATGGCTAGATAAGTTTATAACTGTATTCCCAATTATGTTTGCTTCTTCTTGCTCCTAGTAACAGGTTGATCACATCTGAGCTCTCAGTGGCAGTACCTTCTGCATTCCTGATATGCATTTGTTGTTTATTCTCCTCATTCTGATCCAACCTCATGGGGAATGCACCACCAGCAAAGAAACTGTAGTGGAAATTTCCATTCTGAAGAAACAAAACATTGGTTTCATGCTGTGTTTCATTTTTCCTTAATATGAACTGAAGTTGTTGTGCCTATATTTTCATTAGGACATGGTTGGCCATCATCTGGAATTTGCCCTTTTCCACACTGTAGTGCTATCTCAGAGTTGGTATATTTAGATTGGGGGTGTGAGGGTCGATGTCCCCCACTTTGCAGAGTTTTAAATTTTGTTGTGTTTTTATGGTCAGTAGCTAGCCAACTAGCTTTTCCCCTAGGAAAGCTTTTGCTGCAACAATCATTCACTTAATTGAGCTTTCTCTGAATTGAGTTCGATGAATAGTGATTCGCTCAATTAAGTGTTCAACAAAGTGATACAGACCCCTGATGTCAGTGTCTCATCTGACACTGATGATGATGGTGGATAACCTGAAGCACAGTTGGGGGTGCAGATCTGACACAGAGATTGGCATCCAGCCACCCCCTTCTTTTTCCCCAGACACAGCCAGTAGGAGTATGCCTACCCAGTCCACTGAGCCCACAGATATAGGAAAGGTGGAGGGAGAAGATTTTGAGCAGGGAAGTGTGGCTACTGCTTCAGTGCCTGTAGAATTGGATCTATATTAAATCTTTGAATGCTTAGGTTGTTGAACACTGAAACGTTGACACCTAAATATCAAAATCTAACAAATGCAACAGGCCAACTACACAAATTTTTTCAGAGGGAAAAAAATTTGCATGGCCAACAAAAAAAAAAAACAAAACAAACTCTGAAACCCTAATCAAGTGGGGGGCTTTGCCACCCACAACCCTGACAATGGGGGGATGTGTCCCCCACACCCCCCCCAACTAAATATACCAACTCCAAGATCTCTGTATATCGGGGAAAAGGGCAAATCCCCAATGACAGCCAATATTTTTTTTTTCCAGGGAAAAAATTAATGTAATTGGCTGGTCGTGTTTATTAGACTTTGATGTTTATGTGTCGACTTTTTGGCATTCGACAACCTAAAAAGCATTCAAACATTTAATATAGGCCCTTTGAATCTGGCCTTAGCCAAAGTGCTGGCAAGGTGCCACACAGGAGTGTTAATAGGGGTGCTCAAAAGTGGTCTGCTGTCCCTCCTCTACCTGCTGTAGGTGCCTCTTCCTATATCAAACAATGCATGTTTAGGGGCATCATGGAGGCACAGACACATTCAGAAAAGTGCTCTAGACAAATGCTCAGGGTTATGGATGTGGCACAATCTGACATGCATGACAACCTACACCATGCTGCCGATTCCCTGGATTGGATAAATGGCATGTTGGAATGAGGAGTGTTTGTGATGGACCAATGGGTATCTGTCATTGAATGAGTAGTATCTGTGATGGAACATCTGCTGGGAAGGGAATGGCCTCCTCATGGGCATAGGTTAGCCACAACATCTGCTGATAGCCAATGTGGCCATTCATGATTATGCTCCCATAGTGGAAGTACTTCCGCTGGTCCATTGGTAAGTGTACTGTTCACAACCAGATGTGGCAGACCATGAGGTCATGGTCCTTGGTGCACCCAAGAAGGAAGCACATCAAGCAGATATTGGTGACATGCACGTAACAACACTCCATCTAACCTTGGGCATAGAGGTTCCAGTGCAAACTCTTAGCAGAGCCAGTTCTCATGGCCGGGGGTGGCGATGATGAATTGCCATCTCTACCATGAATGGCTCACATCTGTCCAACATACCAAGACATAGACCTAGCACTGAGCTTGGCTGTGTTCATGCAGACTCTCATACACCACTTTCAAATTGAGGACCCCCCTACAGACACACATAATAGCCTGCTTGCCTGCTTCCCTTTCTCCCTCACATACAGTTACTAACCTTTTGTGTCAGCCTAGGCTTCCTTCTCCTCCCACCCCTAGCACCCTGTGCAAGTGATGATAACTGTATCTTATCCCTGCTTTCTCTCTTTTGGATTCTGGGATTAAAAACCTTTTGTCTAATGCACAGGGTGCATAGATAGATTAGTGCCTAGTATATCTGCATTTTTGTTGTTGAACTGATAAGTGTACCTGCCATTTATATTTTCCTTGCCAAATGATACAGTGGATAGCATCATCATGACAGTACTTTCTAGTGTATTATCTTTTAAGGTTTGTGAAGTCAGATGTTGTAATGTGTGTCATTACTTTATAACCTTTCTCTTTAATGTTTTCCAGTACATATGTATAGTGCACATCATAAGACATGCCATCACACTCAGATCTTAGGATTGTATGACAGCACTGTAGTCAAACTTATCAGAACAGTACTACAGTAAAATGCACTCTTTTGCAGGAACCTCACCAGACACATGTAGCAATAGGACAGACCATAGGACTTTCTTATGAGGATGACACAGGCATTATTAACCATGCCATGATGTATGTGGGTAGTTAAAAAGAAATGTCACGGTCATCTGTCTGATATCACATCACATTTTAATAGTTATTCTAAGCCTATTACTTTTTGTTTAAGCATTTAGGCTTCAGGCCAGTTCTCTTACATTAAGAAAGTTTGTTATCCACACTCTGGTGGGAGAAGATGGTAGCCTCTAATCTTTTGACCTGGGAATTGTTGGTTGGATTCTTAGTGTGGCTGCTGTTCTAAGTATCTTTGTTATGGTTTAAGCAGTTGGCCTCCAAGCTAGTTAATTTACATTAGGAAGGTTTGTGGCAGGGATGATAGCCTACACCCTTGTAAGTTGGGAATTGCTGGTTGAAGGCTTATTGTGTCTATTATTCTGAGAGCATTTCAGTTCTGATTTAAGCACTTGGTTTCCAGACCACATATTTCATACTAGGACAGTTTGTTGTCTACACTCTTGTTGGAGTATTTTACTGAATTGCTGCTTTATTTAAACTGTTCTTCTGTTGTGATTGCAATTTTCTGCACTTTGGATTTCTAGTATTTCTGCATTTTATTGCATAGGCTCAATACAGGCTTGCTGAATCTAGACAGTTTGGTATTATTGGAGGACTGAAACCAGTCCTCTTACTTTTAAATGCCTCCCCTAAACCTTCTGGCAGAACTGTGCAGCCAAGAACCCACCTGACTCAGGGATTGCTGGAATAAGGCTCACTGCTGGGCTTTCCCTTTATTTATTTTTTAAAACAGTTTAACTTTGCATGTATTCCAGCAATTTGTTTTGGGGTGTTTGCACTCAGTTTACCATAGCTGCTCAGAGCTTGTGCGGCTGCCCTGTAAGCAACTCGGTTGTGCATTGTAAACCTAGTTGTCCACAGAATAGGCACATTTTGTTAGTCTTACACCAAAATCTGGTTCATCTATCCCTCTCCCCACTAGTTACTACATATACACCTTCCATAATGGATGGATAGTATACCACCATTTCTCCAGGCAGCCTGATTTACATGGGCATCCTGAGGCAACAGAACAATTGCCTCATGCACACTGACAACCAACTACTACTAAAACAAGCTAATACAACATGTGAGAGTGGTATCCATGCTATGACTTTGGAATCATTTCTCTCATAATAACAAACCAGATATCAAACATGTTGTCAGCACACACAATTCATCTCTTGCTCATAAGCTCACAACACATAAACCCACATACGTGGAGGTACTCACTAGAAACCTAATAAAAGTTCAGAAACCTCCAAAGCACAAACCTAATGCACATAGTGCAGATCAAACAGAATCCACTACACATGATAATACACACACCAGTGTCTCAGCCAGTAATCTCCTCAGACAAAACACCTCAAAACCAAATGTCTTGTTCATAAACAACTCAATAATGGGAAACACAGATGTCCTCCTCACCAAGCTGGAGAAGGAGAAGGTCACAGTCAGCTGCCTGTCAGGTGCCAGCGTCCATCAGATCACGCACACACTCAAGTCTCTCAACAACAGGTACCATCATGACTCTGTCATAGTCCATGTTGCAGTGAATGACTGGGGATGTACCACACTGTACTTTATGAAGGTGCTTGCCTCCCCCATAGTTGCCTTTTTAGGCAATGTCAGAGCAACTAATGTCCCAATGTGAAAGAATCCACTGCAGACAAACTGAAGGTTATGCTGCTTAATGCAAGGAGTGTAAATCAAAAACTGCACTCACTGGAAGAACTCCTTAACTTGGATGATGCCCATGTCTGTGCAGTCACATCAATATGGTTCAAGGCCACAGAGAGCACCCTGGCCATGCAAGAGTACAATGCCTTCTACATGTTCACACATCAAAATGAACAGGAAAGAACCAAAGACAGAGGTGTACACATCTTCATTAAAGACAACTACACCCCAAGATTGGTCAAAGAGTAAGAATCTCAAGTGCTATTCCACATCCAAATAATTGTATGTAAACCCCCTTTATGTAATTGTTAGCTACAGGTCCCCCACAATGAACCATGAGTACAACTCTGCCTACTTCACCCTACTTTAGACACTCACTAGATAGCCAAACACCTTGGTCACATGTGATTTCAACTATCCTTCCATCAATTTGGAGTCATATATGTGTCACACTCACCATAAGGTTCCTGGACTTTGTTCATACATATGCTGTATAACAGATAGTCTGCACCCCCACCAAGGGGCTTGAATATCCTAAAGTTAGTACTAACCAGCATAGTGCTTCTCTGCACTAACCCCTGTCTGTTGGCCCCCCTGGGCAGGTCAGATTGCAATTCAGTCATATCCACATTCACAATCACACCCGACAGCCCCTCACGAGAAGAAAGGATGAAGCATTTATCCAAAGCAAACTATTGGTTCCTATCCAGTGCCATAAAGAGTTGCACCCCCCCCCCCTGCTGCCACTGTCAACAATGACTAGTATACAGAGGTGTACACAAATGGCCTGTATAAACAGCTATACAAATGTACAGAGTTGGTTGTAAGTAAATTGATCAAAACAAGTTTTTTACAGAAAACAAGCCACCCTAGTGGGCATCAAGTAAACATAGGTTATACAACAAGTGGAATAAAGTAATGTCTAAGAAGAAAAGGAACTGACTCAGCAGAAGAAGGACAAACTCCACAGCTTGAACAAGGAAATTAGCTATCTTGAAAAGTCCTCTAAAGCCATGCACAAACCTAAGGTTGTATCCTTAGCTAAAAATAATCAGGAGACATTCTTAAGCTATATCAGAAATCATAAAGTGAAGGCCCAGTTTTGTGCCAAACTAGTAGTGGATGGTACTACTCATACTGTCCCTGAAGACATTGCCAACCTGCTATCAGACAGTTTGGTTCAAACGTCAACCCCCATTTCCCACCAGACATACCCCAAAGCATACATGTTACCAGTCCCCTACCTAATAACCTCCTATGAACCTAAGGTGACATCTGCCTGGGCTCCAGGTGAGTGTCTGATCCTGCCCTGATGGAATGGTTGTATATGCAATAATGTGATATAGATGATTACATAAGCATTGTCTGTTGAGCATATGGTGGTAACAGTATCCCACATACTGGTGTAAAAGGATCTCTGTAATGTCAAGTAACATCTGTCTCATGGGCACGCGAGTGCACACACACACACACACACACACACACACACACACACACACACACACACACACGCACACTCACACCATACACACAAGCACACACACCATACACACACACACACACACACACACACACACACACACACACACACACACACACACACACACACACACACACACACACACACACAAACAGTTGACTGCAGTGAGATCAGGACCTCTACCAATCTAAGTACACAGACTACATAACTCAGTACTATATGGAAGCACCATGGTACATGTCTGATTTTTATATGTCTGCTGGTCAACTTATAGTAGATGACACCTGCAGGCCATGTGGGAGACAGGAGGTTGGGAGGCCTGAGTGAAATGGATGTGTAGGCTTTTGCAAGTATGTAATGACTAGAAAGCCATGCCATTGGACAGGTAACTGTAGGATAACACATCTAATCTGCTGAGCAGTGACACATACACACACACAGTGGACTGCAGTGAGAGCAGAACTCCAACCTAAGTATACAGACTATAGAACTCAATATTTTATGCAAACACCATGGCAGATGTCTGACTTTTACATGGCTGCAGGTGAATTTATGCTAGATTACATCAGTAGGCCATATGGAGTCCAATAGGTTGTGAAGCCTGCATAGGCATATAGATGCATAGGTTCATATAAGGCCACCCTCCATAACTCAGGACACTCACTCCTCTTACCTGGATTTACTTGACTCCATCAAGTTACCCCTTAACACCCTGATCCTTGGTGACTTCAACTACCCCACCATAGACTGGGTAAACTATTCTTGCACTAATGCACTCTCTCAACAATTCCTCTGCTTCATCAATTCTAATGCACTAGACCAGCTCGCCTCATCCCCCACAAGATGAGATAACATTTTGGACTTGGTTCTCACCAACATGGGTGACCACTGCACCACTCCCATAGTATGTTCTTCCCTGGTGAGATCAGATCATTGGGCTGTCTCATTCAAAGTTTCTACCTGAACCAACCCTCCCAGCTGTAATCAAGCTAAAAACTTCTCTAAAGCTGACTACAACATCCTAAGGGAGGATATCTGTAGCTTCACCCTACCGACCCCTTAAGAGGCTACAGACAGCTATGCTGAACAGTATGCCAATGCAGTATACAAGCACCTGTACAACTGCATGGACTCAGCCATACCCAATAAAACTAAAACCTGCTCCTCAAGGAAACACAAACCTGTTTGGCGGACATCCTCTATTGACAGACTTTACAACAAAAGATTGAAACTGCTGCCCAGTCATAAAAAGGAACAAATTTCAAACTGGAAAAACTCCTTCCTTAGACTCAACAAGCAAATTAGATCACTAGTGAAAACATCCAAGGCCAATTATGAATCAAAACTAGCCTCCAAAACAAAGGGAAACCATAAAGTTTTCTTCATTTACATCAGGAACCTCCATGGCAAAGCTCAGGTTTGTTCCAAATTATTACTTAACAGTATCACTTACAATGATCCTGTTGACTTAGCTAACCTGCTAGCAGATAGGTACAGTGCAATCTTCACCCCATGTCCCCCCAAAGGCCCTTTCAACATCCCAGATACTTGTCCTGCACCTCACATCTCCATAGATCAAGTGTTACAGGCTCTATTCGAGGCAAAGAACACAGTTTCCATGGGACATGACAGTATCCAGGATATATTATGCACCATCTCCAACAAGAACTGGCTTCGCTGTTAAGCACCCTATTCAACCATAGCTTAAGTACAGGCTTCATTCCAGCAGAGTGAAGAACTGCCACTGCCGTCCCCTTGCACAAAGATGGTGCCACTACTGACCCTAGAAAATATCACCCCATTAGCTTGACAAGTCTGAGCTGTAAAGCCATGGACCATATTATTATGGATCTCATAAACAAGGACATAGGCAATCTCCAAGCACTTGACCCCACCCAGTTCTGATTTGTCAAGGGCAGTACCTGCCTGTTTAACCTGGTTGACTTCTTTGAGACTGTCACCAAGGTCCTGGATGAGGGAAAGTCAGAGCATACAGCTTACCTTGACTTGGCCAAGGTCTTTGACACAATCACCCACTCAGACATCAACGAAAAGCTAACACAACTTGGAGTAAATCCTTATCGCATTAGGTGGGTGGCCAACTGGCTCACTGACAGGACCCTTAAAGTCAAAATAGGCACCTCCACCTCTGATAGCAGACCTGTCACTAGTGGAGTTCCCCCAGTGATCTGTCCTGGGACCTATACTGTTTGGCATCTATTTCTCAGAGGTCCAGGCAAAGACAAAAGGCCTGTGGCTGACCAGGTTTGCAGACAACTGTAAGTTGGATGCTGTCATTGACTTTCCAAATGATGTTAACATACTACAAGAGGGTCTCACGGCAACGGACTGGATCCAAAGTCATGACCTCAAGGAAAATGCAAAAAAAAATGTATCCTCATACCAGTTGGCAAAAATACAACCCCTACAGATTACCACATCAGTGACAACCCCCTACTCACACAACCTGTAGTAAGAGACCTGGGCACTCAGGTTGATAACAACCTCGTATTTGACCATCATGTAGTGGCAGTGGTCAGGAAAGCATTTTTACTTGGTTCATCTCATAAGTAAAGGGATTGCATCCAGAAAAAAGGAGGTTATTACCACTCTATACTCCTCTCTCATTAGACCAATAATTGAGTATAACTCCCCATTTGGGATGTACCTCTCCAGACGTCTGCACCAATTGGAAAGGCCCCTGAAATACCTCACAGAGAAAATCCATGGCCTCTAACACTTGTTTTATGCAGACAGGTTCAAATCACTATCACTGTACTTGGTAACGTACAGATTGTTCAGAAGTGATCTGTGTCTCGCCTGCAAGGCAATCTTGGTCCCTGCCCTACTAGAGATGCTCCATATCTTTAAGTCTAACTCCTCATGCACTAGCCACTCAAAAGGCCTGAATCTAATATGCAACATCAAAAAAACTTGCTGGAGAGACAGGTTTGTCTCCCAGAGGCTGCCCTGTCTCTGGAATAGGCTCCCCATACACATCAAACAGAACACATCATTGACCCTCTTCAAGAACCACCTTGATGAGTGTATGGGTAACCACAAATTTTTCCCAGGGATTCCACATGTGTCCCTCATTGACAGGGGTGAGAGATGCTAACTGAGGTTTACTTTTTGGGGATAAACTCTTGGCTAGGCTTGTAAGGGCCACAGAGTCATTAGCCTAGTAACCTCTTATGATCCTACAATCCTATGATCCTATGGGGTGGTGGAGAACTCATGTATGTATTGTGAATATATGATGTATACTGAGAATGTGCCCCGAAAAACTGATCATATGTACAGAAAATTAGCTGAATTTGGACTGTCACCTCCAGAGAGAGATGTGACATAATCATGTTGTATAGCCAGTTGGACCGAATCAAGTGTATCAAGTAGGCAGTGGCGGCTGGTGATTTCAAATCAAAGGGGGGCTGCAGGAGACAGCTGAATGGGTGGGGTCAATGTGAGTGGGTGTGGCCAACTAGAAAGGGGAGGAGCTATGCTCAAAACCACAAAAACTGTAACTTTAATTAAATACTCTGCTCTGGGTGCCAAACCATCATTATATGAGTCCAATCAAAACAAAATGAAGTGTAGAAGAAAAAACATATTTCAATCCATTGGCTGCATGACAGCTTACTTAATATCTAGATGGAAACAAAAAGGCATGAAAAAATAAATTACTTTTTAAATACATTACTAGAATGCTAGTCAAAATCAAGTATAAGAAAAACAAGTAGCACTCAACTCAAACCACTTCTCCTTGTACTCCAGTTCTAATTATAATTTATATTCAGCTTTATTAAAGTACCAAGTAACATGCTGAAAGTAGCAATCTCTGTGATACCCCCACTTGCAAAAATGTTTCTTATCCAAAAAAGACCTGCTGCCTGACAACAACTATTTACTTGTTTCATGGGGAAAACATGATCAAAGTAAAAAATGAAAAGCAAACAGGAAACAAGCTCAACATACAGTGCTTAAAGGATTACTGCACAGGATATGGACCACACATGATAGATTGGCATTCTGTTTAGTTTGCAGGTAAAGCCTGTAATGAGCTCTTAAAATAATGTAATCCTGTCCATTACAAATACTGTCATATGCATTTCAATACCCAAGGCTTATATGTTATCTAGTTATGTAAGTATTCTCTGCATGGCAACAACAGAAAGGCTTTCAGTGTTGGCAATTCTTTAACAGTATGCTTATTAAAACTTACTTGCATTTTACAATCTCAGACAAGCTTACCAGATGGTCATTAAAGCACTGCTACTTAGACACAGAGCAACAGGCACTTTCTGAATAATAATAATAAGCATAAATCAACAGTATAAAATATGACAGAAACCAGAACATTCTGCAAAATCAAGGACAGATGAAAAGCCATTGTAGTACTTGTGTCTACCTTGGATGGGGGGATAGTCTGCACATTTACACTGCATAACTGCTCCTTGCCTTGCTTGGACACATCCAGAGTCACTACATGGGGGAGTGGGGTGCAACAAGTATGTCACAATTTGAAATGTCTCTGGCTGACTGCAATGGCCCTGACACATTTGTCATACCTCTCAACCTCAGAACAAGAAATCTGGACATAGCCATACATAGAAGTGGGACAAAGGCCCAAAAATAAGGACAACTTTTAAATATTGCTCTTATAAACTTAGAAAGATAATAGAATAGTAGGTCTTGCATTAGTATGAATTTTCTGAAGAGTATGAAATCTGAAACTGAAATGTCTGTCATTATTTTCTAACTTCAGTCTTTAATGATTTGCCACTAATTTGCCAAAAAAAACACAATTTCATGAAAAATGGACCAAAAATGTGATTCAAAAATATAAAACACCCACGCAATACAGCTGGGAAACTGTCAAAGAAGGGACACTTTTTGATATTAGTACTGCTAACTTGAGCAGCTGACAAAGACTCTACATGCATTTCTGAAATAAAAATAATCTTTAACTGATTATTACAGTTATTTATTAATTGTAAACCCTCCATGTTTTCTTCCAAAATTGCAATTTTGCGGAGGGATTATTAGGGGAAGAGCAACATTTTGAGCCACAATCGGGGAAAGTTGAGAGGTCTGGATATGCCTAATTCTATAAAGCAATTTATTTGCATGTACCTCTCAACCTGTTAATGCAGGAAATCTGGACAAGGCCAAATATATGGGGGGAACATATAAACAGTACTAAAAATTGCTCTTGTATAAACTGAAACAGTTGATCGAATAACAGGTCTTGCTTTAGCATGCATTTTTCTGAAGGTTATGAAGTCTGAAACTCAGTGTCTGTCATTATTTAGTGACTTCATTCCTAAATGATTTGACAGAAAACCACAAATTTTATGAGGAACAAACTAAAAATAAGAAGCAAAAATCTATTCAGTCTGTAAAAATTTGGACAGTTGAGAGGTATAGTTCACCTGGGGCTGTCTTTGAGTTTGCTGCCCTTCCCCCTTCACAAACTCATGGTCGAATGAAGCTTCCCCCCTACAGCCATTCCAATGAACCATTACTTGGCTATTTCACCCCCTTTACCATAAACACTAATGTGCATACTGCTTTACTTCTGCGATGATTTGGACTTCATTTAAAAGTTTTATTTTGCATTTTACAGCGCAAACACTAATAGATATCATATCTGCTAAACAAAGCAATGCAGTCTCACAATGAAAACAGACTTAGCATTAAAACTTCTCTGCCCTTGAAAACTCACAATCACTGAAACAGCATTGAAACCCACATTCAAAGAAAATACATTTTGCCAGTGGCAGATTAACTTTGAGTTTGGGCTGTTTTCAAATCACAGGCCCCTTGCACACGAAACTTACACATGCTCTTTCACGCACCTTCCTGATTGTATTAAATTATATTCCTTGTACAATACAGTACAGTTATAGAGGGTGTTTTAAATTTATTGTTTTGAAATTTTTCCAGTAAACAATGAAACAAAATGCATGCACCAGTAATGACAAAACTGCCCAATTCAGAACATTTCCATCATAAAAGTCTACTCACCAGTATCAGTACATATGCATAATCTCTGAAGAAGTAAAAGTCATCTAAATAAATCCACATTAAAGAGATCTGTAACTAATGAAGAGGGTGCTGCTACCAAACAACTTTGTATTTCATTGTTTCATCTACAAATAAAGTGCCCGTTATCCTTGAGGAATAAATTGCCTATCTTACACTAAAAAAATGATAACCTAGCAATATTACAATAGGGAATGGATGGCAAACTGATAACAGGTTCATAGTTACTAGGTATCTTTGCATCCACCCCTTTTGCAACACAGTACAGTATCAGCAAGGCATCTGTTTACTGTGGGAGTAGAACCCACAGCCTTCTGCATCAAAAGCAAGTATACTACCTGTTGTGCTGTTAACAATGCAAGCAGACTCAGCATAAGCAGCACTAAACTTTTGCTCCCCTGCAGCTCTCAGCTCCTTGTAAAATCCACTCACTCAGTTGTATCTCTGAACTTTGCAGCACAAAGAAATCTGGAAAAAGCCAAAGTTTATTGTGGTGGGGACAAAAGCCCAAAAACCAGGGACACATTTTAAACATTGCTTGTATAATGTTGGAAAGTTGCTAGAATAAAATGCTGTATTAGCACCATACATTTCACTGCCAAGCCTTAAACTCAGGACCCTGTGCAAAACAGTCAGAGCAACATACCACTATGCCAAATCAGCTGTTTTGTGAAAGAGGAAGATGGAAACTTAAATGGCTACCATTTAGTGAATTCAGTTCTCACCATAGCACAGCTGTCAACCTCTTAGCACAAAAAACCTGAACAAAGCCAATAATGGGTGAATACAGCCCCCAAACATTCAGTGAATTCAGTTCTCACCATAGTTCTCAACAACTTAGCAAAAAAGCCCAGACAAAGCCAGTAATGGGGGGAATATAGCCCCCAAACATATTCAGCAAATTCAGTTCTTACCATAGCTCTCAACCTTAGCACAAAACCTGGATGAAGCCAATAATGGGGGAGTACAGTCCCAACAATAGGGACAAATTTCAAATATCCATCTTATACACTTACAAAATTGCTAGAATAAAAGCTTTTGTGTTACCATGCACTTTCTGAAGAATATGAAGTCTGATATTCAAATGCATGTCATTTTTAACATTTGTTAACCAGGAAAGTCTGACTTGGAACAAAAGCTAATTTTTAGCAGAAGCCCAGGAAGAAACACTCCAGACAGACACATGTCTTTGTAAGATGGAAGGACACAAAAACAGGGAGGGCATACAGACTCCACGGAGAAGGTAAGGCACCCCAGCCAAGAATCAAACCAGAGAACATGTAGCTGTCAGGCAACAATGCTACCACTGCACCAATGCACTACTGGCTTTGCAAGGACACAAAAATACAGAAACCACAGAATTTATGAGGAACAGAACAAGTATGAGGAAAAAATCTGCAACATTTTTACAAATGGTGGTGGGTAGGGAATTCAGGATCTTGCCACCTTTGCCCAAGGTACAGGGTTCAAGCCTTATTATCTACCCACCACCATGTAGCACCTGGGGCATTATACACACACACACACACACACACACACACACACACACACACACACACACACATACATACACACACACACAGACACACACACCCTACCTGGGACAGGTCCATTGCAGCACTAAATCCATCCATAGCTTCGTTCATTGGAGCACTAGAAAGCCCCATGAGATGTCCTTCCCTGATGAGACTCCCAGCCTGCCGATGTTGCAGTCTGAGTCCGATCCCTTTCCAGTGACAGTCTATGCAGTTACAACTGCATAGACTTCTGGGATCTCTGCACTTGAATGCTTCTTAATCTGGACTGCTGCTGAGACAGTCTGCGAATGCTCCAGACTGGTTCAGCAGCAGTCTGGATATCGGAAATGCTGCTAGTGCGCATGCACGTAGGTCCGCTACTTGCGATCATTTTTTTATTTTTTTCTTTGTATTTTATTTTATTTTATTTTACTTTCTTTCTTTTTTTACAGCTGGGGGGCTGCAGTCCAGCAGTCCAATAGCATGGGCTGCCCCTGCAAGTAGGTGCATTTGTGACATGGAGAGCTATGTACGGGATGATTTATTTTTTGTGACAGTTGACCTTTTTTTTTGCAAGAGAGAGGAATGTTGGGGAAGGGACACAGGTACGTCTGGGGCAGGTAAGTTGGCAAAGTGAAGAAGTAATTGCTGACAGACAGGACATACAAGACAGGACACAGGGATGGTGAAGAACACAAGAGGTGGGTGAACACCATGGTTGAGGTAAGGGTGTGGACCTCACAAACCCATGGACATCAAGCTGTGTGACAGTGAGAATCGACTCCTCTCGAACTGGACTGTCATCACTGTCACCTCACTACATCAATGACTGCAGTGTCTGACGTCTGCATCTCCTTGTGTTATTCAGTACAATGATGGCAAATATCTATCCCAGCAGAGTGCTGCCCCCCTGACATCTCAGATGCTCAGGTAAGAGGCGCCCTCTCCAAAGCAAAAAACACAGCATCAGTGGGACCAGACGGTGTCCCGGGCTGCATCCTACATGAACTCCAAGAAGAGCTAAACCCAAACATAAAACTACTGTTCAATCTCAGCCTTACTGCAGGGTATGTACCCAAAGAGTGGCGTACAGCAACAGTGGTCCCTCTCCACAAAGGTGGTGCCTCAACGGATCCTGGAAACTATCGCCCCATAAGCCTGACTAGCTTGGTCTGCAAAGCTATGGAAAGGATCATCATGGACCTCATAAATAAAGATATTGGGGACATACAGACACTGGATTCTACCCAGTTTGGCTTTGTTAAGGGCAGATCCTGCCTCTTAAACCTGGACGATTTCTTTGAAACAGTCACTAAGGCCATTGACGAGGGGAAGGTGGTCCACACAGCCTACCTGGACCTCGCAAAAGCCTTCGATACAATACCCCACTCGGGCATTATAGATAAGCTCACCAGCTTAAATATAAACCCCTATGTCACTAGATGGGTTGCAAACTGGCTCAAGGACAGAACCCACATGGTTAGAATTGCTGGAGCCATGTCAGACTCCAAACCAGTTACAAGTGGCGTCCCACAAGGCTCAGTCCTGGGACTTCTCTTGTTCGGTATATATTTCTCGGAGGTACAGGCCAACACGGAAGGACTGTGGCTGACCAAGTTCTCAGATGACTGCAAACTAGGTGCCATAATTGACTCTCCAGCCGACAAAAGCATCCTACAAAAGGGCCTCATAGAAACAGACAACTGGTGCCAGAGCCATGGTGTCAAGCTAAACACCAAAAAGTGTATAGTCATCTCCTTTGGCAAAAACAAAGTGCCTACAAATTACCACATAGGTGGTAATCCATTAAGTATGGAAGAAGTAATTAGGGACCTGGAGACCCAAGTTGATAGCAATCTCTCATTTGAAAACCACATGGCCAAAGTGGTTAGAAAACCATTTTATATAGCCCACCTAATCATGAAGGGATTCACATCTAGATCAGGGGAGGTCATTGTGCCTCTTTACTCATCCCTCATCGGGCCCATAATTGAGTACAATGCCCCTTTTGGGATGTACCTTACCAGACACCTGCAGCAACTGGAAAGACCCCAAAAGTACCTCACCAAGAGTATCAAAGGGCTCAAACAGATGCCATATACTGCCCGGTAAAAGAAACTCCAGCTCTACTCAGTGGCATACCGCCTGCTCAGAGGCGATCTGTGCCTGACGTATAAAGCCATGTCCAACCCAGAATTAATGGACATGCTGCACCTCAGAAAATCCAAATCCCATCGAGCTATGCGCTTGAGAGACTTGAACCTCAGCACTGAAATAAATAGGACATGCTGGAGGGACAGATTTGTAACCCAGAGGCTCCCTTCACTCTGGAATAAAATCCCAGTCCAGGTTAGGCAGAGTCCCTCATTGACTCTCTTCAAGAGGAATCTTGATGAGTGGATGGGAGATAGGTTCATAGGTAGGCACTAGGCTATTGGCCCTAGGGCCCATACAAGCCTAGCCAAAAAATGTACCCTGGCTTTCGCCACCCAAGAAAATTATTTTCCTGTGCTCCTGTCAAGCAGAGCCACAGAAGTGATCCCCGGGGTGAACTTCCCATTTCCCATCCAATCATCAAGATTTTTCTTGAAGAGTGCTAATGAGGAGCTCTGTTTGACATAGATAGGTAGTCTGTTCCAGAGTATGGGAAGTCTCTGGGACAGGAATCTATCCCTCCAGCATGTTCTGTTTATTGTGGTGACAAGGTTAAGGTCCCTAGAGCGTGTAGCTCAGAGGGATTGGGATTTCTTTAAGTGGAGCATGTCCAATAGCTCTGGGTTTGACATAGCTTTGTATGTTAGGCAGAGATCACCCCTGAGTAGGTAATATGTGATGGAGTAAAGCTGTAGCTTTTTGAGACGGTCTGCATAGGGTATCTGTTTGAGTTCAGTAATCCTCTTTGTGAGGTATTCCTGTGGTCTTTCCACTTGTTGTAGATGTCTTGTGAGGTACATACCAAAAGGGGTGTTGTACTCTATAATGGGACTAATGAGTGATGAGTAGAGGGGAACAATTACCTCTTTTTTTCTGGATGAGAATCCTTTTGTGATGAGATGAGCCATGAAGAAGGATTTCCTGACCACTGTGGCGATGTAATTATCAAAGGAGAGACAACTGTCCACCTGTGTCCCAAGGTCTCTTATCACATTTTCAGCATTAAGTAGACTACCAGCTATGTGGTAGTTCATGGGTACAGAGTTTTTACCAAAGGGGATGACATTACACTTTTTGGCAAGGAGCTTCAGGCCATGGCTTTGACACCAGGTATCTGTCTCAGTGAGGCCCTTTTGTAGTTTGTCCACATTGTTAGGAGTTTTGATTATGGCTCCTAGTTTGCAGTCATCTGCAAACTTTGTTAGCCAAAGACCTTCTGTGTTGACCTGCACTTCTGAGAAGTAGATACCAAACAGGAGAGGACCCAGGACTGACCCCTGTGGTACTCCACTTGTCACTGGTCTGATGTTGGATTTGGAATCTGCTACATTCACAGTGTGGGTTCTGTCCGTGAGCCAGTTGGCAACCCATCTTGTGACATAGGGATTTATACCTAGTTTAGTGAGCTTATCTATAATTCCAGAGTGGGGGATGGTGTTGAAAGCCTTGGCGAGATCTAGATAAGCTGTGTGAACCATTTTACCCTCATCTATGGCTTTGGTGACTGCTTCAAAGAAGTCAATCAGGTTTAGGACACATGATCTGCCTTTTACAAATCCAAACTGAGTAGGGTCCAGAGTTTGGAGATTACTAATGTTTTTGTTTATGAGTTCCATGATGATACGTTCCATGGCCTTGCAGACCAGGCTCGTCAGGCTAATGGGGCGGTAGTTCCCGGGGTCCGTCTTGGCTCCCTCTTTGTGGAGTGGGATAACTGTTGTGGTGCGCCATTCAGTGGGTACAAAGCCTGAGATGAGGCTATGATTGAACGTGGTGCTTAGGTAGGGTGCCAGTTCATTCTGTAGTTCGTGTAGAACGCAGCCTGGGATATTGTCAGGTCCCATGGATGCTGTGTTCTTGTCTTTGGAGAGTGTGTTTTTTACCTGTGCAGCCGTGATTATAGGAACTTTGCATTCTTCCGGTATAGAGATGGGCCCTCTAGACGGGTGAGAGGGGGGTAAAGTTAGCACTGAACCTATCTGCTAGGATTTTGGCAATATCAGTTGGTTCTGTATATTTCGTGCCATTATGCTGTAACTCAGAGCAGATCTGAGTGTTCCCATTTAGATTCTTGACATAGATATAGAATGCTTTCTGGTTGTCTTTAGAGTCAGTGGCAATTTTGTTTTCATAACTAGCTTTGGAGGATTTTATGAGGAATCTCAGCTTCTTACTGAGGTTGACCAGGGAGTTCCTCCAGTCATGGAATTTTACTCTTTTTTGCAACAGTTTCTTTCTTCTGTTGTAGAGTTTGTTTATGGCAGAGGACCACCAGATTGGCTTCCTTTTTTTGGAGGATAACATGTTGGTTCTATTAGGGATAGCATGATCCATGCACTCGTGTAAGTGCTTATAAAGTGCATTTGTGTAGGATTCGGCAGTCATACCTCTATTGTCCGTCTGCATGGGTGTCATGAAGTTTGCCATTTCTGTCTTAAGAAGTGTGAAGTTGGCTTTTGAGAAGTTTTTTACGATGGTTTCCCTAATTGGGGCTGGGGGTGGGATGTGGCTGTCTAGGCTGATTAGCTTGTGGTCAGATCTGACCAACGAGGAATTGATCTCTCGTGTGGAACACCGGTTTCCCATGTTGGTAATGACCAGGTCTAGGATATTGCTGCCCCTGGTGGGGGTGTGAATAAGTTGATCCAAGGCGTTGGAATTTATGAATTCTAGAAAACGCTGAGCAAAAGAGTTGGTACATGAGTAGTTTTCCCAATTAATGGTGAGGTAGTTGAAATCGCCCATTATTAGGGTGTTGGGTTGTACCCTAGTACTTTCCAGAGTATCAAGAAATGAGGAGTGTGAATCCTGGGGCATGGTGGGCTTGGTTCTATTAGGGATAGCATGATCCATGCACTCATGTAAGTGCTTATAAAGTGCATTTGTGTAGGATTCGACAGTCATACCTCTATTGTCCGTCTGCATGGGTGTCATGAAGTTTGCCACTTCTGTCTTAAGAAGTGTGAAGTTTGCTTTTGAGAAGTTTTTTACGATGGTTTCCCTGATTGGGGCTGGGGGTGGGATGTGGATGTCTAGGCTGATTAGCTTGTGGTCGGATCTGACCAACGAGGAATTGACCTCTGGTGTGGAACACCGGTTTCCCATGTTGGTAATGACCAGGTCTATGATATTGCTGCCCCTGGTGGGGGTGTGAATAAGTTGATCTAAGGCATTGGAATTTATGAATTCTAGAAAACGCTGAGCAAAAGAGTTGGTACATGAGTAGTTTTCCCAATTAATGGTGGGGTAGTTGAAATTGCCCATTATTAGGGTGTTGGGTTGTACCCTAGTACGTTCCAGTGTATCAAGAAATGAGGAGTGTGAATCCTGGGGCATGGTGGGGGGTCTGTAGCAAGCTACAATTTGGATTGCGGTCTTGCCCAGAGTTAGTTGCACTTGGATAATCTCGGATGCATTATGCTGTGCAACTAGCCTGGAGATGTGGATATCCTTAATGAATATGGACACGCCTCCGCCTTTAGTGCTTCTTTCTGGGTTAGGTGGCCGAAAGGTGTGGTATGAATTGAAGCCTGGTAATGCAGGGGTGCTCTCTGGAGCTTTGAACCAGGTCTCTGTCACTGCACAGATGTCAATGTTCTCCATTTTAAGGAGTGCCTCGAGTGAGTGCATTTTGAGGTTTAGACTTCTAGCATTGAGTAGCATTATCCTCAGATTTTGCTTGCTTGTACCTGTTACAGTGGTGAATTTGTCATTTGAACCTTGCCTAAAAAAGGCACTATAGGGGTGGCAAGAGTCTTAGCCAGTATCCGGAATCCTAAGGGTGACAGGTGCAGGCCAGCTCTGGAAAAGCATCGTGGACTGTCGATCATGTCGTCCCAGGCAGACAAATACTGGATCCCCTTAGAATGATACCAGAAGCTTAGCCAATTGTTGAAGTCAATCATGTTGTCCTTGTACTGTGGTATCATTCTGGGTGATGGCAGGATGCTAGTCAGGGTTAGGGTCATACCTGCCTGGGATACAAGATCGGAGAGCTCCTCGATGTCCCTTTTCATGTAGTCCAGGGAGGTACGTCTCAGGTCATTCACACCAACATGGACAATGACAGTGTCATATTTGTACTTATTGTGGAGTGACCTGAGTGCATGCGTTATGTGCAGATCCTGGCACCTGACAGGCAGCTGACAGTAACTTTCTCCTTGTTTAGTCTAGTGAGTGGAACATCAGTGTGCCTGACTATAGAGTCACCTATGACTAGAGTGTTGGGTACGTTGTTATGCCTTATGAGCTGTGGTTGAGTGGCACACTGAGTTTCTGGGCTATGTGTCATTTGGGTTGTGTTGGGGGGGGTGGAGTTTGCTTGCATTTATGCTTTGGATGTCCCTGATGCTTGGGCAGGTTTTTATTGAGAACCTCCGTGAATGTAGGTGTGTGTTTTGTGTTTCTATGTGTGTGTTTTGGCGGTGTAGGTTTTGAGGGACTATGTGATGAGTGTGGTGTGGTGCAAGTGTTTACCCTCTCCTCTTGACTGTCTAATACAGTCTTGGGTGAAGAGAGCTTTGCTTCCAGTTTGGCTATATAAGTGCATCTCTCACAAGTTGTAGTGTTGGGTGGTAGGAGAAGAGGGTTGTCTGTGTACATGAGGCAAATGCTGCATTGCCCCAAGATGCCCAGATTCATCAGGTAGACAGGAGAAATCACTGGGAGCTGACCCTTAGACATGCCTGGATAAGTGCTTATTTATTAAGTACTAAAAACGGCACTAGACAAGTGAGGAAAGTTGAGTGGTGTAGTAATTTGCAGCTTATGTAGTGCTTACAATGAGTTCTGAACAAGTGCTGAGTTCAAAGAAACAGATTTGAGTGCTGAAACTAGAAAACTGGATAGATATAAGGAAAAAAAAACTAAGCTAGAAGGCTTCCCGCCAACACAGAAGGGCTTGGGGGCTCAGAAGCCTACAAACAGTCTGTACCACTTAACAAGAAAGGCAGGAAACAAGCTTAACATTTTTTTTCTTCTGTTTCCCAGATGCTCTCTTTGTACACAGTAGGAGTGCCTGAAATCAGAATATGATCTCACTGCACTCAGTTGAGTGAGCAAATGAGATGGGCCCAGAAGGAGTATCCAAACACAAATTTACAAGAGGGGCGGGCAGTTTCAAGGCCACTAAGATTAACACCAAAACAAAAACAGGGACGGTGGGTGGGACTAACTGAAGAGCAGAGTCAAAACTTCCAGTTCAGTTAATATTCCTGCAACACAGTTAAATCA
Organism: Protopterus annectens; assembly: GCF_019279795.1. NCBI lineage: Eukaryota > Metazoa > Chordata > Ceratodontiformes > Protopteridae > Protopterus > Protopterus annectens. Next base: position 1,728,475,096 of record NC_056731.1, on the reverse strand, counting down.
ATTTAAATACTGTATTCTTTGAAAAAAGTGCAGATAAAGGTACTTAAATTCTCTTATACGTCCAGTTGAATACAGGTAGATCTTAGCCGGCCAAAGCTGAGGTTTTTAAGCGGAAAATATTTCAAACTGTACCACTTAAATAGGCAAGGACAGGAAATCAAAGAATGCGGCTACCCCCACACTTGCAATTACTAATAAATAATAAAATTCAGCAAGCACTGACTGAAGAGCAGAGTCAAAACTTCCAGTTCAGTTAATATTCCTGCAACACAGTTAAATCAATTTAAATACTGCATTCTTTGAAAAAAAATGCAGATAAAGGTACTTAAATTCTCTTATACATCCAGTTGAATACAGCTACATCTTAGCCGGCCAAAGATGAGGTTGTAAGCAGAAAAATATTTCAAACTGTACCACTTAAATAGGCAAGGACAGGAAATCAAAGAATGCGGCTACCCCACACTTGCAATTACTAATAAATAATAAAATTCAGCAAGCACTGACTGAAGAGCAGAGTCAAAACTTCCAGTTCAGTTAATATTCCTGCAACACAGTTAAATCAATTTAAATACTGCATTCTTTGAAAAAAATGCAGATAAAGGTACTTAAATTCTCTTATACATCCAGTTGAATACAGCTAGATCTTAGCCGGCCAAAGATGAGGTTGTAAGCAGAAAATATTTCAAACTGTACCACGTAAATAGGTAAGGACAGGAAATCAAAGAATGTGGCTATCCCAAACACTTGCAATTACTAACAGATAATAAAATTCAGCAAGCACTAACTAAAGAGCAGTTAAAACTTCCAGTTCAGTTAATATACCTGCAACACAGTTAAATTAATTTAAATACTGTATTCTTTGAAAAAAAGTGCAGATAAAGGTACTTAAATTCTCTTATACGTCCAGTTGAATACAGCTAGATCTTAGCCGGCCAAAGCTGAGGTTTTTAAGCAGAAAATTTTTCAAACTGTACCACTTAAATAGTCAAGGACAAGAAATCAAAGAATGTGGCTACCCCCGCACTTGCAATTACTAACAAATAATAAAATTCAGCAAGCACTGACTGAAGAGCAGAGTCAAAACTTCCTCATGTGTACATGAGGCAAATGCTGCATTGCCCCAAGATGCCCAGATTCATCAGGTAGACAGGAGAAATCACTGGGAGCTGACCCTTAGACATGCCTGGATAAGTGCTTATTTATTAAGTACTAAAAACAGCACTAGACAAGTGAGGAAAGTTGAGTGGTGTAGTAATTTGCAGCTTATGTAGTGCTTACAATGAGTTCTGAACAAGTGCTGAGTTCAAAGAAACAGATTTGAGTGCTGAAACTAGAAAACTGGATAGATATAAGGAAAAAAAAACTAAGCTAGAAGGCTTCCCGCCAACACAGAAGGGCTTGGGGGCTCAGAAGCCTACAAACAGTCTATACCACTTAACAAGAAAGGCAGGAAACAAGCTTAACATTTTTTTTCTTCTGTTTCCCAGATGCTCTCTTTGTACACAGTAGGAGTGCCTGAAATCAGAATATGATCTCACTGCACACAGTTGAGTGAGCAAATGAGATGGGCCCAGAAGGAGTATCCAAACACAAATTTACAAGAGGGGCGGGCAGTTTCAAGGCCACTAAGATTAACACCAAAACAAAAACAGGGACGGTGGGTGGGACTAACTGAAGAGCAGAGTCAAAACTTCCAGTTCAGTTAATATTCCTGCAACACAGTTAAATCAATTTAAATACTGTATTCTTTGAAAAAAGTGCAGATAAAGGTACTTAAATTCTCTTATACGTCCAGTTGAATACAGGTAGATCTTAGCCGGCCAAAGCTGAGGTTTTTAAGCGGAAAATATTTCAAACTGTACCACTTAAATAGGCAAGGACAGGAAATCAAAGAATGCGGCTACCCCACACTTGCAATTACTAATAAATAATAAAATTCAGCAAGCACTGACTGAAGAGCAGAGTCAAAACTTCCAGTTCAGTTAATATTCCTGCAACACAGTTAAATCAATTTAAATACTGCATTCTTTGAAAAAAAATGCAGATAAAGGTACTTAAATTCTCTTATACATCCAGTTGAATACAGCTAAATCTTAGCCGGCCAAAGATGAGGTTGTAAGCAGAAAAATATTTCAAACTGTACCACTTAAATAGGCAAGGACAGGAAATCAAAGAATGCGGCTACCCCCACACTTGCAATTACTAATAAATAATAAAATTCAGCAAGCACTGACTGAAGAGCAGAGTCAAAACTTCCAGTTCAGTTAATATTCCTGCAACACAGTTAAATCAATTTAAATACTGCATTCTTTGAAAAAAATGCAGATAAAGGTACTTAAATTCTCTTATACATCCAGTTGAATACAGCTAGATCTTAGCCGGCCAAAGATGAGGTTGTAAGCAGAAAAATATTTCAAACTGTACCACTTAAATAGGCAAGGACAGGAAATCAAAGAATGTGGCTACCCCCACACTTGCAATTACTAACAAATAATAAAATTCAGCAAGCACTGACTGAAGAGCAGTTAAAACTTCCAGTTCAGTTAATATACCTGCAACACAGTTAAATTAATTTAAATACTGTATTCTTTGAAAAAAAGTGCAGATAAAGGTACTTAAATTCTCTTATACATCCAGTTGAATACAGCTAGATCTTAGCCGGCCAAAGCTGAGGTTTTTAAGCAGAAAATTTTTCAAACTGTACCACTTAAATAGTCAAGGACAAGAAATCAAAGAATGTGGCTACCCCCGCACTTGCAATTACTAACAAATAATAAAATTCAGCAAGCACTGACTGAAGAGCAGAGTCAAAACTTCCAGTTAAGTTAATATTCCTGCAACACAGTTAAATCAATTTAAATACTGTATTTTTTGAAAAAAAAAGTGCAGATAAAGGTACTTAAATTCTCTTATACGTCCAGTTGAATACAGCTAGATCTTAGCCATAGGTTTACCCCGGGTATCACTTCTGTGTCACTGTTAGACAGAGGCACAGTATACTAACCTCGAAAAAGGGCATAGCGAAATTCATTTAAAATGGGTGTCAAAAGCCAAACACACTCTGGCTAGGCTTATAAATGCCCTAGGGCAGATAGCCTAGTATGAACCTATGAACCTATGAACCTATGGAGAGAAGTGTCTCCATTTGGCATAGTAGTGTGCCCACAGTGTGGGAGCAGTTCTTCTCTGGTAATGAAATCACCTCCTCTGCCACTGCTCCCAGAGGCAACCACAGGGCTCTCCTCCATGGCAGAAGTACCTGAGGGGCCAAGTAGTGCAGGGACAGCAAAAGAGGTGCTACCAGTTTGCAGCTCAGATGTGCTGGGCCTTGGTGCCATAGCTGGTGGAATGGGGCCAGGTGGATCCCATGGACTAGACTTACCCCTGCTGTGCTTTGGGGGAAAAAATAAAAACAACACAAATAAAAACAAAAGAAAAATAACAGTTGGGGTGAAAGACTGCATAAATTGTTCTATTTGCTTGTTTAGGCTGAGGGTGGTATTCCAGTTCTGGGTTCTCACTTTTGTATTTGTAGACAGCAGCTTCTTTTGCTTACTGTATAACCTAGTAATGACAGATGTGTATCTGTCCAGGACAAGATGACAGTGCCCCACAGGATGCTGTAAAAGGCTCACTGTAAAGCCCAGTAACTGATCTCACACACACACACACACACACACACACACACACACACACACACACACACACACACACAACTGATTGCAGTGAGAATAGATCCCTACCTATCTAAATACACACACAACAGAACACAGTACTTAATGCAAGCACCACAGCTTAATTATAACTTAGAGTCTGTCAGACAACACTTTCTAGATGACGACATCAGCAGTGTCTGTTAAGGACATGACAAGTGACCCATAGGCTGCTGTAAAAGACTCACTGTAAAGTCCAGGAACAGCTCACACACATACACACACCAACGCCACCACCACTTGACTGCAGTGAGACTAGAACTCCTACCTATCTAAGCACAAATGCTACAGAACACAGTACTTAATGCAAGCACCACAACTCAAGTCTGACTTGAAGTCTGTCAGACAACAGTGTCTGTTGAGGACAAGATAACAGTGTCCCACAGGATGTTGTAAACGTTTCACTGTAAAGTCCATTAGTAGCTCACACACACCAACCTCCTCCATTTGACTGCAGTGAGACTAGACCCTCTACTTTATCTAACTAGGCACACTACAGAACACAAGAATTAATGCAAGTGCTGCAACACAACTTTGATTTTAACAGGACTGCAGGTGAACTTATAAAAGATGACATCAGCAGGCCATGTGGGAGACAAGAGTTTGGGATGCCTGCATAGGCACATTGCTTCATAGTGTCATCTGAGAATAGTAGCCTAATAGCAGTAAACTGTTTGGAAGCCTAACTTGTAACAACACAAATACCCTTAATGAGCATATTTGGCTGTTTGAGTTTTGTACAGTTAGGCTGTGAACACCACCAAGTAGCCCTGTCCATGAGTGAGCACACAACAGTATACATAACATTTTGTATTGTGATTGATATATCTGTGGAAAAGGTAATGAGACCCTAGGGTTGTAGTTCTTGTTTTGGGTGGGGTGGGGAGGGACAAATGGATGTATTGTAAATGTATGACATATAGTTATATTGTGTCTTTAGTTTGCAATATTTCCACATGTAGTTTTATGTCAGGCAAAGGAAATGGACAATAAACGCCAATAACAAAATATCATGCATTTGTGCAAAGGATAACAAAGTGCACACTCATCTGAGATAGGCCTGTTTATGCATAGGGAAGCAGTGTGCAAACATGAGCTGCATTGCTCATGTTTGCTACTATACCATGGTCCCATCTGTTCTCCAGGTTGCTTTTTGCAATAGCTAACAGCATTAATTAAATGTATCTGTTTTCTATTTTTAGGTGTCTGCTTTCTAAGCAGTCTGTTTTTCCCCGTTTCTGTATTGTTGTGCTTCATGCAAATAAGATAAGCTTAGCCAAACTGTTTTTCAGGACATGGCACAAGAGGACGAAAAGCTTTGGTGTTTGGCTTAAATAAAATGTTTTTTTACTTCAGCGTGCCTGCTCCTTTTTGGACTTGGACTATTGAACCCATTGATTCTGTGGACATAGTGGATATTGCTGGTGTTTCCTGTATTACCGGTGGTTATTTTAGTTTGACAAGAGGAAAGGATACTAAAACTAAGGAGCACATACGCAGAATCTGTAAAAGCACAGTAAAAATTGATAGTACACATCAGAAATTTCTACATATGTCAGGATTTGAATCCTCACACCAATACAGCTTTAGAAAACAGGGGGATGCCTTAGTCTTCTTTGCCACAAAAACAGCTTTGTCTCAATGAAATGAAGTCATTCTTCACACAACCAACTGCATCAGAATGTATTCAGCTATCAAGCTATCAGCTGTGATTTGTACATTTAATTCTCTTTACTATATTTAGACATAGAGCAGTTAGTGATCACACAACTTGCCATAATTATGCTTAAAAATATACAGCTCTTTTACCTTTCTGTGTTTCTTGATCATTCGTCAGTTATCTAACACATGCATTGTGTAAGCCACTCCATATCATCGGCCTTAACATGTGAGAGGATATTAACTGCAAATAATATGATATGCATGTAAATTCCAGGTTGGGTGGCACAAACACACAAATACTGATCTTTTGTGGTAGCATAGCTGAGTTACTGTTATGGCAGGAACAAAGGTGCATTCCTATGTTGTGGGGGGGGGCAAAGCTCAGTTACTGTTAAGACAAAAAGAACTCTGAAGTCTGAAATTGCAATGTGTATCATCACTTTCTAACATCTGTTTTTAATGATTTACCAGCACAAAGGCATGGTGTTAAACTGAGGACAAGCAGAGAATATCAGTATTCTTCAGAGATATGACTGTATGCATATTTCATGCTTGAGGTCTACTAATTACTATTGGACAAATATAAGCAAAATAAGTGTCTGGTGTCACATGTTAAGGTACTTTCTGTGCAAATCCACTATTATTTACTTGCTTACTGTACCAAGTTAGGAAATACAAGGTTAAGCAATAATAGTATTTAAAGAATACACTCTAGGTTCAGGGCTTACCTTGCTAATGCATCATCAGTTAACACACCTGTAATTCAGGGCTGACTCTGTCCAATGCAAGCAGTACATAGCCAATACATGGGGAGGTGATGGTTGTGTGAGTTACCTGGCATCAATTTTACTATATGTATGTGAGAAGGAGAAAGGTATTAGGTCCCTAGGTGGTTAGTGAATGTGCTGTGTGGTGTCTCTTAGCCAAAACAAGGGCATACTAAGCATGCTTACATCTGCCTACAAGGACAGCAGCTGGGGGTTCCTCTTCTGAGGCCTTCTCTGACTGTTGCTGTGGTGACCCAGGTGTTGGTGGGGAGATGTGTGTCTCTTCCCCTTGCTGATCCTGCTGCAGCCATTTATGCAGGATCAGATTGTGGAGCATAGCACATACTGTGAATATTTGTGCACATGTGCATGGATTATACTGCAGAGCTCCACCGGACATATCTAAGCACAGGAACCATGACTTCAGAAGCCCAAATACATACTCTATGATGTTTCTACTTTGAGGGTGTACCTCATTATGACATTCCTCATGGGTGTGTGTGCACTTCTGAAGGGTGTCAGCCCCGGTTCCAGGGCACACTCAGCATACTCCAGTAAATGGCCTTGTGGGATGTCCCCCCTAGCAAACATCTGATACAGCTGTGATGTGTGCTAGATATGGAAATCATAACTGCCAGGGTTGTCAGCACACACATTCAAGATAATTCCCTGGGCATTACAAATGACTTGGCAGTTGATGGAGTGGTATCCATTGCGGTTAATGTTGATTTTACCCTGCTCACCTGGTGGTGCCTTAATATGTACATGAGTGCAATTTTTGGCACCCAGTACTTCAGGGTAGTGTACTACACTGTAAAACCATTCCATTTTGCTGGCCCTGTCTTTAGAACTATGGGGGGTGGTGGGATATGTGCTCACTGGCATGTATGAGCATAGCATCCAGAAATTGGTGGAGGATCCTGGAGACTGATGTCTGTGACACACCCATCATCTCCCCAGTTGGTCTTTGAAAAGTAGCAGTAGCTAATATTCTAAGGGCTACACATATCTTAGTTTCAACTAGAATAGGTTCCACTCAGTTGGCACTGGTTCTGAGTTGAGGGTGGCAGACCTCACAGAGTTCTTTTAATGTGTCCCTGTCCACCCTGTAATGCTCTACAATCTCCATCTCATGTAGCATCTGGAAAATTACCCTGGTCTTGAACATGCTTATCCTTCTCAGCCTAGGCCTATTGTCAGCAGTAGAAGAAGCAGTGGCTTTAGCCTCTAGCACATATAGATGTAGAATAGCTGCAGCAGCCCCTAGCATTGTGTCAGTTACAATTTCCTTGTTCCTACTCCAATGGTATTGATGGATTGAGGACAAAAGCAGAATGGAGGCTACATGGATACTTGATATGTTGTTGAATAGCTCTGTGATGTTGGATTGGTTAATTAACATGCAATTCACCTGCTTATGCTATAAATAGCATCTATTAAAAACATCTCGTGTTGCTCATTAGTGCACTATGTGCAACTCTGTGCACTTCTGCACACCTTTGTATAAATAAGGTAAGCACAGGCAAAATTGATATTTCCTCCATTCTCATGATATCGCACAAACATGCACTGTAGAAAGTGAAGAAAAAGTTGTACACCCTGTAGTTAAACCCAGGACCACCAATATTCCAGCCCTAACACATACATGTGTTACCACAGGAATAGTTAGATAACAGCCCAGAGAAACCTGCCATTCATTCCTCTGTTTTTTTGTGGTTGCACTAAGCACCGTATTGTGCAAACAACGGCAAAGTAAAAAAAATTAAACTGGACAGAGACCACACATTTTAACAACCAAATAATGAGGATGACACAGAACTTGGGAATTGTTCACTACTTACATGCACTTTCACCCTTCACAGCCCTACATGTTCACCTCTGCAAATGTAACTTGACACACCTCCCTGATGTCAGCATTCACTGTTGCAATGCATTCAACAAGAACACTGTGGAAGTGCCTGCATGAAGTGAACATCCCTACATGGTTACTTATTTTTGAGATTCAACAATTCTAATGAGTTTTGACCTCATTTGCATCTTCACCATGCGGACAGCCCAGAATCTACATGGTTAGCAAACGTGTAAGCAGGGAAACTGCAAGAGAGACCAGTGTTATAGCAGAAGAATACATGTTTTAATAAAATGGGAATGTAACCCATCAGATGCACAATAATAGTGTGTTTCATGACATTTAAACATTTTAGCGGCCTGCATTGTTTAAGAGTATATTCTTCATTTTGAGTGGGGAGCGAAGCTGCACTTATGTCAGGGCACTTGTATTTTTATATTTGTTACTGTTGTTTTTTAGCATCCACAATCTGTAATTAGGTAATAATATGTCTAGTGTTACATGTTAAGATCAGTTGTGTAGAAATATAAGAGCTTTTACTTGCTCTTGTTTCCACGTAGACTCCTTTCCATGGCTGTATTCATAAGATTTTGGAATACATGGCCAACACAAACATGGAGTCTACATGGTTACTTTAGAGGTTGTTGAATCACTTCATGATATTGGCTTGCTTCATTAGCACAACATTCAGCTACTTATGCTGTAATTTGCATGCCATGAAAGTTTCCATGTTTGTGCATGAGTGCTTGTGAGGACACACCACTGCTCAGAGTTTATTAAATCTAAAAATGTTCCTGCCATTGTGCACATCATGCAGCAATGCGCACACAGTCAAAATTATGTTGTAGGTTTTATTGAATCCTCCTGATGCTCTTTATATAGAGTTCAAAAAGAAGTAGATTTTGGAACTCAGGATTCATAGATTCTTACTAACCTAACTGCCCTTGCCAGCCATTTTAAGCTTAGCCAATTATCCCTTGTGAGACTCAAACCCTGCACCTTGTGTTTGTAAGGCAAACACCTTAACCATTAGGCCACCCTCCCTATACCAGAGCAGATTGTCAACCAGATACCAAAGCAAGACTCAGAGTCTAGAAGAGCAAGGAATAATATTGAACTTGATAAAAATGACCGGCATCCCAGGGAGAAGAAAAATATTTGCATGAGTTACTCTTTTTATTTAATGAGTTAGATGAAGGGAAGAAGCTCTTCTGATCTTTATGGGAGAAGAAGCTACATCCTATACATCATATCTTTATTCCAGGCAACAAAACAGATGTGGCAGATATTCAGATAAAGTATATTAATTTTAATAATGCCAAGCGGGAGAATAATATGATTAGCAGGGCTAGAGAAAGAATATAACTTAAGTCAAAGAAGTAATTAGAACAGATCCATATCATAGCCTTAATTTAAATTAAGAAATGATTGATTATGCATACTTGACACAAACATGGAATGAATACTAAGCCAATTGATAAATTCAATGCCTTTCAGAACACGTGTGATAAACGTTGCCCCAAAGCCTCATTCTGGGGGCATTTGTAATAGATTACATGAAGTCCAGAATTATAGCTAGATTTTACTGGCTTGGTATTATGAAGGAAGTGAAAACATTTTGTTTCCCTGCCCAGAATGCCAGAAAGTCAAGTTCTAATCCAGGCTTTAGGAACCCTCTGAAACCTATACCTAAAATAAAGTTCCTACATAAGCAAATGACGATAGATGTTGCAGATTCACTTTAAACTGTGGAGCAAAAAAAAAAGAAGATCCTTTTGTAGAACTAGAAAAAAATATATTTTTACTATTAACAACTCAAGCAAACCACTTGCTACATTTATAGTAGGTGGCTTGCTACAACTTATACACACATGAAATACTTAAAGGGCTACAGTCCTGTGTTCTGACCACAAAAGTAGTATCAGCATTCATTTCTGTACCCACATTCATAAATGCTGGTATGGAAATGAATGCCAGTACTGCACTGTTGATCTGTATTTCTTAATTGCTCCCGCAGGGTGGCTGCCCCCTTTTCTGCACCACATCTACACCTCAGGAATGAAAAAGCTATAGAAAAATAACTATTAACACTTTTTTTTCTAGGTTGGGAATTCCACAAAAAATTCTGTCTGATCAGAGTACTCCATTCGCCTCTTAAGTAATACATGAGATCTAACTGTTCTTTAAGGTGAAATAGCTAATGAGCTCTGTATATCACCCTCTCACAGATAAATTAATTAAACATTTTACCAGAATCTTAAAGTCCATATTAATGATAGTTATACCTCAAAAGAGACCATTCTATTTGAAATGTTATATTGCACAAGCCCCCACTTATTGCTAGATTGCTAGAGCAAGAAAAGAGGAAAAGACCACCTTTAAGAGTGTGATGGAACACTTTGGATGCCTGCAGGAAAGGTTAAATGCTGTAATACCATTAGTAAGGGAGTACAAGGAAAGAGTGCAGAAAGCAAAAGAGAGGGCATGTAGCAGAAATAGTCTTAGGGAGTTCATGGCTATAGAACATGTATTTATTTTGTAGCCAGCAGCTGAAAACAAGCTCTTACCCAGGTGACAGTGAACGTTTAGTAATGTAGAGAAGATAAGTGATGTAAACTCTAAAGAGATACTGGGAAAGGGAAGCATGAGCAGATGTGCCACATAACTGTTTTAAAACCTTGGAAAAGAAATATGTTTCTGAAGTGAGTATGTCCACAGAACTCAAGGCTCCCGTATTGTGTTCTCATGTCAAAAATAGTCGAAACCTTGTCATCATCCCAGTAACCAAAAGTTAACAAATTTTACTTAGAATCAATGACATATCCTTAGAGTTAAGTGACAGGACCAATTTAATAAATACAGGATACTGAACAATTAACAGACAGCTCAACATGCATAGGCTTTCCTGTGGCTACACCCTACAATTAAACTAGATCTGGGGATTCTCTGCTTGGGAATCCTATGACATGGTGATTCTTCTGAATGACAACTAGGGATATTGTCTGCTGCATACACAAGAATGTGGGTAATGTTTCTTAGGGACCCAGTTACTAAATGAAAATGCAGACCATTTCTCAGGGTTATACAAGAGCCCAGAGTATGCGCAATAAAGCCATTATACTTGTTCCAATGACTGATGCAGTAATAAGATTCTGTAATGACGTCAGAAAATTAAATAGCATTTCCAGATTTGATTCTTACACTATGCTTCAAGTGGACAAACTATTGGACAGAATAAGTAAAGATAGATTTCCATCCACTTTGGTTTAACCAAAGGGATATTAAGGAATCACATTATTCTCTGTAATCATAGAGAAAAAAAGAATTCTCCACAACCAGTAACCTATTTTGCAATAAAGCTACACCACACAGGCTTCATGGAGGACCAACATCTTTCCAGAGACTATGGTCCATAAACCGCACATCAGGCATTACTAAATTTAGCTTGTAATGTAGTGATCTTCACAGAGGACTGGGAAATGTATTAAGGTCTGGGCCATATCAGACTTCTGAACTAAGGCTAGACAGATGGAAAACCCAGTAAAATGTAAGTTGGCAGCAGACCATTACTTTGGCTACATAATAGTTAGAGAGGTAGTAAAGCCACATGCCGAAAAGGTAGAAGTGAAACATAACTTTCTTTCATGCACTACCAAGAAACCAATAAAGGCTTTAAGAGAATTATCCAATTAGTATTAAAACATTATCCCAGACTTTGCTAACACAGCATGTCCCCTAATGGGCTCAACCAAGTGGAGGGCCCTGCAAAATATCAAGTGCATGGATAACACAGATCAAGCATGTAAAAAATAAGGATATGTTATACTCTGAGACAATATTATTGTCCATGGATTGTGATAATCCATTTACACTCTTCACTGATATCTCAGATGAAGACATTGGGTTAGTCTTATCACAAACAGTAGAAGCAGATAAACAATGTGTTTGTTGCATTTACCACAAACTCACCATTGTTTTCACATGGGATCTCATAATGTCAAAGCTATATGCTGGAAAGAAAGCTCACATTGGTGGAATATTCTGTCCCACTGCAGTGGTTATATATGTGAAAAGAGTCTAGCCTTGTTCTATGCGTCTTGACCCTTCTGCTCTTTAAGGTTACATTTCTTTACCACCATGAACATGGCACATCAACATATATAGGTTATCCTGTACCTACACCCCTACACTGATATTAGATTTGGGAATTCTATGCTTTGGATTCTTATGACATGAGGATTTTCCTGAATAACAACCAGGGTTATTGTCTGCTGCATACACAAGAACTGGTGTGTTGTTTCTTAGGAGCCCAGATACTGAATGGAAGCAGACCATTCCCTACCTCAGAGGAAGGCATATCTTCAAGGCAACTAATTGTGACCACCTTGAGCTGAATTCTATGAGTGTCTGTAGTACAATGAATTATATTAGATTCAAGATTCCTGTCCAGTGGGCTACAAGAGTCTTAACTAAGACATATGGGTGGAGGACTAACTGGAGAACTCAGAAAGGCAATTCTGGCATCAGGACGTAAACCTGTTAGTTTATTAATCCTGAAGAGACTGAAGAAGGGGTATTCTGGCTACAGAAAAAAAGCCTAGTATTACTACCAGCTTATCGAGACTGGAAAGAGATGTTTCTATAGTTCGCTTGTTGCTGCTGTTTAATAAGCAGGAAGGATTGCTGGACTGTTATCCTGTGCAACTTGTCATTTTCTGTAAGGACTGTCCTTGTTCTTGGAACTGTATTGGTGCACAAAAGGAGCCTTAAAGCAAATTATAGCGAATGAAAACTATGTATTGTGTTTCGATTTATGGTCCCTAAATAAAGATGGAGAATTTCTTCTGTTCTAATAATTTGTAAAGTAAGACCAAGTGCTAACCTTCAGAATTGTGTTCAGACACTGTCTTATTGGTAACACAAACCTAATGTTGATATCATAGTCTATATATGACAAGATATTGCATGCATGAGTGCATGCGTGTGTGTGTGTGTGTGTGTGTGTGTGTGTGTGTGTGTGTGTGTGTGTGTGTGTGTGTGTGTGTGTGCACGTATGTATAGATAGATATGAGAGAGAGACTATTCCTTCTGCATAAGACAGTCCCATGATCTGGGTAGAGTCATGGATATAAGGCTTCATTTTTTAACCAGATGAAATGAAAATCTTTAAGTTGTAGAGGGATGCTTATTTGATTATTTCATTGTATGACATTTGTTATCAGAACTGTATGATCTGCAGATTTAATGGTGAAAGTAAAACATTTTTAGGTTTTTCTAACAGTCTGAACCTGAAGGTGACAACAAAGTACAATGCTGGATGGTTATTCTGTTCAAAATATCAAAGGATGTAGTACCAAGTTTAAATAAATGGATTTTTTTATATACAAGTTAAAAATCATCCAAATAACTTAAATGTCAGTAAATACGAAAAGTAATCAGAAGATGTGTGAAACTGTATGTTCCAAACTGAATTAAATAGCAGCAAAATCACTTAGTCATTTCATGTTGCTTTTAAATATAACTACTTCTTGGAAAAATGTGTCTTCTTTATACATCTCTGTGATTAAGCTGTACATTTAGGATGATGTAATCATGTTGAAAAAAATATGACTTTCTTTATTTTAGACCAGAAGAGTGGAGGACTGTGATGATTGCAATCTAAAGATACCTGCAGATTGGACAAGAAGGTAGTAAAACTGGCACTGACTCATCATAGCATTATAACTTGTCTTACATAATTCTTCTTTGAATATGCCTCAGCTTGGTGCTTTTATGTACATTTATCTGACAGAATGACCATTGATTTTCTTAAATTTTCTGTTTTCAGTCTGACGTGTTTTCTTCAGCTGTTAATTTATGTTACCTGCTATAACGCTGTTATTTGATGGTATGACTATACCTTTGACATGCATTAATGATTTAGTTTTTTTGGACTCCTACACTTAATGCTAAATGTATTGAGTTCTGTGAATGTTTTACAGGCAAACAAATTTATACAGCTTAGCTGTATAACCATAAACCAAGTTTGCTGGAATTTGTGGACCAACACTCTGCAACTGTACGGCACTAATTTTTGAGCAGGTCATTGTGTGACATGCCACAAAGCTAAACAGGCTTGTATTAGACATTGAATAGCACTGGCAGCCCAAGCAAAGGAGCTTATAATTAAATAGCAGTATAGTATGGACAGGAGAAGCAAAGCTAGACTGCTCAATGGCTAGAGCAATGCTACAATAAGGTGCATAACTAACATAACAGATGCCACAATAAAGGTAGGCTACCACAATCGAGTTAATGTGACATAATACATGTAGTAACATTTCACATAACCTTATGATGCATTCATCCAGCACAGGAAGGACAACACGGTCTCCATGAAATAGAGCACTTTGGGTTTGCAAGCAAACAAAGTACAAATCCTGTTGATTATATAAATGTGGAGAAAATTAGATAGATAGAGAAGTAAATAAGAGAAAACCAGCAAACAAATGGAAACATATAAATGTAACCATAATATCTAAAAGGTGGTAATGAAGAAGGGTAATTTTTTTCCTGGGAAAGGGACCATTTTGTAGAAAATACAGACCCTGTCAGTAGCAGTAGATGCATAAAAGGATGTGGGATAGTGAATGGTCACAGACATACAGAGGGTAAACAAGTGCAGGTTGGACAATGAATAAGGAACAGGGAATGATAATAAAGGGAAACACTAAGATGTAGGTAGTTTAGGGTCCTGGCATGGATAGATGTCAGTATGGCATGAGGGATTAACAACCCCTTGTTGCCAAGGTGAGTACCCATTTGCTGCTGTGTCTTAGCAGATATCAAACTAGATAAGTGACACTGGGACACATGGTCACCCCCCCCTTTGGACCTCTTTAAGAAGAGGGTCCTTTATCTCCCTTCTGAAAAGTGACCATGGTGGTACTACTGAACCCACCAAAGCACCTCCAGCAAGGAGAGATTCATCTCTTTCCCAGAGAGACAGACATAGTGACCACTGAGATCTAGGGACAGAAGCACTGGATCACACAGCCCAATGTGAGTGTGGTCTTGTACCTGACGAAATATGACACAATTAGAAAACTGTTACAGTTACTCCATGGATTAATAGTCTCTATCATTCAGTCATATTTCTTCACCACTGGAAATCAATGTATGTGCTTTAAAATAAGCAAAATAACAGAAGACAATAGTAGAAAATGGGTTGCAGTATATGCCTGGCCCTCTGTCTCTCTTCCCTACTGCCTCCCTTCCATTGAATCAACAGGTCAAGGTAATGCTAATTCACATCATTGTACCATTGGCAGCGCTGTTCATCACAATGTGTGATTCCAGTAGCAAGACTTTCCATCCTGTCAAAGTCATGCCAGGCATCCACCTTTCCAAGGGCCCATCCTAATACTCTAGAAGGTGCTCCTCAAAGATCTTGTGCAGAAAGAATGAGACAATCTTGCTCACCATGACACACCATGCTGTAGCTCTTCATTTTTCCATACATGAAGTAACCATAGTAGCTCCTTGTGCATGGATGCACATTTATGGATCACATGTCATGCAACATCATGATGATATCTGTATATCTCTAGTGCTGCACCATGGCATTGCTGTATGTCCCTCATGCTCCGTCATGGTCCTACAAGTGCACACATGCTATATGCACAAGAACACTGGTCACAAGTGTCAAGGTCATTTTGATGTATAGCTACCTCCAACTTTTTTATGTAGCACAATGCATTATGGTAGAGATTCAAATCAGAAGCTGTAAATGGTTTTATTAGCATGACCACCATGTTAGTTAGGTTATGTTAGAATGATATTAACCATCTACACCATTTTGCAGAGCACTGTCTATTACAGTACAGCTGAAGAATAAAGGAATTTCTGTAAAGATTCTGTAGAGTTGTAGCTTCACAGAATTAAGAAAGGAATCCTACCTGACAGGTACCTCAACAAAATCAAATACTGTGATGGACCTCAATCATAATGAGTAAAATGCTGTGATGTATGACAGGCCTTGTGGAGATGCCAATGAAGATGACCATTTAGAAGAGCAGCTCATTTGTGGTTAAGGCAATGGAAAAAAAGTAAGATGTCAGGATGGTGAGAATTCAGTTCTGAAGTGAAGCAGCATATATATGAATAGTGGAAGCAGATTATGGAAGAGACTGCAGACATAAGCAGTAGATGTACTAAATAAATAAATAAATAAATAAATAAATACACAAATAAATAAATAAGTAAATAAGATTCAAGAGTTGATCAGCAGAAAGGAATTTGAGTGAGACAAACATTGGATGAAGGAGGAGAAAAAAAGACTTTTACCAAAATGAATAGTTCAAATTACAGCTGAAGTAACTCTCAAAATAATAAAGAAAACACAGAGAATGGGAGTATCAACAAATTAGCCTGGGTAAAAGGTGTGAAAGGAGAAGCCAGTGGGCAACTCCCAGTGAATGGGCAGCAATATTTAAGGAGAACTTGAGAAGTAGCACTCCCAGTCAGTCCAAAAGTACTGAAACATCAGAAGAGTGAAAGGTGCCTGGATATAAATGAAATTCAAAAAAATGTTTAGTAGTCTTTGGTGCTCTATGAAGAAATCCAGACAGGAAAGATGGCAAATGATAACCTAAGCAAGATTGGTAAAATGTCATTTTAAAGAAACAGGACACCATTATGGTCAATGAGAGAAACATGCATGCCATAGTATTGTATATATAAGTAGAAACTAGCTGATATGAGCAAAAAGTACTGGGTCACAATGCAAAGTGGTAGAAACTCAAGGTGCAGATTAGGAGGCAGGAATGTAAATCGATAGAACTCAAGACTATGTTAGGAAATATAAACCCTAAAATGGACGATTTAGAAAACTGGTCTTCAAGAGAGAATTTCAGAATAACAGAAGTAATCAAGGGGTGAGGGGCATGGATATAATCAAATTCAAACATGAATTATTGACCTGCTGTAGGAGAGTGGAGGACTGGATCTATAAGAAAATAGGGTGCATAGGCTGGGACAACCAAGAAATGGGCCAGCTGCGAGGCACAGCCATGTTATTGTAAAAATATACTGTAATTAGCAGAATGAAGAAATATTACAAAAGGTAATGGTAATATTATTGTATAATTGCATTGTCTCCAGACATTTACCATAAAGACTTAAAAAGTAAAACAAGTCATGGACATTCAGAATCCATGTAGCTGAAACCCTCAATGACCTTAAGTGGTAATTTGCATATATACCATGGGCCCCATTACAGGTGATTTAAGGATCACACAGTGAAAACTCCAGCTTGACTGGGCTTTTCTTGCAGCTTTTTTTGTCTAACATCAAAAACTGAAAAAAATACTAATTTCATGTTATCTTAGCATACCATGACTTAGGAATGGGGGCCATTCCCATCATGGTATTAGAAACCCAGGATACTTGGATAAATAAAAAAAGAGAAGCTCTTATACTGCACTCTTCTAAATACATTGTGGAAACAGGGTTTGCATATTTATGAAGATAATATCCTCTATCTTACTCAGTTTACCAACATAAGACTTTTTCACATGTAGCATTTTTCATCTGGGTAGATTTAGGAATACCAAAGAAACTCATGAGCCTGGGTCCTGACTAGCATGTTTCAAACCAACTATGGAAATGTTATATGGGCATGCAGACACATACTATACATGTGGAAATGGACTTTGAATAGGATTAAATGTGCAACAAGGACACCTTTACTGCATGGTAGTAATGTCCACTTTTGGTTATTACATATTCTGCTCACAGTATTGTGTTAAATCGGGTGTGGATCAGAATTATCTTGTCTGTACTATTGGCCACAATGTTCATATTTTGGAAGAAAGTAGAGCCACACTGGAAAACCCACTTCCTTTGTAGATGTCAAAGACTTAAGAATTGTTTATGAAGGAAACTAGATGAAAGGGTGTCATCAAGCACTCTTCAATATTTTTATGTTATCTTCTAACAGCATTTTTCATAACAATGATTACTTAATGTTACAGGGAATTAAGAATTATTGTAGTATGGATACATTGAACATTTTGTTACAAAAAATGATAGTTGATAAGTGATGATTAACAAAGGCAGTTTCAGGATCAAAGAAAGGTTCTAGGCTTGCAGTCCAGGGGACCATTGAGAAGCCTAAGCACAAATTCCCAGTGTCTGGGTATGTGACTTGATCAAGATCACACAGTAGGCAAATGAGTAGTGAGTGAATCAAACCATGTACCACATGAAGTGCAGCTTACAGCCTTAATCCTCTGTGTCAATCGCCAAACGTTTTATATTACCATAATTGTTGACATGATTTCTGCTAATTCAGTGGGAGGATATCATTTTAAAGAATTTTGTTTATTACATTTCAATTGTGATTTACAATTTGGAGGATGGAATGTTGTAAAGATTTTATTGCTCATGATGTGTTAAGAATGCTTAACTATTGGACATTGAATATATGAACGATTACTAAATCTATTGCAGTAAGCATTTTCATAATAACAAAGGAAGGATACAGATGAGTCAGAGTGTATTATGTTCCTGGAGGAGGAGGAAAAAGGTGGGCAGGGGTAATGGAGAAAAATGGTGGAGGTTGGTGGGGGGAGGGGGATAATCTGGCAGTGGTAAGTGGCAGTTGGGTGATATGTAGAGATACTTTTGAGAATAAAGGAGCAGTTGTGGGATCATATTATGGTCCAGACTGGGATGAATTAGAGGAAATGCTAGGTTGTGCCGACAAAACAGAAAAGGTGAGAGGGAGTAGAGATGTTGTCATATGAGCAGGATGATTTCCCGTTGATATAAAATCATGGCTGGATATGCTACATGGGAATATAGAGGTTATTGTAAAGTTCCAGAAAAGTGGGACAGGACAGGGTAAAGAATGCAAGTGAGGGGGAGGGGGGCATTTATGTTTAATAGGTGGGAAGGTAAACAGCTGAGTATGCTGTGTAAGTTGAAACCCTCTGTGATATGAAAGCAAGACATTAATTAACAAAATAGGAATGCCAAATCATTCTTTAATTGTAATATTATGGAGGGAAAGTGTTGAAGGCTTGGAAAGATGGTAATAGAAAGCAAGTTAGTGGAAGGGCCAAGAGTAGATGGAGTGCTTACAACAGATGCTTAGTTAGGTACTCAAAAAAATTAAGCAGTAGAAGATGAGTTTGGGATTACAGGTGGATAGAACTAAGGTAGCATGGAGGTTAGAAGTGATGAGATACAGAGAGTGGAAGAACCGATAGAGGCAGTATAGGATAATGGAATAAGAGAAAGAGTTATAGCAGGAGCGAATAGGTGGGAATAAAGGGGAGGTAGAGCCACTAGAAAATGAGTTAAGGTTGTGGTGGATACAGTTGAAGAGATGCAGGAGGAACTGATGAACCTATAAGAGGAGATAAAAGCATAAGTTCACAGGAGGAGGAAGGGTAGGTGGAAGAACCAGTGTAAATATATTTGAACCTATTACTATACAAACCAAAGTATTTAAGGAAAAGAGCAAGGGTGGTTGGAGAGGAAAGAATATAAAGCAGGGGAGCTACAAAGAACCATGAAATAAGGGAGGAAATCCAGAAATTTTATAAGAAAATGTGTGCAGGATGTGTTGCTGGTGGGATCAAAATTTGAGAAATGACAAGCTGCAAGGTTAGGAGATGAGGACATAGATGGAATGTGTAAATAATTTAGTTTGGGTGAAGTCATAATGGAAATTTGACATAACGAAAGCAGGAGGACAGGATGGATTCACAATTGATTATTTTAAATTTACAAGGATATGTTTAATAATATAGAAAAGAAAGAGGGGATGCCAGTGTCAAGTTTCAGGCAGAGATTATGATGTCATACACGGAGGTGGAGGGACTGAGGACCCAATAAATTGCAGTTTTATTTCTTTATGTAACAGCAATGCAAAAATAATGCCCGGAGTATATTCAACCAGATCAAATGCATTATTAATAAAAGAAGCAGGGGGATTGTATTTGGGATTTGTGAAAAGTAAGTCATCTGGAGACCACTGGAGACTGGTGAACTTTATCAGTTAATGGGAGAGGAAGATAATAAAAGGAACAAGGGTGGAACTTATGGATATTCAAAGGGTCTTTGGTTATCTGAACTGGGACTTTATGATGGAAACTATTATAAGGGTTTGGGGAGAGGGGAACATGCCTTATTTTTCAGATATATTAAGTTAAGGCAGAGGAATAAGACAGGGAAGTCCATTATTTCTGGGTTGATTTATTTTGTTAATGGAGAACTTGGCACTAATAACAGACTAATTCATAGATAGTTGTAGAGTGAATGAAAGGAGGACCAGTATAAATAATTATGGATGATTGTATGCTCATTTTGTAGGATGTAGAAGTGAGATGACCTTAGGTGTTAAACATTTTTGAGGAGACTGTAACAGAATCTGGACTATATATCATCATACAGGGTGGGGGCAGAACCTGATAAGCTTTCCATAGTCAAATAGAGAAGAAAAGCTTTTGTGGTTTAAGGTATATCTAACAGTAGGAGAAGTAACGACAAAGAATTGGGAATAATTAAGGGACATAATAAAATGGAATTTAAACAGGTGAAAAAATAGGCTGAATACCCTGAGCAGGAGATTAAAAGTGGCAAAGGCAATAACATTGTTGTTAGTGATTTATCTGTTAAAATATTTACAAATTTAACTAATGGCAGTATGGCATAGGAAGGTACAGAAAGTGTGAGTTAGATTTAGATGGAAAGGAAAGAGAAGTAGAACTGGTAGAGAAAGAATGGGGGAGTAGAAAGCTGTATGGCAATGGATCATCCCTGAGTTTAAGAAGTATGCATTTACAGAGAACAGAGTGTAACATTTAATAGGTATGAAAGGTGAAGGTGTGAGATATAAGATGTGGCACTACAGTGATGGGAGAATATGGAAAATGTATTAAAGGATATATAAAAAGCAACAGAAATGGGAATGAGGAACTACATATGAGAGGATTTAAGACTGGTAAAATCACAAGAGCTAGGATTAAAGATGTGATGCATGAGCTTCAATAACAGCAAGTGTTTATAAAGGTACTGAGCAATTATGATGAGAACGGCTTGAAGTACAGAAGGTAGATACAAGAAAAGCATTGCAGAAGGCAGTAAATATCCTTTTGGCAAATAAAAGTGGTGTTTGTTCTGAGATCATGGGATTGGTTGGCATACAGGTTAGTGATAAGAAGGCAGATGTGTAATAATGAAGTAAAGCAGCAAGGAATTGAAAATAAAGTTTAAAGAAAGCTATACGACTGGGTAGTTATAGAAAAGTGAAGAATATTTCAAATTTATAAAGACATGGGAAAAGTTGATAAGGTAACTTGTTCTAGTAAATTAAGGGAAAGGTGGAAAAATAGTGCATGGAAGAATGATAAAAAGTGGGACAAGGCATAGAAAATGGAAGACTATAGGGCCAGTGTGGAATCAGCACTTGAGTTATTATGCATGTATTTTTTCAAGGTGTGAAGTGACTTTGAAAATAATTGTGAAGACAGGTTGAAATTTCAAAAACAGGTGTTATACATTTAGCCATCAGTTTCTAATGTACACCATTATTAGGATGTAATAGCTGTATAATGATTTTTAGACAATGGCACATTAAGTGTATGGAAGTATCATATGTAAAATGTACGGCTGTATATAGAAGCAAACTGTAAGTGGTGTACAAGCAGCAGATATTTCATCATGGACTATCATGACTTGCCATATCTCAGCTATTCTAGACCAAAACTTGTTGACTGCCACATTCCATGTAGATCTTAAAGTAGCACCCTACAAAGTAATGAATCCTAACTGATACACATCCACCTTACTAATGCATGCTAACTCTGCACATTACATTAGAAAAAACACTATGTGCCACTACTATACTTCAGACAAATTTGGTCTGAATGTGTGGTTGGGTTTAGGCGAACAGACTGGAAAAGGAAACTGTTTATTTGCTGTTATGATTTTTTTTTATATTCTTCACTTTTTTGCATATATTGAGTTTTAAAATGCCACTATCAATTTCAATAATTTTCCCATTTGTGAGGTTGTGCATTTTGATAATCCATGGAATAAAGGACGGAGAAACAAAGTAAGCAGCATAGCTTTTGTTTTATATATATATATATATATATATATATATATATATATATATATATATAAAGCAATACAGCACAATATATTTTCAAGAGAGTTGCCCCCCCCCCCAAAAGCTTGAAAAGCTTTGTGGTAGCTGGTAGAAACGAAAAAGTAGTTGAAACACCAAGTGGTGGAATTAACTAGCTGCATATAAAAAGCTACAAATATTAATCCTACAATTTTTACAGGAAAACTGACAATTATATACTTCTAGACACATGCTTTTAAGAAACAATTCTACAGAATAATTTGTAGTGTTAGCATTTCATCTGTTTCAAACTATAAGGAATCACAGGGCATAACTATGTCATTGCAATAGTGCTTAATGCAAAGGAGAGGTGAGTATAGCAATTTTTATCTTCTACTAGACTATTAAAGAAAACTAAAAGTCAAAATTTGGCAGACAATAGATTAAATACATTTGGATTAAAGATATTAATGATTGTAGAAACAAAAATCTTCTGATATATAATTTTTCAAAAGGAAACCAAACCAGTGATTTATGAGTATACTGTTTAAATACATATATATCCATACTCCATTATCTAATGTTTTGAACTAAGTAGAAAGACAATGGCATGTTAAAAATAGAACTGAGCACAGTGAAGAATTAGTTTAACTTAAATGCTGATCTCTCAGTAAAAGAGCTAAACAATAAATGACTATCAGGTAAAAGAAGGAAAAAGAAATAATTTACAAAAGGACTGAAATCAGAGTAATTCAGTACTCTTACTTTAAATATGGAATGCAGTAAAACAAATGCATAAAACAGTGAGCTACCACAGGTATGAATATGGGAATGTTACAAATATAAAACATGACAGGTCATGAACAAAAATAATGACATTTTGTAGAAAAGTAGTAGAGATAAATACAAAATAATAATTGGTTTGATTATCAATGTTGAGAATAAAAAAGCCAGGTTAAAGCATGTCTAAATGCTGGGCAAGAACTGAAACCAAAACACATACACAATTTAAATAAGAAATAAATATGGATAATGTGGTAAAATGAAAACTTAAAAGGATGCATTTAAAGTGAGGAAACCACATTTTAGTGATTATTCACAAAAAGGATAGGCCACAGACCAATACTGAAAAATGCTATATAAATAATGCTAATTTTCTTTGTCTTTTTTGAAAGAAATGTTTGAATCCAATTGCCAAGATCAAATGATCAAATCATAATGACCTCACACTTAAAGGAATTATATTAACTTTTCACACCAGGAAAATTAAGATGCTTTATAAGCAATTTAAAGAGCAATCAATTTCCAGGGCCAGCAGTTTTAATTTATTAGATATATAAGACTGCAGCTGAAGACAAGGTTAATATTTTGAATGTTATTTGTATATGTATTATTAAAGACTGGACATTTCCTAATACATATTATAGAGGTTTAATTATGCAAAATAATAAAAGTGGGGTGGATTACAACCTCATGATACATTTAATGCACTATATAATTACATATCTCTAGGATCATTACGTTAATATTATTAGAAGAATCAAAACATGTCAAAAGAGTACAAGTCTCGTATCTACAGTTTGGAAATCTGGAAACAAGGTACTCTATAGGTATTTATTACAACATTTTACACTAAATATTAAAGCATATAAACTCAAAAAACTTTTCTCTTTAATTAAAATATGTTTTTAATAGTTTACACAGAAAGAAGTTATAGATGGTACTACTAGAACACGGACAATGAATTGAGACAATAGCTGTGATTAAAGTACTGTATAACAATAAAGAAACATAAACTTGAAAAACATAATGGTTTCAGGTAAAACCATGGATGAGACAAGGGCGCAGTTTGGCACACTGGTTGTTTATTATTTATAGAAAAATATAAAAGAAGAGCTGTCTAAGCTGGAGGTAGATATATCAAAGACTGAGGGTAATAAGAAACTCTACTGCTGAGTTATGCTAGTGACAAATAAATATATTCTATGCAGAAAAGGCTGTCTCAAATCTTAGAAAATGTGCTGAAATATAAACTCAAATACTGAAAATGTTGGTAATAGTTAATTAACAACAACAACATCAACAAAATGATGCATTTGATTTGGTTAGCAAATGTAACAAGAATGAACAGTTTCATGTATGTTAAGTTTTTTGCTTGCTAACTACATGTAATGAGTCCTGTCTAATGTATGTAAAACTAAGAATTGAAAATCAGTCTATGTTCTTTGAAGTAATGATAAGAGGTACAGCAGGTCTAGTATTAACCCACTGTTACTTGCACTAAGGTAATAAATTATAACTTTATTTTAGACTGGGAACTTGGACGATAAATGTAAACAGTCAGATGTAAAGTAAATTTTATAAACTTCTCCAGTTATGACTAAGACTTTTAAATCCCTTTCCTGAATGTTATTTGAAAGAGCAATTAGATGTATTCAATAAACTGTAAGAGATATTTTTTTTTTTGTAAATTGCTTTTAAGAAGGTTATGATAGATGATGGCGATATGAGAAATATCTTGAAGAAAAAGAGGAGCAATAGAAAAATGTATATAATATTACATTGTCACAGCAGAAGCCGATGGAAAATCTATTAAGACAATAAGGCTTGATCTGTATGGAAAATTACCTGAGAAAAAAATGTAATCATAAGACACACCTATTTGCCTGGTAACTGTCAGAAATGTTAAGACCTGCTATAGCAAGTCCGTTAATACAGAGACTGAATGGACAAAAAAAAAAAAAAAAAAAAAGAAATAGATTACTAAGTCCCAGATGACTATTTCTCAAAATATTCCTTTTTCTCTGAGGTATTGGTATCTCTGAATTAGTGTATATACTTTGGGGGTTGTGTGAGACTTACACAAATATTAGGGAGTACAGGGTGGCTTGCTCCATGCAAAAGTATTTTACAGAAGAGAGATGTTAAAGATTCTCTCTTCCCCTGTTTTTCAATCTTTTTTTTTCAATGTGCCTGCAGTAAACATTTAAAATGTTGATATTTCAATAGGGAGCTTATATTCCCTCTATTTGAAGACTAACCAGTAATTATGTGACGCATGAAAGCAGAAAAGAAATCAAAGGCAGCATGTATCCTTAGTTTATTTTTTTAATTAGGAAAATTAATAGAGGAGAACAATACAATATATCAGAATTTAATACAAAAAGTTGTATTATTCTATTAAAATATGCATAACTATATAAATATATAAGCATGTCTATATGTATATATATATATATATATATATATATATATATATATATATATATATATATATATATATCTATATATATCTATATCTATATATATTTATATGTATATTTATATATATATATATATATATATATATATATATATATATATATACACACACATATATATATATATATATATATATAAAGAGAGAGAGAGAGAAAGAGAGGGGGGATCTTGTTAAGCACTCAGTCTATCAAAATTTAAAGAGCTTGAAATATCAGCAAAGTAGCTTGAAACTTGACTTTCCAGACTTTGCTGGTATTTGCTTGTGTGAGATTGTGGTATACTGGGGACTGGGAATTTGCCCTTTCCCAACTACAGTGCAATCTCAGAGCTGGTATATATAAGTAACATGGGGCATGAGATGTATAGCCCGCACATGGAGTGCAAAAATTGTTATTCTTTTTAACTGCTTTTTTTTTGGATTTAGATTCCAATTTTGTTTTATGCCAAGTTCTCAATCTTTTGAGAATTCAAGCACTTAATAGAGACACACACACACACACACACACACACACACACACACACACACACACACACACACACACACACTCACACACACAGATATAGATACAAATATGTGTGTATATATATATATATATATATATATATATATATATATATATATATATATATATATATATATCTCCCAACAAGCGTCTGGTGCACGTTGGCTCACTGTGTGCCTGGACTGTACCAATACGTAAATCACAAAAAAACAAAGTCCAGCACTACTGAAATGCATATATTACATATAAATATAATAAAATAAAGTAAAAAGTCCAGGTATTGCTTTCAGCAGTATTTATTCAGGCAAGTGCCCTTCGCCAACCAACAGTCACAGCAACAAGAAACGCCAAACTGGTTTTGTACCACTGAGAATGCCAGGGGAACAAAACCAGTTTGAAGTTTCTTGTTACTGTGTCTGTTTGTCGGCCAAGGGCACTTGTTTGCATAAATATTTCTGAAAGTTATACCTGGACTTTTTACTTTATTTTATTACATGTATATGTAATATATGCATTTCAGTAGTGCTGGACTTTCATTTTTTGTGATTTAAATAAATATATATATATATATATATATATATATATATATATATATATATATATACATATGTGTGTGTGTGTGTGTGTGTGTGTGTGTGTGTGTGTGTATACAGAAGGACACACGCACACACAGACATGTGTGTGTGTGTGTGTGTGTGTGTGTGTGTGTGTGTGTGTGTGTGTGTGTGCATTTCCATATTGTGTGTGAAACACATAAGAACAATTCTTTGGAGAGAAGACACAAAATCAAAGGAAAAGGAAAACAATGGGCCAGATTCAGGAAGCCTCCGTGTAAGAGTTATAACTCTTACACGGAGGCTGCAGTTAAACTGTGTGATGTCAGCATGTCATGCATATGCATGAGGTGCATGAGGCATGCTGAATCACACCAGTAACTCTTACACGGTCCGTGTAAGAGAGTAGGGGGCGTGTCTGTAGGCTAAGCTCTGCAAGTGGACACGCCCCCGGAAAACTAGAATGGCTGAAAGTAAACAGCCACGAGAAAGGCCATGAAAATGTGAATAAACACACTATACAACACATGCCCCGACTGGCCATCAGTGTATAAAGTGAAGAGATGTCATAAAAGTAAATGAAAACCTTTTTTTTTTTGTTAAACCCGTAAATGTTTGCTACTGTGTGCGGGTGTGCTACTAGCGCAATCAAAGTTAGCAGTCCGCCGAAAAGGATATAAGAACTAAATATGCAAAATAAGCCAAGAAATAATAGCTTAGTGGTAGAGTACCCGCCCTATGTGTAGGCAGGCAGGGTTCGAGCCCCTACAACAACCTTTTTTTTATTTTTGTAAATAAGCACTAAAAAGCCCCCAGACAGTATTGTACAAATGTAAATGTATTCCCTTTTGTAAAATGGAATGAAACAGAGCATATATTTTGAAGTAACATAAGAATAAAAATAGTCAGAAATGTACTGATAGCTAAGCTGCCATGAGACAGAGTGCCCGTAGCCGAGTAGTGTTTAAAAAGCTGCAAACTGCGTGCCCGTTGCCAAGCAGCGGATAAACAGGCTGAAACTGTGTGCAATTAGCTGAACATGTGTGTCACTAGCCAATTAAGATTTATCCCAGCGCACACCGCTTTGCGCCGCTCCCACAAGCTAACTGCCAGTGCGATGCGTAACCTCCGCAAGCAGCAGAACAGGTTTAAAGTGCTTAAAAGTGCTTTTGGCATGTTTGATTGACAGGTCTTCAACTCATTTCTGTCAGGAAAAGCAAAAATCAGTTGCCAGATTCGAACACAGGATACCATGCACTAGAGTCAAGGAACCAAACCACCAAGCCATGACAGAAATACCTAGAAAAGCAGAAATAGCATATATATGGGATAAAACCCAGAATGGAGCATGAGAAAGCATTTTCAGTGAAGTAGATACAATTCCAAAACGGCCAATCAGAGAAATGTGCGGGAAAAGCGGCATATATAAGCCCCATAGGCGGGAATACACAGCATAACTGATTGTAGAACAGACTTGCAGTCAGCATGAGTGGAGTAGGTGAGGGACGTTGCTTTCGAGCACAGCGTTGGGGCGTTGAGGAGTCCAGATACATGGTCTGGCTCCTTGTCCATAATCACGAGGCCCAA
Organism: Protopterus annectens; assembly: GCF_019279795.1. NCBI lineage: Eukaryota > Metazoa > Chordata > Ceratodontiformes > Protopteridae > Protopterus > Protopterus annectens. Next base: position 1,728,447,081 of record NC_056731.1, on the reverse strand, counting down.
CTCATGCAGGGCCAGGTCTCATGGGGAGTATATAGGGCTGAGGCGTGGGACCAGTTGGCTCGTGAGCTGACCAGTGCTACTGGCATTCCACGCACTGGTGAGCAGGTCCGTCACCACCATGCGGACCTGAAGAGACGCAAGCAGGACCAATTGAACCGTTGGATCCAGGAGGCCCGGCAAATGCCCAACGCCCCACTACTGAGTAAGTCACATTTTACCCATGTATGTAAGGATTTCAACCAGCTGATACCATGGAGATGTGTAGTCCAATATTATTCCCTTTGTATTACAGCTGCAGGTGTCCGCTCTGCGAATGTCGAGATGCATGCCAGAAGGCTGGTGCGGCTGCGCCACCATGCAGGTTAGTAACCCCACCCAGTACTTGTAAATAAATATTATTATGTACCATGTATCAGAACAGTGCAGTGTATTGATTAAAAGTAATGTAATGTGCAAGCAGGAATTGAACGTCTGCAGGTATGGCTGCAACAAGTTCATCAGTATGCAAGTGTAACTGGAAATATAATTGATAGGATTAAACAGTGCTGTAATACAGATGTCCCATCATTAATTAAATATACTGTAACCTGCAGTATAGTCTCAAGAGTACAGCTTCAGAATCTGAGGTAGTCACATGTCAGATATATCCCCTGTTGAAATGCTGAATCATGACAGAAGTGAGGCTGTTGGAAAGTGTTTGAATCACCACAGGTCTAATATGTGAACAAAGCCTAGAAGTACCAACCTGAACTGTGAAGTTGCAGAATGTATGAGAGTGACAGAAATGCTCATGTATGAATAAATAAAGTAGTAATAACCCTGAATATATAAGCCTCAGTGTGATTTTACAGAACTAAATGCATGTGGGAAGTACAAATTAACATCCCAAACTGATTTCAGTGTGTCTGAATCTGAATGTCTAGCTCAAAATCTGTATATGGTGATAACAGTAAACAATTTGCAGATAGAATGAATGATTATCTGACAGACTAAACAGCCATAGTTGTCCCCTGTCCTGTCATCAAAGTGTAGCAGGATGATGTATCTGATCAAATTCAAAATAAGTAGGATAGTGATGTATGTGTAACAGGTGTAGCATGACAGTCAAATAAAGATTATTTTGAAACATCAGCCTCAACTTAATTGTGTATCTATGATAAATGTGAATTAATGTTTAACATATGAATGTGTCATCACTTTCTATCCCCACCCAACCCTGTAATTCCATATAACAACATCCACTAAATAATGGTATGTGAACATTTCATTAATCATGGACATTTGTCCGTTCCAAACATATATGCATGTCTGTTCGTGCATGTGCCCTGTTCATACCTGCAAATACGATGGCCTGTTGCCATTAATCAACCCTGCATGTCGTTTGACTGTGTTTTGCTGTTCAAATAATGCATGTGATATTGATATGCCCCTTGTTCAATGGTGTCCATATCTGGGTGTTTGTTTGATGGGAATACCAATGCATGCTGTTACAACTAATCTGAATGGAATAAAATGCCACTAACCCAAACTAACATAACTACTCACAAACCTAGAACGCTTGGGAAGGCAGGTCCCAGCGGACCCACCTCTCCCACCTCAGCTGGTGACTGCACCTGGCACTAGTGCCCAGGCCGGACCCCCCTCCGGTGGCCCTGTGCCACCTTCAGGTGGAAGCGCTGCAGGGGATGGGGCCCGTCCCCCCTCTGCAAGTGTGGCCGGAGGGGTTCGTCCACTCACCCTCCGTGGTGTCCGGTCTGTGGTGCGTAGGGAGATCCAAGACACTGTTCTTGGACCCCTACGCCAGCTCGAGGCTCGTGTGGCACAGCTAACGGCCCCGGCCGTTGCCCCGCCTACACAGCCCCCAGCACAGCCCCATCCTGGGCTGTGAAGGAACAGTGGCAACTGCCTATGGGTGGGGATATCAGTTCCACTGTTGCCATCTGTGGGCTCGTGCATCTCAGATATCCCAACCTCCGTCCCCGTCAATTGTGTAACCCCCCACGTGTGTCATACACCGTCCCTGTATGCGTCTTGTCTGTCTTGTCTGTTAACCTACCCAACCTACCTCCCCAGCTTTACCGACTTCCTTCACCTGTCATACCACTCTCACCTGTAAAAAAAAAAAAAAGGGCACTCTGTCCCACAAAAAAATTACGCCCCATACATAGCTGTCCATGTCGCAGACATGTCCGCTGGACATCTTAACTGTTAATTACAATTGGCTGTACAACAAATATCAATGTTGTCCTGACACCTCTCTCAGAGGTGGAAGGTTTCAAATGTCTCACCAAAATACATAGAAATATACAGCTGTTGCTGCAAAAGACATGGGCATCTATGGGCCTTACCTACACCCTTCCTGCAAATCCCACGCTTCTTTCCCTACTGTCTTACCCTCTTTGTGACCCCTTTTCACCACTTTCCTGTCACCCCTTTTTCTTTTCTTTCAAAGAAAATAGCTGGTGTAAGCTTGTGTTAGCGGAGCTCACAGCGTGCATGCGTGAGCTCAGCAAACGAGCACAGACCTGGTTTAAAGTGCTTAAAAGTGCCTTTATGGCACTTTGATTGACAGGTCCTGTACTCAGTTCCAAAGTTTGCTAAGAAAAATAAATTCCCACTGTCAGTCTCGAACCCAGGACCTTGGTAACATTAGTCCATATGACCTACCACTAAGCCATGCCAGCTTTACAAGAACAAACTGCTAAAATAAATATAACATGTAATAGTAGGAATCAGTATAAAGGTAATATAGGAGATGTACTATCCAAAGCATGTGTGGTAGAGTTTTAATGGCCAAATTACTGGATTCCCATACTAGTTCAGTGTGAGCAGAAACAGCACTGCTACCTGTTAGCTTGTACATAATAATGTAAGGTAATGTACATATGTGAAGGTATGTATATCTACACATACATATATATAAATATATATTAATACATATGAAATATAATCGTAGGTCTCAGTAGCCATACACACTCACTACAGGAAAAAGTTAACATAATTGCTGCAACCTGAATCTGCAACACAGCCTGACCCCTGTGTGACCTACTTACCCTTCTAACTGCTTACAGGTGGCCTCAACACTTCGATTGACAGGTCCTGTACTCAGTTTGAAAGTTTGCAAAGTAAAAATTCCCACTGTCAGTCTTGAAACCAGGACCTAGGTAACATTAGTCTGTTTGACCTACCACTAAGCCATGCCTGCTGTGGAAGAGCACACTGCTAAAATAAATATAACATGTAATAGTAGGAATCAGTATAAAGGCAATATAGGAGATGTACTATCCAAAGCATGTTTGGTAGAGTTTTAATGGCCAAATTACTGGATTCCCATACTAGTTCAGTGTGAGCAGAAACAGCCCTGCTACCTGTTAGCTTGTACATAATAATGTAAGGTAATGTACATATGTGAAGGTATGTATATCAACACATACATATATATAAATATATATTAATACATATGAAATATAATCGTAGGTCTCAGTAGCCATACACACTCACTACAGGAAACAGTGAAGATATATGCAGCAACCAGAATCTGCAACACAGCCTGGCTCCTGTGAGACCTACTAAGCCCTTTAACTGCTTAAAGGTGCCTCTAGCACTGTGATTGATAGGCCCTATACTCAACCCAAAAGCAGAATATGAGCATACTAGTAGGCCCTACCACAAGACCATTGTAACACTAGTTGGTATGACCTACCACTAAGCCATGACTCTCATACAGGAATATAGTGCTAAATAAGTGGAACATGTAATAGTAGGAATGAAGATAAAGGCAATATAGTATGTCTACTACCCAAAGCATGTCAGGCAGACTTTTATAGTCCCAATTACTGGATTCCCATACTAGAGTAGTGTTAATGGAAACAGCCCTGCTAATTGTTAGCTTGTACCCAATAATGTCAGCTAATGTACATATATGAAAGTATGTATATGTACACAGATATATATATATATATTCATATAGCAATACATATGACATATAGTTGTAGGTGTCAGTATGCATACACACTCACTACAGTGACAGGCAAGATAAATGCAGCAACCTGAATCTACAACACAGCATGAAGCATGGGAGATGTACTAACCTTCACACTCACAGAACACTGTCAACAGCATACCAGCATGGTCCACGCCCTACAATCTGAAAGGGCAACGCCTATCTCACATACCCTTTTATAGCAGTGTCCTGAAATCACAGTGAGACATGCAATTAGTACACACCCAGCTGCTTGCAATTAGCAAATGCTGCCTTACAATTGGTGCAGAGGCCATCACATGGATCCATGCAGATACCTACAAAAGTATTCAGTACCCACACTCCACTCATGCAATACAGTCATTGCACTAACCGAATGAGAAAGAGAGAGAGAGAGACAGACAGAGATTGAAAACAAAATATACTGACAGCCAGCAGCAAAACAGCAGCAGCAGCAGCAGCAACAGCAGCAAAATACAAGCAGCACGACTGACTCACAAAAGCTGCCACAAACACAGGTAATGCAAAGTAGCAGGTTAATCCTGTGTATACTGTGACACCTCCAAATGTATCATAGTTCACTATCAATAGGTATGTCCATGAGATAGGTTGTGTGTAGATAGTCATGAAATATAAACATATGTAAAATTGTTGTACATGTGGGCCATAACTAACACTTCCATAGCTTAGAACACAAGGCCAGTTGTGCATATGATGCAGTAGTTCCCAGGGTCAGTAGAGGTTCCTCCTCATTGGTGTGGGACCACTGTGTATGTATGGCACTGTTCAGGTACATATCCTGTAGTATGGCCATGGATTAATATCAGTCTGTCCTGTGGTGCTATGTCCTCCAGGGGTGAATGTAGCACACATCCAGGGATACCATTCCGTAACAGTGATGATATATGTTCTGCAATGATGAGGGTGGCTCTCACCTGGACATGTGAGAGGATAGGGAGGTTACAGTCATCTGGGATAACTAATAACACGTGTGTAGGACAATGGGGGGGGGGGGGTACCTGCACCTAAACTGTCTGCAAAATTGTTGGCAATATCTGTGCATTTGGTGAATGTGAAGCATCTTAACACTGCAGACAACAGATGCCTTCCCGTCATGTGAATCTGCCCTGTGCTGCAGTAGCCTCCTACTATTGTTATACAATATGCAATGGTTATACAATATAACAATGGTGCAAGAGCACCAGCTGGCAGTGGCCGCGGATGACAACGGGCCCACTCGCGCGCCTCAAGTGCCAGCACCAGCCCCAGCAATGCTGGGTCTGTGCTGTCATCCAGACGCCCCAGGAGACCACGTGCACGTGGCTCTGGACAGTCCCAACAGGGAACTGTGTCCAGTCAACACACCCCTGCTTCCGATGACAGTACCCAGTCTGGGTTAGTACCGGATACGGCCCGTAGCACCCCTGCCAGGCACAGGTACCGTGTCCGTGCCCACAGACACTGATTTGGATGACCTGACAGGTGCAGTCTGTGGCTGTCCACAAAACCCTGTACATGGCAGCCATTATGTGGGACTGTGTGCGTGCTTACACACATGCAGAAACCTAACACCTAGGGCAAACACATACACACACACACTGCACCAACAACGGTCCACCCTGTACTGCTGCCCCTCACAAACACACATACACACACATGTCAATTGGTGTTACCAGTGGCGGCTTGGGCATATCTAACCCACACCCTGTGCATATGATGACACTGTGCCACCTCCTGCATACTACAACATCGGTGCAGGTAAAGGTAAACACGTTGCTGATGCACAGGGTGACTACATAGATGTGTATAAGTAGTAACATGTTGGTAACTGTTGTGTGTTGCAGTATAAATGTGTGTATATCCCATCAGTCCTGCTGCAGTAACTGTATGAATGTCCTCAATTGTTATCTGCACCCATACTACTTAACAAAGTGTACCTGCTGCACACCATCACATGCTAACATTGACTATGGCAATGTGCATCTTGTGCTGTTATGTAGATTCAGCTACATGTATCTGTTCTGTCACACATGCATTTATACACACCCTGCTACCCACACACATGCACACGCTCACCTGCCATTCCCATTATTTATCACCCTACATGAGTAGCTGTTGATACATGACAGGTACACATTTCAGAAGTGCACTATGTTGTTTACTACTGGCATCCCCTTCTCTACCTGTACTCACAGGGTGCAGGCAACCTCATCAGTTGGAAGATGTAATGTGCATCAGGTACTGTAGTACCCTGATTGCCACAGCAAACATGCTTCCCATACGGAAATGCACACACAGACACATCCCACATCCACACACTCGCCACATTCAGGCTTCAGAACACTATCTAGGTATATTCGGTACATGTGCATGTTCAAGTAGCATGTAACACTATACTGAGTACTGGCACTTAGTTGTCTGTAGTCATGTTGTCTGTATAGAATAAAAGAAATGTTTTATTATCCTACTCCGTTTTGTGGACATTACTTGAACAAGTGTTACCTTACATGTGTTATCAGTACCAACACCTTCTGTTTTGTAGTTTTGTTTGTATAGGGTGCTATCAACATCACTGCTTGTTAAGGGTAATGACCACCCTGCAGTGCATAGCCCCATGTGGCAAAAGCCACATCCCACCCCATCATTGTGCACACACACTAACCCCACCAACAGTAAAACACATACTTTCCATTTGCAAGGTTCAAACCCACACCTAACTGTGCAATGACAGTAGAAACAGACACATTAGCAGAGTGTGCTATTTGCAGTAGTTGGAGAAACGTTTACTAATGCTGTACTTAGAGGGTGCTGACATCATCTGTGTGTAGGAGGAGGGATGTGCACCCTGTAGTGTGTTCTCCCAGTTGGCAAAAGGCAGTTAACCCTCCCAGCATAGTGCACACACATAAACCACACTCATACATTCCCTTTGCAGGATTCAAACCCCCACCTAAGTACGTTATGACACTGAAGAAAGACACATTAGCAGAGCGCTATGCAAATTACTGGAGGACTTTACTACAGGTGATATAGTTATACAGTCCTGACATCATCACTATTTCAAAAGGGGGATCTGCATCCTGTACGATACTGTCACGGTTGCTAATAGGGACATTCCCCACACACACATCGATGTGTTGGAGGTTTGCATATGTGGGGATCCAGAACACCAGTGTGATTAGTATATGGTTTGATTGCAACAATGAGGGATATACTCCCAGTGGTGATTAGTTTTACTCATGTTTGTAAAGATCAGCTCTAGTATATCTGCCCCTCTTGTGGGAAGGTTGGTTACCTGTTCCATAGCCAAAGAATGTCTGATCAATGGGAATCTTAGAGCTTGGGTATTGTGGCCTGTGTAATGTACACAGTCTATGTTTTGGTAGCTGGCATCACCCAGTATGATGGTGTTTGCAGAGTAATCTAAACTCTCCTGTGTCAGCATGAAGGCTGTGTGGGAGACCTGAGTTTGAGAGGGTGCTGTAAGAGCTCCTCTGTGTCTCTTTCCATGTGGTCCAGGGAGGTACGTCCCAACAGGTAGCAGACTGTGACCCTCCCCTTGCTCTGTCTGGAGTGCGGCACGTCTGTCAACAGCTCATGTCAAGCAAGTGCACACCCCTCATAAATGATGTGGAAGCCTTCAAAGGCCCAAGGCCTGTTGAAACTATGGACCAGACTGCAGATACCTGTATAGAGGCATTCTGTGGACACATTCAGGAATGCATGGATCATGAAGCCACATATGAAAGCATGACCCAATTCTCCAAAGACAGATGTCCTGGGCGCAGGACACCAGCCATAAACACACTATACAATAGAAGGATGGCGCCACTACATGATACAACAACCTCCCAAAATGTGAAGGCACCACTGATGAGTATTGGAAGACAACTACAGGCACCCATATGATTGTCTAAGGCCATCTTTGAGAGAGGATTCCACAAGCCACTGAGGATAATCACAAGGCTGCCTGTAGTTATGTTAGTAACCTGGGTGGTACTACCCAGATATGCTCAGAGGTAATACAATATGTCACACAAAATATAAAACACACAGACATTGCCATCATCCTAGTGGACAGGTTCAATGCTGCCTTCTCTCCCCACCACACCAAAAGGGAACATATGTCTCGCATCACAGTGCTTCCCCCCCTGACATCACAGATGCTCAGGTAAGAGATGCCCTTCCCAAAGCAGTAAACACTGCATCAATGGGACCAGACAGTGTCCCAGGCTGTGTCCTACATGAACCACAAGAAGAGCTACACCCAGACATAACACCACTGTTCAATCCCAGCCTTAATACATGATATGTGACCAGAGAGTGGCATACAGCAACAGTGGTCCCTCAACATGCAGGTGGTGCCGTCACGGATCCTGGACACTACCCGCCCCATATGTCTGACTAGCTTTGTCTGCAAAGCTATGGCAAGAATCATCAAGAACCTCACATATCTAGATATTGTGGACCTACAGACATGTCACCATACACAGTTTGGCTTTGTCAATGGCAAATCCTGCCTATCAAACCTGTTTGCTTTGTTTGAAACAGTCACCAAGGCCACTGTCAAGGGGTAGGAGGTCCACACAGCCTACCTGGACCTTGCATAAGCCTTGGATACAATACCCCACTTGTGCATTCTAGGAAGCCCACCAGTGTACATATTAACCCCTATGTCACTATGGGTATTGCACAGTGGCTCAAGGGCAGAACACACATGGTAGAATTGCTGGAGCCATGTCAGCCTCCAACCTGGTACAAGTGGTGTCCCACAAGGCAAAGCCCTAGGGGCTGTCATGTTCATTATATATTTGTCATAGGTACAGGCCAACATGGAAGTACTGTGGCTCAGCACGCCACAGGTGACTGCAGACCGAACACCATAATCAACTCAACAGCTAACACACGCATCCTCCAAAAGGGACTCTTGCAAACACACGACTTGTGCCACAGCCATGGCCTCAACATGAATGACAGAAAGAGTATAGTCATCCCCTTTGTCAAACAGTAAATGACCACAATGTACCACATATGTGTTAATCCAGTAAGTGCAGACCTAGGAATTATGGACCTTGGGGTACGCAGGTTGATAGCATCCTACCATTTGACAACAACATGGACAAAGTGGTTAGGTAAGCATGTGATATGGGCCACATCATCATGGGATCCACATGTAGGCCAGGGGAGGACATTGTGCCTCTTTACTCATCCCTCATCATGCCCATAATTGACTATGATGAACCTGTCGGCATGCACCTTACCAGACACCTGCAGCAACTGGGGCTACCACATATGTACCTCGACAAGGTGATCAAAGTGCTCAAACAGATGCCACATACTGACTGGTTAAAGTAGCAGCAGCTCTACTCAGTGACATACTGCCTCTTCATAGGCAATCTGTGCCTTACATAGAAGGCCAGGTCATACCCTCACGTAATGGCCATGCTGCATCTCAGAATATCCAGATCCCACCAGGATACACGCTGGAAATACATGAACTTCAGGAGTGATATACATAGGACATGGTGGAGGGGCACATTCACAACTCAGAGGCACCCTTCATTCCTGATTATTATCCCAATAGAGGTTAGGCGGACTGACTCAGTGACTATCCTCAAGAGCGATATTAATGACTGGATGTGACATTGTAGGGTTACCCTGGGTATCACTTATGTGTCACTGTGAGAAAGAGGCACAGTATACTAACCTTGGAAAAGGGCATAGCAAGACAGATTCACAATGCATGTTGAAAGGCACGCACATTCTGGCTAGGTGGATACATGCCCTGGGCAGATATCCCTGTACGAACCTATGGACCTATGTCTCTTTTCACCATTGGCCCTATGTGCTGTCAATCACCAATGTAATCTCAATACTCTGGTAGCATGTGCAAAGGTCAGTTGTCAGTCACCTCTATGGTACAGTTGTGGAATATGTGTGTCATGTAGTAATGTCACAGCTGCCACATGTACACAGTCAACCCTATCCCTACCCATTGATGTACATCACATGTATGAGATGGAAACACATGGCCAAACTGTAACAACAACATACAAGTCAGTCAGATGCATGGACACATATGACTCAGTCATTGTCCATGCCACCACAGCTGATGTGGGATGTCGCTCACTGGGATACGTGATAGGGAACATGGAAGGGATCACTGAGCAAGTGACACAGGCTGGTAGACCCCTGACCTTGGTTGGCATCAGACCCTCACCAGGGATTCCGACAAATTACTGAATGCTAATGAATAAGTGTATCTACAACACCCTAGCTGAATGGTTCTTAGCATGCAGTCACTGCATTGCTATGGAATACTGTCTTACCACTCCCACAACAGGTGAAAACATGCAGCTCCTGTACATTAACAACATGTAGACCTTATGCCCCAGACCAGGTGTGCATCCCTCACTACTAGGCTGATAGCATCTACATCTCACACTGTATATACACATCCCACATGCAGCATCTGCACAGAAGACCACGGTCATAATGTTACCCTGTGCAAATACCATGTATTCACATGTGGCAGGCATCACACATGGTAACTATTGAAAGTCACAGGTACATATGTGTATTTGGCACACACATACATCATGTGTTCATTGCCATAACCGTGTAATCAATGTCATGCATTATTGTGAGGGACAACCCACATACATGGGCATTCTGTGTGTGCACAACACACATGGCATGTCTGTAATCAAAAGCCATACATAATTGTGATATCGTTTAGAAATGGGTATGTGCATCCTGTAGTGTGTTTTCCCAGTTGCCAAAAGGGATATATCAATCATACACACTTACCCCCTACACACACACTTGTCATGTGCCGGATTCAAACCCCTACCTAACTATGTTAAGACACTACAGACCGACGCATTAGCACAGCGCGCTATTCGCATTACTGGGGAAAGTCCTTTCCCCTGATATACTTATAGGGTGCTGACATCATCAGAGTTTAGAAAGTGGACTGATCATCCTGTGGTGTGTTTTCCCAGTTGCCAAAAGGGATGTTTCTTTCATACCCACACACTTACCCCTTCACACACACTTGTCATCTGCCGGATTCAAACCCCTACCTAACTATGTTAAGACACTAGAGACGGACGATTAGCACAGCGCTATTCGCATTACTGGGGAAAGTCCTTTCCCTGATATACTTATAGGGTGCTGACATCATCAGAGTTTAGAAAGTGGAATGATCATCCTGTGGTGTGTTTTCCCAGTTGCCAAAAGGGATGTTTCTTTCATACCCACACACTTACCCCCTTCACACACACTTGCCACCTGCTGGATTCAAACCCCTCCTTAACTATGTTATGACACTAGAGATGGACGCATTAGCACGGCGCTATTCGGATTACTGGGAGAATCCTTTGCTCCAATATACTTATAGGGTGCTGACATCATCAGAGTCTAGAAAGTGGAATGATCATCCTGTGGTGTGTTTTCCCAGTTGCCAAAAGGGATGTTTCTTTCATACACACTTACCCCCCTTCACACACACTTGCCACCTGCTGGATTCAAACCCCTACCTAACTATGTTACGACACTAGAGATGGACGCATTAGCACGGCGCGCTATTTGGATTACTGGGAGAATCCTTTGCTCCAATATACTTATAGGGTGCTGACATCATCAGAGTCTAGAAAGTGGAATGATCATCCTGTGGTGTGTTTTCCCAGTTGCCAAAAGGGATGTTTCTTTCATACACACTTACACCCCTTCACACACACTTGCCACCTGCTGGATTCAAACCCCTACCTAACTATGTTATGACATTAGAGACGGACGCATTAGCACGGCGCGCTATTCGGATTACTGAGGGAATCCTTTTCTCCAATATACTTATAGGGTGCTTACATGATCAGTGTCTAGAAAGGGGGACGACCATCCTCTGGTGTGTTTTCACATTTGCTAGGGGTAACATTTGGACCAAGTGTGTGAGCATGCCCAGTTCAGCCTTCCTGTGGCATGTTGTGTGAAAGATGTCTCATTTATCTAAGTGTGTGAGCATGCCCAGTGTGGGCTTTACATATGTTGAACTCTGCAGCCCATCACATTTGTGGATGAGTGTGACCTTCAACAAATACCTCCAGTTTATGGTTGTGTGTTCTGTGCCATGTTGTGTAGTTACTGTCCGAATGCTTTTGTGTGAACAAAACTGGGAGTATACTGTGCCTGCAGGTTTTGCATGGGATACTTTGCACACAATTGTCAACATCCGCTCATACTGACCTAACACTGTAGCACTGTCTAGTGTAGTGTTTCAGTACTTTCACTGTGGTGGTCAGTATCCTGGGCTTCAGTCCTATCACTGATTTACATTTCCATAGTGTGCACAACAGGCTGGTTAAGGTCCAGTTGTGCACATCTGCACAAAGGCAGTGCCTCTACAGACCCTGTTAATTGCTGCCCCATAAGCTTAACAAGTGTAGTCTGCAAATCTATGGAGAGGATCATAAGTGAGCTCATAAACAAAGATATAGGGGACATGCAGACATTGTACCCATCCCATTTTGGCTTGGTCAGGGGCAGATCATGCCTTTTGTACTGGGTTGACATCTTCAAATTGGTCACTTAGGCCATTGTTGGGGAAAGGCAGTCCATACAACCTACCTTGGCCTTGCTAACACTTTCAACACAATACCCCACTCAGGTATTGTGGAAAGACCTCATAACTGAAATGTAAACCCATATGTCACAAGATGGGTTGCAAACTGGCTTAAGGACGGGACCCACAGGGTTAGAGTTGCTGGCACTATGTTAGACTCCAGGCTGGTCACAGGTGGTGTCACACAGGGCTCAGTCCTTGGCCACCATTGTTTGTCATGTACTTCCCATGAGAACAGGCCAACATGGGAGGACTTTGGATGACAATGTTAGCAGATGAGTGCACACTGGGCACCATAGTGGACAGTGCATCACACACAGATATCCTTCAGAAGGGACTCACAGTAACTGATAGCTGGTGCCAGGGCCATGGCCTGAAGTCAGAGTACACAACATGTGTAGACATACCCTTCAGGAAAAGCAAGGTGACCCCAAGCTACCATATTGGTGGCAATCCTCTAAGCACAGAGGAGGTTATCACGGACCTGGGGACCCAGGTTGACAGTCGCCATTCTTCTCAGACTCACATTGCTAAAGTGGCTAGGAAGACCTTCTACATTGCCCACCTGATAAGGATGGGATTCACATCCAGATCTAGTGGATCATTGTTCCCCTGTACTCTTCAGTTATCGGACCGGTGATCAAGTCAAATGCCCTATTCTGGCTGTATCTCACCCAACATCTGCAGCAATTGGAGACACCCTGACTGTCCCCCACCTAAAGGATCAAGGAACCACAACAGCTGTCACATGCTGCCAGATTGAAGACACTCACACTCTATTCACTCACATACCGTCTGCTTAGAGGTGACATGTGCCTGACATGCGAGGCCATGTCCAAACAGAGATTAATGGACATGCTCCACCTCAGACTCAGAAGATCCACCTGAACCACTAGTGCAGGTGACTGACACCTTAGCAGGGATGTATGTTGGACATGTTGTAGGGATGGAGTTATCACCGGAGACTCCTATGCTGTGGAATACAATCCTGGTCCATTTGAGGCAGAGCACCTTGCTGGCTGTGTTCAAGAGGTATCTTGACCTAATGCTAGTCGGAGAATGTGTTTGTCCATCAACACATTGTAAGCGTTGTTTGACATGTCATATGTCTTGTTTAGTATACTGTGCCTCTGTCTACCTGTGACATAACATTGATACCCAGGGTAAACCTCCCATCTCCCATCCACTCATTAGGATTCCTGTTGAGGGACTCAACCAGTGTCTTTATGGACAACCTGTAGTGTTAGTTTACTCATGTGTGGGGTGGCCTCTGTGTTTTGGATAATGCAGTACAGCCTGTCCTATATATGTCAGTGCTGGGGTTCAGGTCCCTCATGTGCATATCTCCTGCCATTCACATTGTACAAGGTACGGCATGTGCATTGCTGACAGCTTGGACATGGCTTTCTACATCAGGCACAGCTTGTGTCTGGGTGGCCAGCATGGCAGTGTGTGTAACTGCATTCTGTTTAATCAGGCGACACATTACATGTGTTCCAGCTCTTTGATACTCCTGGTGAGGTACTGTTGTGGACTTTACAGTTGCTGAATCTATCTGCTGAGGTACACCACACAGGCGCTGTTGTGGTCATTTGTAATGCTGCTGAAAGATAACTGCAAAACCACAATGACCTCCCCTTAGCTAGATGTCATAACCCTCATGATTAGGTTGGTATATGGATTGTTGCTGTTAACCCTACAGCCACATTTTTGTCCAATGCAGGATATCTATCACCTTGTGTCCCCCATTCTGGCATTACATGTTAGGAATGTCATGGGTCGACACCTATGTGGGAATTGGTGGTCACTTACTGGATTATCCACAGAGGCTGACTATACTGTTTTCACCATTTAACATGCTGACATGGCTATGGCACCAGCTGTCTGTTTCTATGTGGCCCTTTTATGGGATGCTTGTGTCAACTGGTGTATCAGATATGTCAGGCGGCTTGTTGTCCTCTACAAACATGTTCCAGCACAGTCCTTACTTGTTGGCCTGTACCTATGGGGCATATATACCAGATGGTGAAGGTCCCAGGACCAAGCTTTGTGGGATGCCTGTTATATGTGGTTTGTAGTCTGACATGGCTGCTGCATGTCTGACCATGTCAGTTCTGTCGTTGGTCTGGTTTGCAACCCTCCCATGACATTGGGGTGTATATATCAGCTGGTGAGCAAATCTATATGGAACACATAGGGTATTGTACAGAAGGCTTTGCAAGGTCCGGCTACACTGTGTGGACCACATTGCCCTCATCACTGACTTCAAGTACTGTTTCAACTGAGTCACACATGTTTAGGGGTGGGGTCTGCACTTTGTAAACCCACACTGGGTAGGGTCGGGTGTCAATAGATCCACAATATCATTATGTCTGTGGTACATGCTGGTCCTTTCCATAGCTGTGCAGACCAAACCTCTCATGATTCTGTGGTGGTTGTTTTTCCTATCCATTCAGGAGACACCTTTGTTGAGAACACCCACTGTTGTTGTACACTGCTCTTTGGGACGTACCCTGTGGTAAGGGTGACATAATGTCAGGGAGGCGGCAGTCTGCTGGGGAAGGTATTTGGCATTATGGGGGGGGGGGTTGCACTGCACATGTCAGGATGTATGTTGGCCATACCTGTGTGTGTCTGGTATGTTGTTTGTAATATCGGTGTGATCCGGAGCATATCCAGGAATCAACAACATGCTTACTACCATCATTTGCAACAGCCTTGGGGTTATCTGTAGTGTCCTGTACAATCTGTATCATAATGGGTTCATACTAGGCTACCCCCTAGGGCATCTGTAAGCCTGCATGTCCATTTTGTTTGATGGATTCTGGGGAATTGTTTACACCTGTGTCAGTGCTAGTATGATACCAGGGTATAGTGACAAACAGCTCAGAAGCTGACTTCACACTTCTTCGGACTGAGATGGTATCCATTAAGCCCACTGGGCCAGTGGAAACCACAACACACAATGGTGACTCCTGCACAGACACTTTCTACGGACATCTCCGAGTAAGCATGGACCATGCAATCACAAATGAGAATGACACCTTCACCACCAAGGAAAGTGGCCTGTCTGGTGGACCCCAGCCATAAACAAACTGTATAACAGATGAAGGATACTAATGCAAGACAGAGCTACATCTCCAGAATGTAAGGCAGCTGTGATCAGCAGTAGTAGAAAGCTACATTCTCACATAAAGACACCCAAGTTCAACTTGGGGACATAAATCACCACAGACGATGAAGGTAACCACACTGCTTTCTTCAGTTATGTCTGACGCCTGGGTGGGAACCCTCATATATGCTCAGATTTGGTACACAACAACTTATATCCCAGGGACCTGACAGATATTACTGACACCCTGGCAGACCAGTTCAGTGCAATGTACCCCCTCCCTCACCTCCAAGACATGATAGTTATCACAGCTGTATGTAACCTCACTGTCATCCTGGATGTCCATGTGAGAGCCGCAGTCAGCAAAGACGAGTACACAGCATCAATGGGACCTGATGGTATCCCCAGTTGCATGCTATGTGAACTACAGATGGAGATAAACCTGTATATGCAGATCCTATTTAACCTTAGCCTTGCTACAGGATCTGTACCTGAACACTGGCGTACGGCAACAGTGGTCCCACTCCACAAAGGAGATGCCTCCACAGACCCTGGCAGCTACCACCACACAAGCTTAAACAGCCTTGTCTGCAAAGCTTTGTGAAGGGTCATTATGGAGCTTCCACACAGAGACATTGGTGTCCTACAGACCCTTGATCACACCCAATTCAGCTTTGTACAGTGCAGATCCTGCGTTTTGCACCAAGTTGACTACTTTAGAACTGTCAGTAGAGCCGTTGATGAGGGCTACACAGTCCACACAACCTACCTGCGCTTGGCTAAGGCCTTTGACACAATACCCCACTCAGGCATCATAGACAAGCTCAACAGCTGAAATATAACACCATATGTCACAGCATAGGTTGCAAAATGGCTCAGAAACAGAACCCATAATGTCAACATTGCAGGTGCCTTGTCAGGTTCGAAGCCAGTCACAAGTGGTGTCCCACAAGGTTGTGTCCTGGGACCTCTCTTATTTGGTATTCACTTTTCAGATGTGAAAGCAAACATAGGAGGGTTGTGGCCGACAAAGTTTACAGATGACTGCAACCTGGGCACCATAGTGAATACATCAGCCAGCACACACATCCTACAGACTGCCGTCACACTGACAGATAACTGGTGCTGGACTCATGGCCTAAAACTGACTGCACTGATGTGTAGCCATCCCCTTTGGGAGGAACACAGTACCCACAGATCTGTACATAGACAGCAACCCAATGAGTACAGGAAACAAATCAGACAGCTGGGGACACATGTAGATAGTGACATCTCATTTGACACCCATGTTGCCAAAGTTGTTTGACAGACTTTCTATCTTGGCCACCTTATCATGGAGGGTATTCCATCCAGACCATAGGAGGTCATTGTACCACTATACTTCTCCCTTATCAGGCCCATGCTTGAATACAACGCCCCATTTGGTATGTACCTCAACCAGCACTTGCAGCAGCTGGAGAGACCCCACAAGTACCTTACCATGACGATCAGGGATCTACAACACATGTCATATACTTCCAGAATAACTAAAACAAGCTTTTGCAGTGTCATACCACATAATGACAGGTGACCTATGCCTGACATACAAGACCATGTCCGATCAGGATTTGGTAGACATGCTCCACTGCAAGCAATCCACATCCACCAGAAACATGGGAGCTAAAGATTTGAACCTCAGCACATACATGTATAGGACATGCTGAAGGGACAGAGTCATAACTCAGAGGCATCTCAAACTCTAGCAGAGTATCCCAGTTCATGTTAGACAGAGTACCTCACTGACTCTCTTCAAGAGACATCTGGACAGCTGCATGTGGACAGGGGCACAGACTGGACAGAGGCATAGTCACATTATTCAATTATGTAAGGTGGTCATAATGTGTCACTACTAAGTCAGAGGCACAATATTTCGTATCTATGCAGTACACATATTACCACTATGAGGGGTGGCAATAGCAATATTCATCAAGGACACCCTCACCTCATGGTTGGTGGCAACACACGATGCATTGTACACCATCCGGGTGCAATTAACCATAGGCAAGACTGCTCTGAAGTTTGTAGCATGTTACAGGCCATCCTCTGAAACTCAGGTACCTCACAGAGCTTTCATGAAAACAGTGGCGGGGATACATGTACCTGCAAACACCATCACACTGGGTGATCCCAACTATACAAATATAGACTGGGATCAGTACTACAGCCACAACACTCTAGCCCACAGGTTCCTAGAGTTCATACATTCACATGCCATGGAAGAACTAGTCACCATCCCCACAAGAGGAGACAACATAGTAGATCTCATCATCACAAACATGGGCTCACAATGTTCAACACCAGAGGTATACCCATCATTGGTGAGATCAGATCATGACCTACTCTCAGTGGAAGTCCACATCCCACCTCCACCCCAGATAGAAAAGACCACAGTGCAGAACCTCTCAGAAGCCGACTACACACTTCTAATGACTGTTGTGGTCTCTTTCAAAGCCCCCAAGCCAGCAGACACCATTACCCAAGCCACTGTATCACTTACAACTGCCTTCTACCAGCACCTTCAAGACTGCATGGATGAGGCAATCCCAAACAAAACACAGACTCGTTGTACCAGAGGCAAGCGTCCAGTGTGGTGGACCTCAGCCATAAACAAGCACTACAACACAAGGAAGGAGGTACTACAAGATAGAGCGATATCCGTGGAAGGGTAGACACCCCTGCTCAATATAGGTGAAACACTGAGTTCCCCATGAAATCATCCAAGGCGAATATTGGGAGTAAACCCACTAAGGGCTCACGGGACAACAATGAGGCCTTTTATAGATACGTTACACACCTGGGAGGAAACTCCCAGATATGCTCAGAATAGGCTCAGAATGCTGTAAATATCACTGAACCTACAGACATTGCCAACATACTGGCTGACAGGTTCAGTGCAGACTTCTCCCCCCAACCCTCCAACACAACTGGAGAGATATGTATGAAAGAGGATTGTAGCCCCCCAAACATCTCAAATGCTCAGGTGGGAACTGCTCTATCCAAGGGAAAGGACGCAGCATCCATGGGACCAGATGGTGTCCCTGGTTTTGTGCTCCATGAACTCACTCAAGAATTAAACCCGCAGTCAGGGCAGCTGTATGATCTTAGCCTCAACTCAGGATATGTTCCCAAGGAGTGGCATATGTCAATGGTGGACCCACTTCACATGGGGGTGCCTCCACCGACCACGGAAACTACCATCCCATCAGCTTGACAAGCAGGGTCTGCTAAGCTATGGAGAAGATCATAATGGAAGTCATAGATGAGGACATAGGGGACTTGCAGACATTAGATCCAACCCAGTTAGGCTTTGTTGAGGGCAGATCATGCCTTTTAAACTTGGTTGACTGTTTCATAACAGACACCAAGGCCATTGACAAGGGCAAGGCACTCCACACAGCCTACCTTGACCTGGCAAAGGCTTTCAACACAATACCCCACTTGGGTATCATTGAAAACATCACCAGCTTAAATGTGAACCCATACATCACAGGATGGGTTGCAAACCGGCTACGTGACAGAACAGACAGGTTTAGACTTGCTGGTGCCATGTCACACTCCACAACTGTCACAAGTGGTGTCCCACAGGGCTCAGTCCTGGGCCCACTATTGCTCAGCATCTACTTTTCAGAAGTACAAGCAAACACAGCAGGATTATGGCTGACAAAGTTTGAAGATGACTGCAGACTGGGAACCATAGTTGGACACCCATCTGACACAGACATCCTTCAGAAGGGTGTCATAGTCACGGATAACTGGTGCCAGAGCCATGGCCTTACATTACACACTAAACAATGCATAGCCATACCCTTTGGGAAGAACAAGGTTACCACTAGTTCCCATGTAGGTGGCAATCCTCTAAGCACACAGGAGGTTATCAGGGACCTGGGCACCCAGGTTGAGAGTAACCTTTTGTTTGACACTCACGTTGCCAGGGTAGTTAGGTAGAACTTCTACATTGCCCACCTCATCATGCAGGGATTCACATCTAGATCCAGGGAGGTCATTGTTCCCTGTACTCTTCACTCATCGGACCATTGATTGAGTGCAATGCCCCATTCAGCATGTATATGACCCGACACCTATGGCAATTGGATGGGCCCACAAATTCCTCGACAGGAGGAGAAAGGGTCTCAAACATATTTCTTATGCTGCCCGACTGGAGGAATTCCAGCTTGATTCCGTGACTTACCGTCTGCTCAGAGGTGACCTGTGCCTGACATCCAAGGCCATGTCCAAACCTGAGTTAATGTACACGCTTCACCTCAAGACCTCTACATCCATCAGAACTACAGTGGCAGGAGATTTAAACCTCAACACAGATATTAATAGGATGTGCTGGAGGGACAGATTCTTCAACCAGAGAGTCCCTATGCTGTGGAACAACATCCTGGTACATGTGAGGCTGAGTACCTCACTGGCTTTGTTCAAGTGAGATCTTAATCAATGGATGGGAGATTGCAGGTATGCCCCAGGGATAACCTCAGTATCACTGCTTGTCAGAGGCACAGCAATATAATGGGCAAATTATCCGTCAGAGTGAAGGTGCGGCAGACTCCACGGAACTCTGGTCTAGGCTTATAAATGCCCTAGGGAAGATAGCCTAGTATGAACCTGTGAACCTGTGAACATAGGCCTGGGGCAGTTGCTGCTATTAGGACAGTGGTCTGCAGCAAGCTATATAGTAGTAGTCAGTTTTAGCCATTGGTGTTTGACCATGGCTAATGCATGTTGCTTCTTGTTGTGGTAACAACAGGGGTGTGTGGTTATCCATGCCATTTATTGGTAGTCACCCTCATTTTGTATCTTGTTCCATGTTTTTGCACATGTACATCACTGTATGAGGTGTGACCCTGGTAGTGTCAGGGTGCTGATGTGCGCTTTGACCCTGTTTTCTATTACAGCACTGATATGTGCATTCCCTATACTGTGTGCATTTACACTGCACACATCTTGCTGTTTATACCTTTGCCATTGGGTAGCATTACATCTAGGTTCCTATCCCTTGTGATAGCTATGAGGTGGGTTTGTGTTTTGTGGTTTATGATTGGTGAGGGTGGATGTTAGTCATGGTCCTCAGGTGTGCATATGATACATGGTATTACATTACTTAACACATGGCATTCATGCCTCGGGTGGTGCTGCAGGGCTGCCTCTGTCGGATGCACATACTACACTCCCTGTACATTTGGAAGCAGGTTGTGTCATGTTAGGCATCCCTGTTACTGTATGAGTGAGTCAGAGTGGGTATCGGTCCCAGTGTTCCTACTGACCAAGCATATGTGCTATGCGTTGCCTCTTTGCCAAGGCCAGGGCATACTGGGCACGCCTCCTTCTGCCTACTGGGACAAGGTCAGGTTGTTCCTCCTCCAAGTCACCCCTGCCTGTGGTGGCCTTGGCAATGGTGGGGATGTTTGGCCCAGCCCTGTGCTGGTCCTGCTGCAGCTGTTTCCGCAGGATCATATTATGTAGCATAGCACATATCATGATCATTTGGGTACATGTAGTTGGTGTGTACTGCAAAGCTCCACCAGACGTGTCCAGACACCGGAACCGTGACTTGAGCAGCCCAAACACACGCTCTATGATATTACGTGTTTGTGCGTGTGCCTCATTATGGCGTTCCTGTTCGGGTGTGTGTGCATTTCTGATGGGTGTCATCAGCCACGGCTCAAGTGCATAACCAGCATCCCCCACTAGGTGTCCGTGTGGGAAGTCCCCATTGGCAAATGATTGGTACAGCTGCGCCAGATGCCAGATGTGGGAATCGTGGTAGCTACCAGGGCAGCCAGCACACACATTCATTATTATGCCCTGGGCATCACACACGACCTGGCAGTTGGTGGAGGGGTATCCCTTGCGGTTAATGTAGACTCTACCCCGCTCACCGGCTGGTGCCTTGATGCGTATGTGCGTGCAGTCTATTGCACCCAGCACCTCAGGGTATCCCGCTATTTGCTGGAAGAGACGCATATTGCTGGACACAACCTCACAGTCACTAGGGACATATATATGATCACTGACATGTGGTGACATGGCATCCAGGAACTGGTGCAGTACCCTGGAGGCTGATGCCTGTGATATCCCCATCATATCGCCAGTTGGTCTCTGAAAGGTACCTGTTGCTAGTATTCTTAGGCCAACACATACCTTGGTTTCCACTGGGATGGGTTCCCCTCTGTTGGTTCTGTGTGTGAGGCGTGGCCTGCACAGCTCAACAATCTGCTGCAGGAGCTCTCTGTCCACTCTATAGCGCTCTACTATCTCCAGCTCATGTAACCCATGGTAGGTGACCCTAGGCCTGTATACTCTTCTCCTTCTCCTCACTCTGGGTTGTCTGTCAGCATCTGCATTATCACCACCCTCGCCAATTCGCCTATGTCTGATTATAACAGCTATGGCAGCCCCTAGCATTTGTGCTCTGAGTTCAGCTTTTTTCAGGTTTCAACTCTGATAGCTTAGTTTCTGGCAGTATCTCTTGTGAGAAACAGCCTGCACTGCTCTTTGTTGTGTTTTAAGTGCTGGGTTGGGCTTCTAGTCTGCCTGTGTAATTGCCTGCTTCTAATTGTTTCCACCAATTAACTGTAGTAGTATCTTCTGGCAGTTTCCCTGTATTTTGGTTGTTTCCTATTTCCTCTCTGTTTCCTGAGGGGGAGCAATGTGCACACCGGCTTAAACACGCTCACAGTAACTTAAACGCGTGTACACATCCCTACACGGTGTTACACGCGCGCACACATCCTTACACGGTGTTAGCTAGGCTGATTCATGCTAAAACGCCAAGACACTGCCTTACACGCAGACGCCCGCGCAAACCGTTGTAAACAGTTTGCAACACGCTCCCACAGGTAGAACCTGCCTCACACGCGCGCACACGCGCGCATGCACGTATATCAAGAAACTTAGAGTGTAGGGATAGCGTATGCCCTCAATTTCTTGACATTCCCAGTGTTCTGTTGGGACACACCTCCCTCCCTGATGTCTGTCTGTCATCTCTTACCTTACATTGCCCTCCAATCTGGTACATTTCTTTCTATCCTTCCCCCCCATGATGTCACCTACCTCTTACTCTGTTCCTCCCCCTTCTCTAACTCTTACACGACTCAGAAAGTGCTCATTACTTATGTGGCAGTGTGATTCAGTATTGTAAGCCTCATTTACATAGGATTGCCTAGTAATGCTTAGTTACATATCTTACACAGAGCTTCCCCCCCTTGACAACCACTAAACGGAGGCCATATTGTTTTGCTCTGCAAGTCCCTCCATTGACATTTCATGTAATACATAAATCCCACAATTGTGGGCTTATAAGCTTCGGTTTTCAGTTTTAGGGAGCGCACCCGTTTGCTGGTGTGCGCTACAGTTAAACACATAAATCCGTGGAAAAAAAAAGTTATATAACTTTTTTGCAACATTTTCATGCCAATGGCCACATATTTGGCCATTGGCATGCTTAATATAACAAATGCACCCTTTATTTGGAGCTGACATAGCTCCGTTTTTAATTTTGCAGAAATGTACTCAGTTGTCAGCTGAGTACATTTCTGCAGCTAACACGTCCGTTACACGGACTGGTTTGGGCTTCGTGGATCACTCACATACCTCATTTGCATATCTTGGAGCTGCAAATGAGGTATTGAGATTTGACGCCACTTCGTGTAAGAGACGTGTTAGCTGTCTCTTACACGGAGATTTGGGCTGTTGCTGAATCAGGAGGCTTACACGGAGGCTTACACTACTCTTGAACTCCGTGTAAGCCTTCCTGAATCTGGCCCAGTGTATGTTATAATGTGATAAATGTACCACCCTCCTCAGTCTTATTATATTCAATGATGTACAGCAGATTTCACCACTAAAAAACAAGTCTCATATTGTGCATAAGTCATATGATCAGAAGCATGCAAAAGTTGCAATTAGTTAACATTTAAGAACTGTTAGTTACAGAGGAGTTTTTAGTTTTATATGTTAAAATTGTGTTTATTATTTATACTTGAATAATAATTTAATGAAGTAATCAAGCAATCTTGAAGTCTGTTTTAATCATTGAAAGTGTATATATGATTGTAACACCTGCAAAGTTAGAGTCAATGGAAGATTATTAAAAACTAGAGAAATATACAAGGATTGATGGATTATGTATAGGTTAGCAATTTAACTGTACTGCAGTGGAAAGGAATGTACTTATTTCTCATGTATTTGCTGCTCACCATGTAACTATATAATATACTCCAAAATCCTTTGGTGTATTTATTTAGTGAACAGCTTAGCACAGCCCTTCATATTCCTTAGTCATGCGTGTGTTTGCATATGTGCTTGTGGGGAGAAGAAAGAGAGAAAGAGGGAGAGAGAGAGAGAGAGAGAAAGACACTGCCAGATATTTGTTTTAACAGCTAAGTTAGTTTTGTACGCTTTTTGTGGCTTTACACTAAGTGTAAATCCTTCTTTAAAAGTATAACACAATGGCTTTGTATTAAAATTAGTATGCACTTGGAGTAGAATGCAATTGCACTATCCCAATTTAGTGCAAACTGCTCCAGTAATCTCTGTGCTGAGGAGTCAAAGGGGACTCCTGGAGCAGTAAGCCCAATTCCAAAAGAGAATTCAGGTGGGTAATGTAACTGCCCTTAGAATTTTTCATTAGTATTCAATGACAGTGGATGTTCAAAACGTAGAGTCCATTTTTTTCAATTACCACTGCAGACAGATGGTGTACAATGTAAATGTCTTTATTACTGGTTCACTCCTACAGGTAGGGATGTAATGCAGGCTGTGAGAAAGTAGAGATGGCCAAGGATCGTGAGCATGTATGCTACTGTAGCATAGAAATAGTCCACTTCACACACTGGGAATAACTTCAAACTATGTACTTTTCAAAGACAAGTTTTGTGCAGTATTATCACAGCATCACAGCATGACATTGTGTAGTGCTGCAGTACACAGTGCATTCAAGGGCAGTTTTTTTATTTTATATGCAATGCTGGGGCAAAATTCATG
>NC_056731.1:1728404837-1728417337 GCF_019279795.1 Protopterus annectens | reverse complement strand
ATAATTTTTTTTACTCCCACATACTATAAAGAAAAATAAAAAGTTTAGGAATGCAACATAGTATACAGCTTTGAAAGCTGACACATTAGTTGATTAGCTTTATTAGATCTGAATAGGACATTTTTCCACTTCCACAGGGAGAGAGGCAACCATAGACAGTTACAAAAAACATTAAACGTGTAAAAAGCTGTTGACCACTTCATTCAGGTTTTGTTATGAAAGCTTGAATGAAGTGTCTGGAAGCTTCCCACTGCTCTTCTGTAGAGGTCACTAGCATGGATTAAAACTCTTGAGTAAGACTAGAACTTAACAGCAGTTAGGGCTACTTTCCTTAAGCTTCCATGTCAGAAAGGTGCTTGTCAAGCCTATATTTTCTCCAAAATAAGAGGCTTATTGAATGTCCATGTAATACAATGAATTAGCCGTATGTGCAGCACATTACAAGTTACAAAATGATGATAATAACAGTACTAATAATATTACTAATCATAACAACAACAACAAAAACAGAAGAACTGTGGTGCTGTTAAGATTATTAGTTACAACAGGTATATCTGACAGGGAGGACTTGCTTTTGTTTTTGAGAGCTTTAGTTGTCTACCTATACATTCCATACATTCAATGAATGCTTACCCTAACATATTTGGGTTAATATATAGTATATTTTCCTTAGGAGTTTTGTTTTTTACAAAACAAGTCGAAATGCTTTCCTACTATATTTGAGGCTATAATGTAACAGCTTCATCTGTGGTGGATTGTTATACAGGTTTCACATAATTCAGCCAGCGATGATGAGAGAAATTAGAACCCAGGCCCACATACGTTGTTGCAGTAAACAGTCACATCAGCTTTCAGAAAGTTCAAGATAATTCAGCTGTGCTAGAAATGTCTTTGATTTATATTTTACATTCGTAACATTTACTAAATGTATTTCTAAATGTGTGGGATTTAGGCACAGAAAAGTAAAGAAACAGCTTTAAATTTCCTGAGGCAGTAGCAAATATACTGTAACAATAGAATAGAACAGGGTCAACACTTCTATCTATGCAATTCGAATCGATATAATCAAGTCTCTATTGAAGATAAAATTTGGCTATTGCTATTTCTGGGTTGCTCAATGGCAAGGCTAATTAAGTCTACTAGGTCTGAATCTAGTTTTAAATCTAATCTTTACCTAGCTTAAAATTATCTAAAGAACATGCAACAATTATTAATGCTGACAGAATTTGCTGTCTTATTTCACAATATTACTTACGTCCTTAAGTGTTAAGGATGCCTCCATCTCTGCAAGGCAGCCAGCTATAATTCCTAAATATACATTCATGTCATTGGTCATATACTTTTAACTTCTTTTGTTCTGAAGTACTACTCAGCTGGTATTTGAAAAAAAATGAAAAATGCCTGTCATGGTATTTTTTTTTAATGTGGCATAAATGTCACAATGCTTTTAGAAAAGAAGAAAAGGTTAGCATCAAACAAGCAGAGACAAAATCTCATATATTAATGCCTAGATACGCATCATAGCTTTTCTTCTGAAAACACAGCTACTCTGTAAAAGTATTTGAGATTGTTAAGGACCATTTTAGTTAAGAGTTGTCACACACACTGTGCTTCCAATTTTAATGATGTGATTACCTTAATCCACAAAAGATATCCCATTTTCATCAGAGTCCCCAAAGGATAGGGTTGGGTTCCAGACATAAAATGAATATAATGATGAGTAAACTGGTTCCTTCACATAGTATCATAAGTATCACCATGTGCATTTTCAAAATATGGCTTGTGGTTTATGCCGAACAGATTTAGCATTTAATCACTGAATATAGCTGAATTAGCACTGACTTTAGCTGATTTGCTTTACTAGATCTTCCTAGGACATGCTTTTATGTATTTTACACTATCCACATGCATGATCCCAATAATACATAATATGCCATCTTGGAAATGAGTATAGAAAAGAAGACGACATTGTTTTATTTACAACAAAGTTGCTGCCTTCTTCAGTGCCCTAAACACTCACAGTGTCACTCCATTATATTCCTTCTCATTTAGTCTGGGTTAGTTTCTTTATTGCATACATGCCATTATTTATGTAATCATTTTGCATGCCAGGCCACTGGACTGCATAGGCCAACTTTCCCTTGTGACCTAGGAGAAATAAAAAAAAAAAAAGGAAGAAGAAGCAAAACATTAAAGATCCACATTGAACATTAAAGTGCAGTGGGGTTTCACAGCAAAATGCAGCAATGTAGTCACCTGATGGCAATGGCAGCTCATAAGAGACACATTGGAGTATAGAAGAAAACTGATGTAGCCTGGAATAATAATTATGTTATAGAAATAATGGTGATGCTTCAGTGAATATAGTAGCGATACCTGTAACACAAGGTCCTTTGCAAAAGATAACTTCAGATCTGTGTGAATGTGATGTCAAAAGCTACCTTATAGAAATAAACTATTACCGGGATGATACAGAGATAATAAAAGTGCCAACAAATAATAACTAGGTTTCAGACCATGTTCACAAGATACGGACGATCTAATGAACCAGTTATGAACAAAAGTACACCGTTTATGTCAAATTTCAGGTATTTGTTGATATTTATAGTTTTATTCATACTACATCAAGTCTCCTCAGTTAAATGGAGCCACAGCCGGCAGAGTGCAAACATCTCAGAATATACTAGGACAACCTGATCCTCACATTGCTTTCATGGCATAGTAACCAAATCCAAACAGTGATACAAGAGTAAGCCTTTTTTGTTGTAAAGAAAATAATGTTCAGCTAAACTCTAAAAGCAAAGAGGTCCTGGATTTAACATATTGATTTTTTATTAATCTATTTGAATATGCATTTTAATGATGACGTAAGGGCAGTGTCTAGGATGTTATTTTATTGGTGCTGTATGAGTCAAGGGATCATTGATGTATGTTTTAAAATGTTTGCTGGGCATTTTGCAGTGAATTCTGAAGAAGTTTCAGTGCATGACAGGTGAAAGAACCTAATTCTATTAAAAGTTACGTATCTTGCATATTTTGCATCTTTTTTTTTGTTATTTTACTGTTTCTGGTAATGCTTAGAAGTCAAATAAAGACTAACAATATGCAAATTAACATCTGAGCTTAAAAGTATTCCATAGATAGGTTCATAGATCAGTACTAGGCTAACAGCCCTTGTGGGTCATTTTAAGCCTAGCCAATTACACCATGTGAGAATCGAACCCTGCACCTTGTGTATGTAAGGTAAACACCTGAACTGTCATTTTAAGCCTAGCCAATTACCCCATGTGAGAATCGAACCCTGCACCTTGTGTATATAAGGTAAACACCTAAACTGTCATTTTAAGCCTAGCCAATTACCCCATGTGAGAATCGAACCCTGCACCTTGTGTATGTAAGGTAAACACCTAAACCGTTATGCCAACCTCCCACCCAGCCTCCATGTGGCTCATTTAAACAGAATGACTAATGAGCTAAGGCTTTGTGAGAAACTATCAAAAAAAATGATTTTCTGCACATTCACTATTTGCCCTACTACCCAGGCCAAAAAATGCACTTAGAAGGGGAGAAAAAGTGGGACACAACAGGCATTACAGTGCAGAAAACTAATGAACTAATGACTACATTTTAAAAGCAGAATGTGGTGCCTTATTTAAATAAGATCAGTGGCATATTCAAGCAGTTTCTAATGACCCTCAAGTTGAATGATGTGTTCCACACAATAAACCTGAACTATACAAACTCAAAATAGCTAGGCATGCATCTAATAAGAGTGTTCCTCTTCCCTCATTACCACAACCTACTATAGAGACAGGGTGGAATTTCAAAATCCACAATGAGTGATGACAAACGTACTGTGCAGTTGAATGTAACTCTTCCAGATCCTGTTGAAAATAAAAATGCTTTACAGAGTGACTATAAACCTAATGCTGTATGTTATTATTTAATAGTTTTCCTTCTACAAGATTCAGTTCCTGTATTCAAGAAATACACAAAAGGAAAGAAGTGAAAGTATCATATTGTAATGAAAGTAGCTGTAGTAATTTTCTTTGTTGGTAAAATTTCAAACCCACATAAACCCCGAGAACTATGCTGCCTATGAAGATCTGTTCACCAAAACCCTATACAAGCATGTTAATAGCTGCATAGAAGCAGCTGTACCCACCAGTAAGAAGTATAGAACTAATTCAAAGAACAAGCCACCTGGTGGAATCTCAAAATCAATAGACCCCGGGGTTCATGAAGCTTGCACCATGCACCGGAGTAGCGTCAGCGATCTAGTGCCAAATATGGCCGTTGAGCGATTCAGGTAAGAGCTGCTTCCACGTGCACTACCAGTGTATGCCAGAGCTGCACAGCTCCCAGTGCATGTATGCTAATTACCCCATGCGCAGCAGTGTAGCATGCAAATGAAGGTATACAGTGATTCATAAAGTTGTGCAGGCGTAGCGTAAGAATGTAGAAATGTAAACCAAAATAAAACGGTTTATATGTTGTCAAACATAAAATCAAAGCCATGAAAGTGGACCAAACTTACGTATTATAATGTTAATATATGCCAGTGGCTAAATATATAGACAATGGCATAAAACAACATGCACAACATATAAAAAAATAACATTTAATTTCATGGCCACACCAATGCAAAATAAAACCGCAGTGCATCGGTGTGCAAAGGGGATATATTTAGATGTTATAAAACTGTAATGTAACGCAATTCATGATATCCCCATAATAATCAATGGCATGCATGCTACACCACAACCATGGCGCAAGGGTTGCTAAGTGTCTGTGA
Source organism: Protopterus annectens (assembly GCF_019279795.1). Lineage (NCBI taxonomy): Eukaryota > Metazoa > Chordata > Ceratodontiformes > Protopteridae > Protopterus > Protopterus annectens. Next base: position 1,728,412,542 of record NC_056731.1, on the reverse strand, counting down.
CAGTGTTCCATGTGGTAACTAGGAATTAGCAGTCAATGCCATGCAAATGTGTCAAGTAATACTGAATCACAAACGTCCCACCGGCGTAAGGATGTACCACATGGTGTAGCATTACAACACTGAGCAGTGGCCTGGAGGTAAACATGACATCAAGAGAGGGGCACGCCACCGTAGCTGTAAGCACATTGGATCATTGCTAATCCATGTTGCGTGTTGCTAAGCAAAGCCACAGGATAGGGGTGTGTAAGTAGCCATAGCTTTGCTTATCTGAGAGCACACAAGGTAACCAAAAGTGCATGTGAACGTGGATGAAAACGCGCATGAAATCCAGTAAATGGATGTGTGCGGCACGCATCACAGCTGAAACTGGAAGGATACGGGAAGACAATAAGGAAATGCTTCAGCATGGTACTTGGAGTACAAATGAGTAATTAACACCTAGAAACTCACAGTGGTCCAAAGACAACAGCTAATGAGGCTGCTAGCAGCTACCTGCAGAACAGGAAAGGGGAGGTGCCGTACAGCAAAGAAAAGAGAACTGTCACAGCAAAACAACGCAAACTTGCTGTAGATCAGCTACATAACACATTTCCCAACACAATCCTGGGTTGTGGAAGCACAAAACAAGAAATGCGGCAGCTGGATGAATGCCTGACAATGGGAGGTGAATTGGGGTGAAAATATAAGTAAAGGGCAATAGATGAATCATGGCAGACACGCGTAAGTCAACACCAAAGGCCCCACAATAGCAGTACCTGCTGTAAAACCAATAATTAAGATACCCTACAGCTGGAATAGCACAAACACACTCAATTACACCAGCATCATCCATTGCACAGTAGTATAATGTGTGAAAGTCCCACACACACACTTGTGTATTTCCAGGCACTCTGCACCATTGGAGTATACAGACGGGGTACTTTTAATATGTATATGTTAGGGGCTGCCATAGCTTTGATTCACCAGCATGTGTTGGAGACTGGTGGTGGTGTGGAGGATGATACTGACAACTATGTCAGGCACCAGAGGAGGAGACGAGTGTTCAGACGCAGGGTGACCTACCAGGGGCTACATGATCTGGAGATAGTAGAGTGTTACAGTGTGGACAGGGACATCATACAGCAACTTGTTGAGCTGTGCCGGCCACGAGTCAGAGCCAGAAGTAACAGAGGGGAACCCATCCCAGTGGACACAAAGGTATGTGTAAGCTTGAGAACACTAGCCACAGGTACCTTCCAAAGGCCAACTGGGGATATCATGGGGATCTCACAGGCATCAGCATCCAGGGTACTCCATCAGTTCCTGCATGCCTTGTTACCACATGCCAATGAGCCCATATACTTCCCCCAAATGCAGGAGGAGTTGGCCAGCAATATGCGTCTCTCCCACCGTGTGGTGGACTACCCAGAGGTACTGGGTGCAATAGACTGCACGCAAATACACATCAAGTCACCACCCAGTGCAATGCCCAGGGCATTATCATGGATGTGTGTGCTGGCAGTCCAGGAAACTATCACGACTCCCACATCTGGTATGCCTCACAGCTGTATCAGGTATTTGCCAGGGGGGACATCCCATATGGCCACCTGGTGGGGGATGCTGGCTATGCACTGGAACCATGGATAATGACACCCATCAGAAATGCACACACAGCCACGCAAGAATGCCATAATGAGGCACATGCAGAAACAAGAATCATCATAGAGCGCATATTTGGGATGCTGAAATCACGGTTCCATTGCTTGAACATATCTGGTGGGGCCTTGCAGTACTCTCCAGTAATGTGTGCCCACATCTTCATAGTATGTGCCATGCTACACAATATGATCCTGCGGAAATAGCTGCAGCAGAGACAGAATGGTGAAGGCCCTCACAGCCTACCACCATTGCAAAGGGACCCACAGGCACAGGGGGACTCAGACCACGGACACCCTGTGCTAGCCCCAGTAGGCAGACGGAGGTGTGCCCAGTATGCCCATGCCTTGGCAAAGAGGGAACGTATAGCACACACACTGACAGTGTAGACACTCATGGACTGACACCCTTCTCAACCTGAACACACAGCAAACATGGATGGCACACACACACACACACACACACACACACACACACACACACACACACACACACACACACACACACACACACACACACACACACACACACGACCACCTGTAAATTGTCATGTATAGGTGGTCTACTGGGTGCATCCTACATAGGTAGACCTCAACTATTGTACACACAACCGCCATTGACACAAGGTAAGTCAATACCTGAACAGTATATTAAGCTATCAGCATGTGTCCATACTGTATGTACAGGTTCATAGATACATAGGTAGGTACATGCCCAACCGCCGAGGCCACTCATAAGAATAGGCAAAATGTGTCTGCTGTCGCCACCCCATCGATCAACTAACTGTCCCTCTGTGGAGCAGAGCCACTTGCAGGATCCCTGGGGTATAGCTACTGTTCACTACCCACTCTGCAAGGATTCCCCGGAGTGTCAGTGAGGGGTTTTGCATAATGTAATCAGGGATGTAGTTCCAAATAATGGGGAGTATCCCTGACAGGAATCTTCACAGATGTGTACGTTACATAGTATACCTTAAACACAGCTTGTATATATAGGTAGTTATCCACAGAATAATAAACATGTGGAACACACAACAGCTGAAATGTGCATTAATCACCCTTGCACTACCAGTGCCTGCTCTGAGAGGTAAGATATCACTGCCAGGATTAGAACACGCAACCATGTACACATTCATCACAATAACATACCACTAAGCTACCTGAGATGTACCAATGGCAGTCATGTATACTGACAGGATAAAACACAAATGGTAGGAATGTGTTGAAATAGGACAAACCGGCATGTACACAATGAAAGGTGTATGTTATTTATATATATATATATATATATATATATATATATATATATATATATATATACATCATCATATATACAGAGAAAAAGAGGGGGAGAGAGAGAGATATGTTGATATATATGGATATACATATATATGTAGATATATAGATAGGTTAACAACATCTACATAACCATGGAGGTACATATAAATGGGATACCTAGCACATACCGACTGCTTTACATACCGACGCACATAATCCCGAGGCTTAAGGTCTGAAAGAACACAGTACCGAAACACCAGATGCACGAGGTGTAATCTCATGATGTTAATGGACAGTTAGTCAGTGCTTCTGGTGTTGTGGTTTGTGTAGGTTACTATGTGTACGTGTGCTTCTTAGGGCTGTAGTGTGTGTAAGTGTGTATTTTGTGTGTGGTGTGTGTTCTTGGGGGACTGTAATGTGTGGTTGTGGGTTAGCTTTGTGCGTTTGTTTGTGTGACCTAGGATGTAGAATACTAAAGTAGAGGGTGGTGTGGGTGGCGTAGACACCTACATGGGGGTGTAGGGGGGCTTGGCCACCTGCTCATACATAGTGTAGGATGGTTTGTTTGGATGTGTTGGGTAGCAGTATGTCTGTGTGTGCATGTGTGTGTTCCATGTTCATGTTACCTTCGTGAGTTACTGTCGATGTCGGTAATGTGGGGTATGGGACTCTGTTCCTGGGACTGTGTGCGTTGGAACACTGTGGTTTCGGGATTCTGTAGGTCTCCCATATACAGCAGTTGAAGTGTTCACATATGTGTATAACATAGACCATAGCAATCACACATTCCACCACTACCAACCTTTATGAACAAAGGATATGGAGAGTATATGCCTATACAATATTACAAATATGTGCTATGGACATGAGCCAATGATAGTATTACCACCTGTTCCACTTTGCGAGGGACACTCCCTCTTTGGGCGGTTGTGTCCTGACCAAATATATTAAACGTGGCAAATGTCCTGGGATTGTAGGACATAATTATGTCCCATATGAACTGTAATAGTTGCATACAATAGTTATTTCTGTATCTAAAGTACCTACATGGTACATGAAACAGGATAAGCTACTAAACTGCTACAAGAATAAGCTTATAATTAGGCAAGAAAGGAAAGTTCTATCCCTTGTACTGACCATGGGTTTGTGTCGGCCTGTAAAATCAGATGGGTGTCCCGAAAAGGATCCACTATGGACATATGAAAAGGTGGCAACCCTAGCCAAAGAGGGTCAGTCACCAACACAAGTATGATGACTGCAAATACATATGACAGAAATACACAGCTATCATGTAGCAACACATTATTACATTCAGATGTATTACCGAAGGGTTTCAAGGACTAACATCACCTGCATGCTATACAGGAACCACATAGCAGTGCCTTAATGAATCAGACTGCAATTACCATTGTATTAGTCCACAAAAGGATAGGTGTTTAAATAGGGAAGGAACCCTCATGCGCATAGCGATTATGTATAAAAGCAGTTCTTACACACCTGCATTTGCTAAGCACACCCACCAGCATCACCCCCACACCCAAACATATTACATTACAAACTGTAATAACATCACAAATCATTCACACACTGTATGACATCTGCAGAAGCCTTAACATACCTTGTCAGAGACACACTAACATGGCCCTATGTGAAATAGCTGCTGTTATACAATGGAACAGCTGCTGATGTAATAGGGTTTGTTTGTACTAATCCCATTTCAGAGGGTTGTGCGTACACCGGGATGTGTTAGCAATTAATGAGTAACAGCACAGTATGCTACACTTGTACACCAAATCAAGGATGTCTGGTGAGCACACTGTACACCACATAACAGTTTGTGCATAGCCATATGGCCTTGAGTTGGCCAAACATCCTTGCCAGACTTAAACATCTGCAGAAGTATCAGGTACAACCAAACCATGCATAAGTAGCACTGTTCCGAAATATAACAGCTGTACTCACATGTAGAACTAAATCATCTAGCCATTACCCATAGTCCATGGGAGTCATGAAGCTAATGTATCTCTGTGTGTCTCCATATAGCTGTTGAAATATATCGCAATAACACATCTAGGCCATCTTCCTTGAAAGTAAGGCAAACGGACAATGCCCAAAAAGAGTACTCACTTATACACCACTGTTGCCATGGTATCGGCTAATAGAGTAGCTGCACAGCTGATGTGCATCCAGTTAACTACTTTGGAACAGCAGTTGGTGGACAGGATACCACATGTTACCGATATGTAACTAGAAAAGAATGTGTTATCACACATTCAAACCATCTGTATATACCAGCGGAACGTTACATTGAAACACAAACCGAAAAGGATTGAATCAACTGTTAACGACACCTCAGGTTACTAATAAGGTATGTAGAACAGTCAGTATTGTTGTGTATATAGTATTATTCTGTAGTATTTAAAGTGCACGGAATCCATATAGTGGAAACAGTTCTCTTGTAGTGATGTATTGTTGAGCATAGTAACGCTTGTAGTATTTGTGTGTACTGCTGTAGGTCACAAGGCAGACACCGCATACATCACAAGGGATGCTATATAAGGGCTTTGAACAGAAATACTCCTCACCAGCAGACGTCAGTGGCAGGGCTGGTCCAACAAGTATGTGCTATAACAGGGGATAGTATATGTTGATATATTGTAACTGTAGCCATATGTATGGGTGTAATACCGAGAATAACATGTGGAAGGTTGAACCACTGTGCAAGTATGCTTTGTGCCAATAACTGTGTAATGTACAGTATTGTAAGCAGATATGTATTACAAGCTACATAGCATTACTGTAATGGTAGGCAAACATTAGTTATGTCAGTTGGCATTTACAATACACAATAACAGGATACATATGTCTTTTAATGAGCCGCCAGTTTATCAGCATGATAGTAAAGTAAAATGGAAGAGCTATTTAACTATCCATGCACATAAGACATATAATATGTGCAAAGGTAGGTACTAGGCTGTCTTACCAAGGGTATCTGTAAGCCTAGCTAGCATGTGTTGTCTTTTGCAACCCCCATAGGTTGGTTCCCTGTGCCTCTGAACAGCAGCGCCAATAGTTCCCTGTGCCTCTGTCCAGCAGAGCCACTGCAGTGATCCCCGGGGTACATGTCTGTCTCCCATCCACACGTCAAGGTTTCCCTTGAAGAGTGCTCATGATGGGTCCTGCCTGATGTACATTGGAATCACGTTCCAAAGCATAGGGAGTGTCCTGGTCAGGAATCTATCCGTCCAGCACATCCTACTCATTGTTGTGGTTAGGTGTATATCCCTAGAGCATGTGGCTCTCAGGGGCATCTGTTTAGGTGGAGCATATTCAGCAATACAGGGTTGGACATGGGCCTTGTATGTCAAGCAGAGATCACCTGTGAGTATGCGGTATGCAACTGAGTACAGCTGGAGTTTCGTAGGTTGGGCTGCATAGGTCATCTGTTTGAGGTCAGTAATCCTCTTGGTGTGGTACTGGTGTGGTCTTTCAAGCTGTTGCAGTTGTCTTGTAAGGTATATCCCAAATGGGGTGCTGTATCCTTTAATGGGTCTGATATGACATGTGTAGAGTCACAACGACCCCTCTGATCTGGATGTGAACCCATTAGAGATTAGGGGGGGGCCATGTAGAAGGATATTCTAACCACCTTGTCATTATGGGTATCGAAGGAGAGATTGCTATCTACTGGTGTTTCCGGATCCTGTATTACCTTTTCTGTATGTAGGGGACTAGCACCTATGTGGTAGTCTGCGGGTAATTAGTTATATCCAAAGGGGATGACTATGCACTTTTAGGCATTCAGCTTGACGCCATGATATTAACACCAGGTATCCATCTCAGTGCAACCCTTCCAGAGTGTGTCTGTAATAGCTGGGGAAACAATTATGTCCCCTAGTTTGCAGTCATCTGCAAACCTTTTCAGCTAAAGCCCTCCTCTGCTTGTCTGTATGTCAGAGAAGTATATACTGAACATGAGGGGTCCTAGGACTGAGCCCTGGGGGATGGCAGTTGTAACTGGTATACAGTCGAACCTAGGGTATGCAACTCCCACTGTGTGGGTTCTGTCTGTGAGCCACTTTGCAAATCATCACATGACGTAGGGGTTAATGTTCAGGTGGATGGGTATGTTGATAATACCAGAAGGAGGAATGGTGTTTAAAGCCTATGAGAGAGATCTAGGTAGGCTGTGTGGACCTCCTTACCCTCATCTAATGCCTTGGTAACTGTCTTTAAGAAGTCCACCAGGTTTAGGAGGCATGGTCCGGCCTTAGCAATGCCAAACAGGGAGGGGTCAAAGGTTGGTAGGTACCCAATGTCTCTGTGACATTGATCCATGATGTGCACCATAGCCTTGCAGATCAGGCTTGTCAGGCCTATAGGGAAATAGGTCCTGTGGTCCATTGTGGCACCACCTTTGTGGAGTGGGATAACTGTTGCTGTGCGCCATTCAGGGGGCACTATGCCTGATGTGAGGCTATTATTGAACATGGTGCGTAGGTGGAGGAAACAGTACAATCTGAAGTACATGTAAAATGCAGCCTGGGATGTTGTCTGGTCCCATGGATGCTTTGATATTGCCTTTAGAGTGTGCAGCTTTGAGAGGGATCTGCCAGGATGTTGCCAATATCAATTGTTTCTGTAATGTCCGTGGCTTTGTGCTGTAACTCAGAGCAGATCTGGTTGTTCACATCGAGATATGTGAAATAGCTATAGAATGCTTTGTGGTTGTTGTTGGTATTAGTTGCGTTATAGCTTTCATAGCTAGCTTTGGAGGATCTTATAAGGGATCT
>NC_056731.1:1728240047-1728358599 GCF_019279795.1 Protopterus annectens | reverse complement strand
GTTAATTATGAGTATAGCATCCTGGTTCTGTTTGGGATAGCACAGGCCATGCACTCCTGTAAGTGCTTATAGAGTGCATTTGTGTAGGATTCATCAGTTGTAACAGTACTGTCCATCTGCATGGGTGTCATGACGTCCACCATGTCTGTCTTAAGAAGCATGTAGTTGGCCTTGTAGACATATTATACTGTGGTTCCCTTAATGGGGGGTAGTTGTGGGATGTGGATATCAACAGTGTTCAGCACATGGTCTAATCAGACCAATGAGGATTTGGCTTCATGTGTGGAGCACCAGTCACTTATGTTGGTAATGACTAGATCTAGGATATTGTTGCCCCTGGTGGGTGTGTGGATATGTTGAGTCAGGGCATTGGTGTTTATGAATTCCAGAAATAGTTGAGCTAATGTGTTGGTACATGAGTAGTTTTCCCAGTTAATGGTGGGGTAGATTCAGTGAGGCTTATGTGATGAGTGTGGTGTTGTTCGACTGTTTACCTTCTCCACATGACAGTTAGGGTCAGGCTTGGTTGGGGAGACCTTTACCTCCAGTTTGGCTAGATGAGAACATCTCTCACAGGTTGTAGTGTTGGGTGGTAGGCAGAGAGGCTTGTCTGTGTACATGAGGCAATGTGTACATTGCCTCAAGATGTCCATATTCATCAGATAGACAGGTGAGAACACTGGCAGTTGACTCTTGGACATGCCTGAACATAGAACTATATTCACCTAGATAAGTGAGGAAAGTGAGTGCAAGAGCTACATTGCTCTACACAAGTGAGAAAAGTATTTACAAAATCTGTTCACCCTTACCTGTAGGTGATGTGGAAGATTGAGTGCTATAGTAATTATCAGCTTATGTAGTGTTTACAAGCATGGATAAGCAATCCAGATAGGGACTTGGATAATATAAACACACGGCCCCCTCCCCCCAACAGGTACACAAGTATATATCCATGTACACCACAGGGCCCCTGTACCCACAACTATGCAGGTACAAGCTGCACTCAGTCTGCATGGGACTTGCCCACATCACAGGCTGTATCATACACATATGGCAAAACAAGATGCTCTCCAACGTACACATCATGTAAAACATAGCTCCATGTCAGGTTGTGTACACACTGAATGATGCACACCAACAGGTATCACGACCCACAAAGGGGGAGACACCACTGATAATGGGAAGTACTGCACTACTACCCTGCTGAGTCTGGTCTGGAAGGCCATGAACCTTGATCACTTAAGTGATGTCAGCAGTACAGATGTAGATGACAGTATGGTTGATGTCACACTGCATATCATAACCTTGCCAGGTCATAGGACATCATCACCCATACTGAGTACCACCTACACTCAGTATACTAGATATACATTCCTATGTCACAGGAGTGTTTTGCAACAGGACTGCTGGCAGAACTAACACTACAGAAGGTGTCTGAATAATATGTGATCATCACACCAGTGGCAGCTACAGTATGTCAGGGTTAATGAATTCTATTCCCCCTCATTGTAGTCCATACCTCACAGACAAACAGAAGGCATCTGCCTATTGAAGTATGTGAATGACTATGACCTAGGAGCAATAGCTGACTCGCATTGTCACCCCCATGTTAATAACCTTGTATCCATGAACTACCACCTAGGCAGCGGTCATCATAATGGACACTTGTGTGTGAGGGATGCAGCTGGGCAGTTGTCTTTCTTGTGATAGCTACATCACCACACCTGTCAGGGAGTCATATGTGGCAATCCTAATAATGATAGGGTGCCATTCATAAATATAGAGATCATTGTCCAGCCATACAGAACACTCAAGTGACCCATATCAGATCACATATTTCCTTTAAGGGGTATTGGCCATGTGCAGATAGCCTACACCAGCCTTCCCATTCCCCATCTCCACTATGTAGCATGATGCATACCCTGAATAAATCCATGTCCAACCCAGTGATGTCGGACATGCTACATGTACTCACCCTGATCTCGAACACATACTTCATGGACATCCACCTACCACATGCTGGACAGATCCTTGTCACATACACTTGACATAGTACTGCCATACTATGCATTCCTGTCCATCAAAGCTGCACATCACTCCCCTCTCAGACATGGTGTGATGACCGCATGGTAATGCATGGTATATGTATCATTAACCCTGTGGATCAGGAATGTGGCACTGCTCCACCTGGCCCCACAGACCCACCTGTTGGCTACGGCCAAGTAATTGTTCATCCTAGATGCATACATGGCCCATGGCATATAGCCCACTAGTTGACTTTGACTGTACATGCTATAGTTGATATCCATCCATGCAAATACCATCTGGATAGCCAGTGTCCCATGTGTATCACATGTGCAATACAGGTGATACATGGCAGGATGTTGAATTGCTGTACAGTGCCATGTATATGTATATGGCAGAACACATACATGTAAAACCTTATGTGAGCATGTCTGCAGGGTCACAGGTCATGTCTGTTAAGGCAGTGTAAGTCCTTATATGTGACATATACACTGCATCAAGGTTGACTGCATTAATGTGGACACATCCAGCCATGTGCTGATAGGTAGGAACACCAGTACAGGCAAACAGACATGCCCACATCAAGACAGCAAGTACATGGAGTATGTGCAATGTAATCAGGTGACACATACACACATATATGGTGATAATATCCACTCAACATTGAGTGTCACATGTGTGTGACACAAACACATCAGTGTCATGTAGGTTTGCAAATACAACTATTTAAACTGAATTAATGCGATACACATGTATGTTCAGCTGTAGCTCTGTATGTCTCTGAGGTACTGTGACCTGTCTCCATCATTATGTCTTCCAGGTATGCCTCGTGCAAGGCTTCCCCCTTTTACACACTTGGAGGATGAGGCCCTCATCCCATACCTACTCGACAATCACAACATCCTGTCCAGCCATGTGCCACAGGGTGCACAGCAGTGGGATGCCCTGTGGATGGAACTTCACAGGAGAGTTAATGATGTGGGTGGCCACAACCGCACATACCAGCAGGTGCGCAGACACTGTACAGACCTCATTAGATGTGCGAAACAGAGTGCGAATGCAATTGCCAGGGAACAAGGTGCAACAGGTGGTGGACCACCAACCCAGCCTCCACTCACACATACCGAGGAGCTACTGGCCAAACTGGGGAAACCTGCAGAACCATATCCACAAGCCTTAGCCGATATTGTGGAGGTGGGTGTCTCTCAACCACTGAGCCTGGAGTTGCCTGGTAAGTCAGTACTGCACCTATAACAACTATATTCCATATAGCTGCATGTGTCACTGTACAATATGTAAGGTAACATCATATGCAAGGCATGTATACACACATGCCGCATACTATAGTATGCTACTGTGTATATGCACACATGTGCATACACCCTAGTATAGTCTAATGTACTGGTGTATTATGCACATTGCTCTCTGTAGCCTTTATACAGAGGTGGATTATGCTCATATTGCTGTGTTACTCCTATTTAGGTACCTCTGGCATTCCACTGCAACAGCAGCCCATTGCAGGTGAGAGTGTTATTTATCAGGAACTGTAATGCACAAATCTATCTGCCATGGGGCCATTCACAACATGTACACATAATATATGGTCCTGTCACAATATACAGGTCAGACCTGCAATGCATTACAATGACTATCCATGTGCAACACTTGCAAACTATGTGAATCATCTCACCAACATGAATCCTCACAAACTTTATTGCCAGATGTGTTGACAGCTGTGCATACAATGGTGGAGGTGCTGTTCACTTTAGGAACGTACAACAGATCTGATCTACACATGTGGTGAATACAAACAGTACTACACAGTGGGCTGGAGTATGGCCAGCACACAGGTTTCACCGGTGTGGATCATAGCCCTGCTATAAATGTCACACAATGTGATGTGCTATCTTGACATGTCCATGACATTTATTGGCCTGGCTGCTACACTGCCTATCTAACCTAAAAACATATCCCACATACCACCCTTTATCTGCATAACCCTGTTGTCAGTGGAGCATATATGTCATATGGGACAACACAGACATGTAAAATAGATGCCCATCACAATAATTTGGACAACACATATGCAAACATGGCCATGGAGGATGGCCATAGACATGGAGCAACACACACAGTAGATGTGTTGTGCCTGTGTGTACACTCTGTCGTACAATGGCTACACATGGTTCGGCCATGGCCTTTGTATAATGGTCATAATGTAGATGTGGAACACTAGACATCCTGGCCTGTGCACATCTTGTGTAGGCGTAACATCAATCCACCCCATAAGATGTGTTGAACATCTTGAGGGTGTTGCAACATGGCAGCAGTCACCTGTACAGTATCAACATCAGGCCACAGATGCAGTACATTCCTGTTGCTGGTGATGGACATAAATGCCACACTAGCTCCCCATGTGTGTGTGTGTGTGTGTGTGTGGGTGTGTGTGTGTGTGTGTGTGTGTGTGTGTGTGTGTGTGTGTGTGTGTGTGTGTGTGTGTGTGTGTGTGGTACACAGATGTCATGTGGGACATGGTGTACCGACATGTTCGCCATGTCTGCCCATAGTTGCCAAGCTGCAGCAATATGGTTGCAGATGTGCAGGGGTGTCATCCGTATACCCATCAGTGACCTGTGTCACAATTTCCACATCATGGTTTAGTGTGTATACACCTCAGTGACGTGGGTCACATTCCACAGTATAAATGTATTGTATCTGAACACAGTCATGGCTATGAACCCTGTCTGTAACCCACACTGTATAGCATTAGAGACACCCCATGATTCCCTGCAATGGCCATGTACATCAGCTAAATTTGCAGTATATCTCTTGTGTGGACAGACAACACTGAATTGGTACATCATTGCCCCACTGTATATTTGACAGGACACCATTGTGTTAAACATGTATGCATGTCATTGTACACATCAGCAGATGGCATCATACTACATGTGATTATCAAGGTCATATGCCACACATCAGGCAGGTGTACTGTTAACCTGTGCTGGTCCACATGGTGTAACACATTGATGTATGCTAACCACTACTATGATTGTGTAATTTGCATGCCATCTGCTATGACACATGCATGCTGTTGTGTGCAACCTAGGCATGTATGATAACTACCACTATTATTGTCTGCACTGCATGCCATCTGCCGTATCACATGCATGTTGCATGCCTTCTGTCATATCACATACGTGTGTGTCTATTGTATAGATTGGAATGTACAGTTCTTGTCTGCCATCCCAGGTGATGTAGGTGCATTGCCCTCCTGTGGTACATCAGATGTTAGTGTCCTCACAGACTCTAGCAGTGATTATGAACATATGATTGGGACACAGGCAGAATTGCCAGGGGCTGAAACTGTACCATTGGTTGCCATTTCATCTATATCCACCTCATTCCCGCACACAGATCCCATACCTGTATATACCCCATCACCAGTGGCCATAGGGGAAGGACAGTTGGCATGTGGTAGCTTGGAACAGGAAAGTGTGGGAGCTATGGAAGGTGTGCCTGCACACCATGGTGTCAACCAGACTACAGGTGGTGCCCCACACAGGCACGTGGCCAGTGCTGCTCGTAGGAGGACCTCTGGCCAACATGCTCCTGCACAACAGAACACAGCAGCTGGTGTCACCAGACGCATGTTTCAGGCTGTGATGGAGGCACAGGCATGTGCTGAATGGCTTAACAGAGAAAATCAGAGGCTACAGAGGGCTGCTATCCGTTCTTTAAACAACAGCATCCAGGCAATGGTAAATGCTCAACAGCAGATTGCTGATGCTTTGGATAGTCAGTTGGGTGACATTGTTGGAGTCGTTGACTGTGGCATGACACTCCACGAGTGTGAGCTGTCTGTGGTGGAGCATCTGGTAGGAGTGAGGCATCGGGCACATGGATGTAGGCCTGCTACATCACCTGTGTCAGGTCTACGTGTACGAGCTACCTCACATCCCTGCTCCCATAGTGGCGGTAGTAGCAGCAGTGCATCTGGTGCTGTGCTGTCCACACCACGACACAGCATGCCACGTTTATATGGCCTGGGACTGTCCCAACAGGGACATGGTTCGCGTGGACTAGTGACATCAGACAGTACCCAATCTGCACCTCTGTCTGGTAGTGCCTTTGCAACCCTGGCAGGCACAGGTCACATGCCCATGGCCGGACACTGTGAACTGTAAAACCTCACCTGTACAGTCTGCAGCTGTCAATAATACCCCTGTGTAGGCCAGACACATGGGAGAACTGTGTGCAGACATACACGCACACACTGGACACATATGTAGGGCACCGCAACACACATATGCATAACATCCACATACTCCCAATTAGATCAAAGGCCCAAACCCACACACATGATATCATCCAATGGTGCAGCCTAGGCCTCTGGTAAACATTAACACGCTGTGCATATGATGATACCTGTGACGCATCCCTGACATCCACACCATCGGTGCAGGGACATGCTCATATGGTCTGATGCACAGGGTGAACAGACTAGGATGATACGTGTAGTTTACAAATGTTGAGGACTGTTGACAGGCAGCAGATATACCATGTAGTACAGGTGTACAATACTGTTAACAGTATGTGTCTTGTGTAACAACAATGCAGCCTAGGCCTCCGGCAAATATTAACATCCTGTGCATATGATGATGCCTGTGCCGCATCCCTGACATCCACACTATCGGTGCAGGGACATGCTCATATGGCCTGATGCACAGGGTGAACAGACTAGGATGATATGTGTAGTTTACAAATGTTGAGGACTGTTGACAGTCAGCAGATATACCATGTAGTACAGGTGTACAATACTGTTAACAGTATGTGTCTTGTGTAACAACAGTAAATGCATGTTGGTCATGATGTTCTGCTGTCCTTCTTCAGGTCTAATTGCATGTGCCGGTGGATGTCAGTGTTTGCAGTTAAGTGTCCCATATGTCAATGTGGACTACACACAGGTATGTATGAATATACCAGCATGCACCATGTAGCTGCCACATACCAGTGAGAATGTCCCACATTACAAACACGTCTACTGTTCCAAGAGCATGATAGCTGTGTATTAAGCTACTGTGGCCACAGACATGACATCCATAAAGGGTAACATCACAGGTACAGTTACATGGAGTGGTGAGGTAAAAGAGTGGTCTAGCTGATTACAAGGGTAGAGGCCAGTGGAAAGTGTGATGCCTCGATGGGAATCAGTAATACACATTCCCATGACAGGATGCCAACACACAACTGCACCCACACACTCAGGTATTGACACACATGTATTCAGTGACACACACACACACACACACACACACACACACACACACACACGGCTTCACCGACACAGTAACACACACTCGCACACAGTTGCTACTGGTGGGATGAGGACCCCTGCCTTTGTGCAAATCATCATTACAGTACTGTGCAGCTACATGGTGCGCCACAGAGAATACACATGTACAGCTAGTCAGTACAGCCTAAGATCGGGACATCAATACAGATAGTTGAATGCATCACCTGGATGGTGGGAGGGGTATAGTATGGTGACATACATCCTCACCCCAGGGATCAGTCAGCCCTACATACATACACTATGGCATTCAGTAATTAATACACCTATGTCATGCACACACAGATACCTCACATGTGTGAGATACACGCCCCTGCCTATGTCCTGCTTTCTACATTGAAGTCTTTACAGATGTGTACACTAGTGTACACGAGAGTGAGTAACAATTGAGATGTATTCCCCACAATACATGACATATATGGACACACACGCAACCACACATGCCAGTATTGTGAATCTCAGACCTGCCTAGCTCATGTTATGTATGTCAGATGTACAGCAGTATTGCATGCGTTACAAACTGTACTGATGCTTCCTGTGCCAACAGTGCTGATATATGCACTAGGGACGTCATATCTATTAACAGGTGTCAAGTGATTTACCTTCGGTGTCACCCTGACCACTGCCTAAGATGTATGTTATGTTTTTCAATTAACAAAATCATTGCTTACCGGTTACACAGGGTATTGTAAGACTGCTTGTGACACACCTGTGAGCTGTCCACAGCAAACATCCATCTGTAAAGATGCCCCACCACTTAGTTATTTCAACACATCTGTCCATACCTGTGATACATCTATCTGTACATTCAGCATATCACCATATACAGTTGGCAATGTTGAGGCTGCATTGCAGCCTCAACATTGCCAACTGTATATGGTGATAATGTTGAGGCTGCATTGCAGCTACATGATGTACTAGGATACATGCCACCTGCATACATCAGCAACTGCACATGCATGTTATCTGAATGCACAACACTACATGTACAGGTGTGTAGGTCCTACAATCCTGACATTTGGTCATGTTTGTAGACATTGTAATTGGTGGATATGTGTAATGACATACATGACACATGGACTGTTGTATGATATGATGGGTGACCAGTACAGAGGAGATGTTACCTCTGTCAACATTGATATCACACCTTATGTACTGTTAGCATTCAGCAGCCATGGACCTACATTCCATGTGCATGCGTGTAATGGCTGTAGCCACCTGTTTGCACAAAGGGCTACAACAGCTATGCTATTTACAGATATGTTGTGTGTGTGGCATGTACATGTATATCATATCCATGCATTAGGGTGTGTACTGGAGTACAGCAACAGACATCTGCTAATGGTGGACAGTGCTGAGGGTCATTGGTATGTGTACAGCTGACCTGGTCACAGACAGTGGTATACTTGTATTGCATAACACATGATGCAACTGTACATGTGTACTGTCTACAGTTGATGTAGAGCTTAGTACAGTACACAGGTCAAGGGTCACATGGTGGTGTACTCATCTGTCATACAACATGTATGGTTGTGTGTTGGTGGTCCAAGAGCATGGTGGTGTCTGCAGTTTACATCCTAGAATGTAGCATGTGACACTGTGTCCTGCACATGGCTCATCTGTGACGCCTTTCATGGGGGGACCGGTCAGTACATGTGAATGGCCTTTATGTATGTGGGTACATGTCCTGGAGAGGTCTGTACCTGTGTTATATCCCACA
Source organism: Protopterus annectens (assembly GCF_019279795.1). Taxonomy (NCBI): domain Eukaryota; kingdom Metazoa; phylum Chordata; order Ceratodontiformes; family Protopteridae; genus Protopterus; species Protopterus annectens. Next base: position 1,728,349,501 of record NC_056731.1, on the reverse strand, counting down.
TGTCTTGTTCTGAGGTATATGGTGGTAGTGCTAGGTTCTGCGGTATATGGTGGTAGTGCTATTGTGCACTACAGAGACATCAGCCAGGTGTTCCTCACTGCACAGATGTCAGTACTCCCCATTGTTGGATCTACAGTGGCCAGCTGTGAATATGGATGCTACACATCTAGCACTGGTTAGCATAAGAAAACAATGCAGTTGTCCTGTAGGTGTATGGGAGTTAACCTGTGTTTAGGACATTTGCATTTTAGGAATGGCACTGTGTGGGAGGATACGACTTGGGTAATATCCACACTCCCTTGTATCATGGATGCATGTGATATGTGACAAAGGCCTGCCTACTGTCAGTCATGTCATCCCAGAATGGCAGCTGATTTGTAAAAGACCGATGTCAAATATATGTATAGCAACGTTCCCACTAATAATGACAACTACTAACACCATAGCCCATTACAATGTGTTCTTTGCATCCACCTGTAATAGCATGGCCACTGTGGCCCTCTGTGTTTAGCATCAGAGTATTCCAGTCAGCCCTGTGCTACTAGGAGTATGAGCATGCCCAGTATATCCTTGTCTAGATGGACACTTAGTAGTGCATTCCGACTAGCCCTGTGCTACTAAGTGAGTGAGCATGCCCCTTGTGATACTAAGTGTAAGAGCATGCCTAGTATATCCTTGTGTAGATGGACACATAGTGCATTCCAAACAGCCCTGTGCTACTAAGTGCATTCTGTAACTGCGTAATGTTGTAGTGTAATAAAGTAGTTAGGTCAGTGTTCTAGTCCCACACTTGCCGTGTGTGTGTCTGTGTGTGTGTGTGTGTGTGTGTGTGTGTGTGTGTGTGTGTGTGTGTGTGTGTGTGTGTGCGTGTGTGTGTGTGTGTGTGTGTGTGTGTGTGTGTGTGTGTGTGTGTGTGTGTGTGTGTCTCCCTTTTTGCCTGAGGATTGAGTAATACCTTCATACTGCTCACACTCCATACATTTCTTATGCCCACCATTAGCAAGGCCGATGATGTGACCCATCTACAAATACACCTCTGGGTGTGCTGTGTCCCAGTAATCTCAGTAGCATGTTCTGTAACTGCATAATGCTGTAGTGTAATAAAGTAGTTAGGTCGGTGTTTTAGTCCCACACTTGCCATGTGTGTGCGTGTGTGTGTCTCTCCCCATTTGCCTGAGGACTGAGTAATACCTTTATACTGCTCACACTCCATACATTTCTTATAACCACCGTTAGCAAGGCCGATGATGTCGCCCATCTACAAATACACCTCTGGGAGTGCTGTGTCCCAGAAATCCTGGTAGCACATTCTGTAAATGCATAATGCTGTAGAGTAATAAAGTAGTTAGGTCGGTGTTCTAATCCCAGACATGCCAAGTGTGTCTGTGCCTGCATGAGACAAGTACAGTACTTTGTAGTATTCGCTGTAGTGCGTGCCCAAAATGCATGTTGCTGCAGTGTGATATGGTATGGGTTTGTATACAGGACATAAAGCAAGTGCGTGTTTGTCTGTCAGAGCCTGTGTAGAGGTGGCCATGATTGTCTTACCATTGGAGATGTTTGGGAGTGGGTTTTGAAATTTTCCTATATAGTATCCGTCTTATGACACATTGACCACCTCACAAGGAGTACAGCTGTCAGTCAGCCATGACACTGTGTTGGCAAGCCATACCCATACATCTGGCAAAAGGGCTGGTGAATTAAGTATGCAGCCCTACTAGTACCCGGTATATGTCCCGCACACATGTGCCATGCACATACAACCTTGCCTAGGATATCCCACTATGTTGCTAGTAACATGCACATTGAGGACAGATAGTAGGCATGGTGTGACCGCAGTGGCCTGCAGAGGACATGGCGCCCTGTACAGCTGTACAATAGGCACATATATACGGATACTGTGCCTTCACTATGTTCCACACTGAATGATTGCAACATATGTGATGCCATCATATGTGATCCATTAAGGCCAGACAATGCTGTACACATGTGCCCTGTATGGACCCATGCCACTGACACCACGGAATACCTGTCCATTCTATACATGCAGGTGCAGGGCCGACCTGCTCAATGTAAGCAGGTTTCACCACACCAGGCCAGTATTGGCATATCGGGGTATAACAGGCTGTGTACACTACATGTGTCTGCCAAACCAGGTACACCTGTACTTGTCACTGTACAGTATTGTGGGACATGCACATCCCAGGCAATGTCCATGTGAAGGACTATCAAACACAGACATGGCATGCATTGCAAAGCTATGGCCCTACACATTGGTAACCAGGATGTCAGGCCAGATATTGCAGTACCCATCTGTGTGGGACATTGCAGACACTACACCCCTGCACTGCACACCATTGTCGGGTGATGCAATGCCAAGGATTACCCCTCACCCAGCCTTGTACAGCCATCTTGCACAGCCAAACACTACACACCCATGGAGCAATTCATACCTGCATGACAGTACTGCACCCTGTGTCTGCATGTGGGTTGTGATGCTCCCAACCACAGTTACTCCCAGTATAAACATCATTGGCATACCAACAGTTGTCAAGCACTTTCACATGGTCTAGCCCATTGAACCTCCAGATATCCCCTGTGGTGCATGTGGTCCTGTGCATTACTGCAGTGTGGCAAACTAAGTAGTTACATTATGTATTTGCCGCCCTGGCAAAGGTGTCAATGCATGTCCATTAGAATGTGGTTGTGGTGACAATGGCATCCGTTCACATGGACTGACATGCGTGCCACACCTAATGTATGTCTACTATATCTGTTGCAGATGGCACTCACTCACCTACACACATGTTCTTACAGCACTGCAACATGCCGCCTCTGTGGCACATGTAGTAACGTCATGCACATGTAATAGTAATGAGTAGTCAGGGATTTGCCCCTGTACTATTCAGCATGTGGCAGATTATGGTTAAGTCTCCAAGCCCTTCCCTGGTGTACATTGCCTGTCCCACACACACAATATCTAGTGGATGTGAAGGTGTACACCTGCACAGCAGCAGCAGCATGTGTATTGTAACAGATGGAAATGGTCAGGTGATGGCCTCTGCATCTATTGCAGTCCTCATCTAGCTGATTGCATGTGGTGTTCCCATAGCCATCCGCATGATAAATGCAGTGCACTATCTAGGGAAACATGTTATTATCTGGCCATGACAGTTGCTGTGAGTGGTACCTCTGATGTGGTGTTCTGACACGGCATTGCAGATGATATCTGGATGTGCCTCAATCATGTTCAACAGTGGGAAATTGCTTAATGACAGGAGGGTGATGTGCCACACAACTACAGCATGTAAGTGTAGCTATGCTGCATTGAGAATACTGCCTGTTTAACATGTGTATGGTAATGGCTATTCTGCATGTTAAAATACAGAAATGACAGTACTCTGTTAATGAGGGAACCCCATCTGTAGGGCCATCTGGGAACAGGTCAGTGTGTACAACCATTTGTTCCCTGTGTTACACACTGAACACACATCTGCGAACAGCAGAAGCATGGTGTGGGGATTGCAGACAGTACATAATGATAGGGATGTGTTACTGCCATGGCATCTCTGACTGGACATGTGTTACATGAGACAGTGGTATGACTGACACTGTGTGGGATTCCCAGTGACAAGCCAATGATGGGCAACTGTTCATAGCTGCAGTCGCATGTGTACTACACATTGTACAGTTGCCATGTGGTATATATGCATGTGTTGTGCTCCCTCTGCAAATGTATACCATCTGTTGGGTTGCTGGTGATATATATGCATACTGTTGTAGGTAATCCTGTATGCTGTTGTCTATCACTAAGCCATATGTAGGCCCTGGCAGATCCTCCTGTCCCACTTCAGCTGACCATGGCACTGGGCACAAGCACATCTGGGGCCCAGCCATTAACATCTACCTCTGTTGGCTCTGCACCACCTTCTGGTGGTAGCACCACTGAGGATGGAGCACGTACCCCTTGGGAGCAGGACCAGATATGTACATATCTGTTGTTGTGTGGTCCTGGACATGTTGCGTAGGTGGCTCCCTAAGGGGTTATGAAGCCAGATATGCCAGTTCAAGGGTGGAGTGTCACATTTACAGGGTGATGCTGCCTGTTCTGGACAGCCCCCAGCACTGCCTCCTTTGCAGCTGTGTAGGTGCAGTGGCAGTTGCCCATGGCTGGAGACCACCATCCCACTGTTCCCATGGGCTTTTGAATGCCGAAGACCCATCCCCATCCAGGGTGTATCCCCCCCACATGTGTCATATTCCAACCATGCATGCTGTCATTTCTGTGCTCCTACCTATCCTCCATGGCCATACCTACACTCCTTCCCCAATATCTGACCCTCACCTACAGAAACATAAGGCCATTCGGCTCCTAGGACACCATCTGCCCTATACATAGCTGTCCATTACACAAACGTGCCCACTGGACACAGGAAACCCTTGTAATATGCATCATAACATACTACTGTTATCCTCACCACTGTCCTTCAGGCACACGGTCCTGGTATGCTCATCACTCCTACATGGTTTAGGTACACGTGAGGAGGACAACCCCATTGTACACAAAACACTACAGGTCCTTCTATGGTTACCCCATTTACCTTTATCATGATGATGATGTTGCACACAGCACATTGCAGGAGTACGGTTCACACATAATGTTTGGACAGGTACTGTTGTGTTAATGTACATTACATGCACAGAGTGATATATACGGCCAATGTGCAATTATTGTCTGTCTGAGGGAGTCTTGTGATCACATAGAGCAACACCACTACATAATACAGGCATCGCTGGTGTTTCCAGTTTCATTCATTTGTAATGCTTTGCTGCCACATGGCATGTCCCTGATACATCTCTATATATGTACGTACCTATATGCTGGACATAAACACTCACATGTACTTCTAACATGATGGGATACATTCTTATACTGTTGAAAGACTGCGCTGTATGATATCCTCTGGTTACATATGCTTAATTAGCCTCTACATTGCTTAACCAATGCAATACTCGCATACTGGTAGCCAAACACGCTTACACCTGCTCGTTCCTGCACTTGCTAATGCACCAGCATTGGTGGTTGCATCTGTCACTCACACCCCTGTGTGTGAGCAAGGACCACAATATTACCTTGTGATGCCTATTACATTGTACTACATGACTCCAGTATCGGGATTGGCTGCCCATGACGGCATCGTATTCAACTGTATGGAATCTGCGGTCTGTCCAGTGACACAATCATATTTGTGTGTACCTCATACAATGTTCTCCCACCTTGTGAGGCCTATTACATCAGAATACATGAATACAGTATCAGAAAGGGCTGCCTATTAGGCGACAGCATGGCGTTCGTCTGTACAGAATCAGCGGCCTGTCCGGAGAATCATTCATATTCGTGTGTTCCTCTTAGGACCACCTTGTGATGCCTATCACATTGGACTACATGACTAGAGTCATAGCCGGCCTTAGGCATAGGCCAACTAAGCGGCCGCCTAGGGCACCACTTTAGTGGGTGCACTTTACCAGTATTTATTTGGTGTAGGTAGATCAGGATGGGGGCACTGGGTGGTGTGGTGGGGGTGCCATTGTGCCCTCTGCCTAGGGCACCAGTTGACCTAAGGCCACTCCTGACTACAGTATCAGGAATGGCTGCCCATTAGGCATCTGCATGGCATTGTAATGTACGGAATCCATGGCCTATCTGGTGAATCATTCATAACTGTGTGTTCCTCTTACAATCTGCTCCCACCTTGTAATGCCTATCACATCGGACTACATGACTACAGTATCAGGAATGACTGCCCATTAGGCGACAGCATGGCGTTCGACTGTACGGAATCAGTGGCCTGTCCAGTGAATTAATCATATTTCTGTGTTCCGCATACACTCTGCTCCCATCTGGCTGATACATGGGAACTGAGACCCTGCATTACAAACGAGTAGTTGGGTTGTGGTAGCCACATCCATCGGACGGGTCATGCTACCGCATACCTATTGTACATTTGTCACCTTCTCAATTGGCCAAGGTAGGACTTTAGGGTTACCACCTTTCCCACTTTGTGAGGGACAGTGCAAAAATATTCAAGACATAGCACATTACCAGATTACAGGACATTGTTATATTCTACGTTTCATTAATAATTGCATACAACAGTTATTTTATATATGACACTTCTATATGTTTTGTGAAGTAGCATTAGCAATTCAAATGTAACTAGATTAAGCTTTTATTTGTGCAAATAAGTGTAATCCTGTACTATGAACGGCTGTAGGTATGTTTAGTCCTGGAATGTCTGACATTTCTACAGAATATGTCCCACTCTGGCCATTTGGAAAGGTGGCAACCCTATAGGACCTGTATGTAGAGATGTCAGACTTTGCAGGGCAACACACCCACAGCCTGTAGAAAGGGGTGTACTTCACTGTTTCACCTAAATAAAAGGTTACTCTTGTAGCATTATAGTTGCTTATACTGTTACCTATAACATTTAGGTGTTTCAGAGGAACATAATTGTTTTATGTTACTACTACAGACAATATAGGTAGTCTTTGCCCTAAATCACAGGACATTTGCCTTAATTACAGTCATTATGCAGGACACAACTGCCCACAAGGGAGTGTCCCTCGCAAAGGTGGACAGGTGGTAACCCTAAACCTTTTATTCTATCAATCTTCCAAGGTAGTCAGCGGAATATGCGCTTTCTCTCACTATCAGACCTCTCATACGAATGGGGAAGAATAAACACTGAATCAGGGACACTGCATAATGACCTCAGGGACACATTTAGAAGGTTGGTGCTATTAACCTGACACAATGGCAGACACAGAGCACATATGTATTCATACACATTGTCTGAGGTGCATGCAGTTTATGACTCTCACATGTTGTCATTATTCATTACATGTATTCCGCCATCTTTCCTCCTAATATCACTAGTTCTAGGGTGGTTTAGTTGAGACTGTGTTAAGATTCTGATTCATAATCACGGACGTCCCTGGTAATCGGGGACGGTTCAATGACATGGTCCCTATGTATTCCCCCAATGGTTTACGAACTGTCCAGTAGATGTGCTCTTATAGTTTGGGAGGTATGGGCATCTGCTATACCCACATCAGAATATTACTTACACCCATGGGGCAGTCCTAATATGTGTCTGCCAGCCAACACCTGCACGCCTAACCCCATAATCGCAAACCCATAGTTCCCCCACCTGCCACTACTCTACAGCATTCATCCTTACTCTGGGTGCAGGTGGACGCACGTGGGATATGAACACACCCCTACACACTGCCCACTCTCCCCGTGTTGGGACACATGTCATACGTTGTGTCAACCCATATGTTATCAGGCTTGCACAACCTACTGTTCCGCGTACAGCTACATACTGGTCGTAATGGTGTTCCCCCATTGGTTGAAGGTACCAAATTTTTGGTGTCCCGCAAGGGACATTGCTGTCCATGTTTAAAGTGTAGACCTTGTAGATCTCTCCCACTGGTACTTTCCTGCCGGTAGTCCGGGAAGCAGTGTTGTATTTACCTTTATTGCGTGTCTGTATGTCTCACTGGCCTAGCTGGGGTGGGTGATAAGTAGACGTTTGTTGAGTGGACCTCCCACCAACATATGCCTGGTCTAAACATGTTACCCGTAACTGCTGTAACATAACCTAGATATATACATGTGTATATTTACTGTAACATATATATATATATATATATATATATATATATATATATATATATATATATATATGGGTCTACTTTAAAAGACCGAACCGCCGATTCCCGACACGGAAAACGAAGACCAAGCGACCGACAGGTAAGTTTACCGACAGGGTGATTGATTTACAGCGGAAAGACCGACAAGGGTAATGTGTGATCGCAACCCGGTAAGTGTGCGACAGTGACGGAGTTAGGAGCGGTGAGGTAAGTGTGCGATATTGTGGGATTTCGGGTTAGGCTGTGGGAAAGGTGAGTGTGTGTTAGTGTCGGAGTTAGGGTTCGGGTAAGGTAAGTGTGTGATAGTGAGGGACTGTAGTTTAGGGATGGGTTAAGTGAGTTAGGTTTAGGGTACAGGTAGGTGAAGTGTGCGATAGTGTCGGACCTTGGGCTAGGGGTGGGTTAAGTGAGTTAGGGTTAGGGTGCAGGTAGGTGAAGTGTGCGATAGTGTCGGACCTTGGGCTAGGGGTGGGTTAAGTGAGTTAGGGTTAGGGTGCAGGTAGGTGAAGTGTGCGATAGTGTCGGACCTTGGGGTTAGGGGTGGGTTAAGTGAGTTAGGGTTAGGGTGCAGGTAGGTGAAGTGTGCGATAGTGTCGGACCTTAGGGTTAGGGTTTGGGTTAGGGCTAGTGGCTATGCTATGTAGTGTAGTGTGTTGTTTACGTTCCGTGTGTCGGTGTTATGGTGTTCAGTGTTTTGCGTTGTCGGTTTTGTGTGTTGTCGGTTATCTGGCGTCGGTGATTTTTGTGTCGGCGAAGTAGCGTGTCGGTCTTTCAAAGTAGACCCATATATATATATATATATATATATATATATATATATATATATTTACATTAATATATAAAGACATATCTATATATGCATTCATACATGTATATTCATATCTTGCTGTTTTATATATATATATATATATATATATATATATATATATATATATATATATATATACATATATATAATTATATATATGTACATCAGTATGTCAATACATTCCCTGCTCATGCACACTTACACATGCGTAATGATGTTTATAAGCTTCACCAGCATACTAGTGCCTTATTCATTATAACACTAACACACTCCAGTCATCTTGTAATCGGTATGTAGCACATTATACAGCTGACAGATGTCGCTATATGTTCATGTAGGGATTACCGATGGTAATTGGAACGTGATAGTGTGATTCGACCCATCCCTCTTCTGCACAGCCTATTATTCCATGTACTGTCGATGTTTGTATGGGCACATTCCTATTATTTATGTCAACAAATGGAATGCATGTGTTACAGAATTTGTACGTCAACATATATTGTCTGCATGTGAGTATGCATATATACCTATTACGTCCTAGCTGACCTCCACAGGGCTGTCCATTAGAACCGGCCCATCCAACCCTGGCACTCCTGGATCCATAATTGCATACCCATAGTTCCTCCATCCCACCCGTGTTAAATTTACATGCGTAACATCCATTATCCACTTGTTACTGCAGCCATGACACACCTTTACACATTTCCCTCTCCAGAGCTTTTGGGGCGCTACACACATTCTGTCCCACCTCATGTATTCACAGGGTCTCCCGCCATGTATATTTGCACATACGTGCCTTCTCTGGTGTTATTGAATATGACCATTTGCGCTTTCCAATTTTTGGAGGTCCCAGCATGGGACTACATTCCGTCTGTGTGTAAAGTAGACCTAGCATTTCAATGATGCTACTCCCACTGGTAAAACCTTGCCTGTGGTGTGAGTAGCGGTGCTCTGCTCATTCCTGGGCAGCTTTTTATGACATACGCTGAAAGCACTTTATAATACCAACATTGCTCTTGATTCCCATCACATCCCTTGTGTATGCTTTACTGTCACAACGTCCATTGCTGGGAGCTGCTTACACCCGTGCAGGCGCACTCTCCTATGCTTACTGTGCATTACATATGTTTACTGTCACTTATTTGTGCCTTATATATTATGAAAATACCACTTTGATTGAAAGGAACTAGTTAATAGTCCCATCCGATGCACACGTTCAACTTTACATGTTTAAATGTCGGCTTTACAGCAGAGCAACATTCATTCCACAAGGAAAATGATATGTGCTATTGTCAACCTTGAACCGTGAATGCCTTTTCGTTAGGCGGGTGCTCTAACCAATACACTATTGGTGTTCTGCCTCATTTATATGTATATGCATGGTGCATAGCTACCCAAACACATGCCTCATCACTTCACTTACACAGCAGGCATCCATTTACCTGTTGGGAAAAACGCACTACTACATATGCATCATTCCCTATTCCCTACTGCTCTGGACTCATGCTGCATGTTGACTCACTCCGAGGATATTCAGACCTCTACAGCATATAGTCCTGGCACATATGTGTGTTCAATTGTCAGGGTGTTCATATGGTCTTCCTTGTTTAGGCTTGTCCAACTGGGGACCAGGGCTGCCCTGTACCTAGTTGAAAGTCAGACTTAGCAAGGGGACATTGTTCGTTCCACTTTTAGCATCCTACCTGTGGTTGGGGATGCAGAGGTGTGCTCACCGGTAGCCATCCTGATATATAACAGCACTAACTATTACAGGGATTTCCTATATGTTGACCATGTTCATTCTTCATAGCTACATATATATATATATATATATATATATATATATATATATATATATATATATATATATATATATATATATATATATATATATATATATGTATATATACATATATGTGTGTGTGTGTGTGTGTGTGTGTGTATCGGTCTGTACATACACATGCATATACACCTACATGCTCATTTACATTTCCCATACCATTGAATCACCACCAACTACCGTCACACATACTTTCTTGCATACCCACTTATGTCTTGGGTTGCCACCTTTTTATATGGCCAAAGCGGAGCATTTTCAGGACACACATCAGACTTTACAGGCAGACATATACCCATGGTCAGTACAAAGGTTAGAACTTTACTTATTTCCCTAAATGAACACTTATTCTTGAAGCGGTTTGTTTGCTTCATCTGTTTCTTGTAACTTTGAGTATTTTACATAAATAACTGTTTTATGCAACTGTTACATGAAATATGGGACATATTTCCTACAATCACAGGGCATTTGCCAATGCATTATATTTGGTCGGGACACAACTTCCCAAAAAGGGATGGTCCCTCACAAGGTGCAGCAGGTGGTAACCCTACTTACGTCTGCTTTACAGTGCCTTAAGTGCCCTATATCTGACTGCCACTATGCGAATGTGTAAGGTATATATTCCTGATAATGCACATGGGGAGATGTGTATCATGGTCAGGTGTTTAATCCCAGGTCGTAGGTTCTGCAGGACCGGCTGAAGGCTGAGCAGTCTCGTGTACAGCTACTGCTCATACAACTTGTGTCCAGATGTATACAGGACTGGACATTGTGTCGTGACACCAAGTCTAATGTTTAGAACAGATACAAATCCCATGAGGGATATCCAAAAATTGTGGGGAACGATGACCATGTTTGCTTTACGGCTGTAAGGTAGGGTTATACATGCAAGGGATACATAGTTTGCAATCCTGAGAATGCCTAGGGTGAGACTGCCTACTAGATATGGGTAGGGGTCACTATGTGCAGATATGGCCGTGCCTATATAGCAGCCCGGGTATGGCTGGTTTTGCTGGATGTTCAGGAAGGGGGGTGGTGTGCTGTGAAGGGGATGATGGGTATTCAATTATGTATCCAGGTGTGTTGGGGTTGGATGGCTCAGTTCAGGCCAGACCATTATGTGGGTATGTGCTGGTAATGTTTCTGTACATGTGTATTGCACATTTTAATGTTCATGTTTGTGGGATTGTATTGTGGATGTGTATATTTGTTCTTTGGTTATCTTCCTGATTCACACACCTCTCCCTCGTAGACCTCCAGTTCACCTATTGTGCATCCAACCCAGTCTCCCCTTGGCAAATTATTACATTACCCATCACCCCCCACTCCCATATTCCACAATCAACATTCATCCCTTCTCTAGTTGATGGCCCATGGCACAGTCAACAGAACACATTGCGTACACTACATATCTCTGGGACCAATATGGTTGTGAGGTCTACATTAACATTTCAGATCAACCACATGCTGTACTTCACGCACATAGGTACTCACAAATACTTATCTTTCATGACATGGAAGGTAGACCTGGGTAATACCCGTTCATCTATGGGCCGTCCTGGCAAGGACGTCTTGGACTGCGAATGGGCAGATATTGGCCAAATGCTCTGACCATTGATAGGGTTGCCACCTTTTCATATGACCTGGATGGGACATTTTCGTGGCACACATCTGAGTTTACAGGCCAACACATACCCATGGTCATTACAAAGGATAGTACTTTAGTTTCATGCCTAACATATAAGCTTTTATTGTTGTAGCAGTGTAGTTGCTTATTCTGTTTTGTTTACTTGCTTATTCTGTTTCTTGTAACATATAGGTATTTTATATACGGACATATGTACTGTATGGGACTATTTCATAACATATGGGACATACGTATGTCCTACTATTGCAGGACATTTCACATTTATTATGAATTTGGTATGGACAGACCTGCCTAGAGGGGGACTGTCCCTCACAATGTGCGACAGGTGGTAACCCAAGCCATTGGGCTAGGCTTGGCAATTGGCGGCGTGCTAACACAATGCGTTTCGCTTCCACTTGGTATAACTAGCGACACTACAATGGAATATAGGCACGTGGTTTTAAATATCTTTGTTTGAGGGATGGGGACTCAATATTCAGCTACGTGCCTCTGTGTTTACTTCTAATTGTGGTATTCACAATGATGTCTTGTATGCTTTGCATACATTTCAGTATCCATGGACAATGACAGGAGTGATTACTATTAGAGGCAGGCTGTACTAGTCAGCATTTTAGGCTGCGTCTATGCAGCTGACATGATCACACCTCCGTGCAGCGCTTGGACATGCTCACTGCACTCGTACACATTTCCTATGCACGTGGCCGTTACAGCAGGGCACCTTCATTAATATGCATGTGGTGCTGCTGCGTCATCTCTATGCTGCACGTCGGCGCAAGGCTAACACCGTCCTTGCGCCGAGCTTCATGAATCCCAGGGAGACTGTATAACACAAGGAAGAAAGTCATGGCAAAAATGAGGAGGTGCAGCACTCAGCAGGATAAAAGCTCTCCCAACAAACTAAACAAACAACTCAGAGGAAAAATTAAGTCTACCAAAGCCAAATATGAGGTAAATTTGGCTTTCCAGGCCAAGGACAACCACAAGGCATTCTTTAGCTATGCCTGCAACTTCAAAGGCAATACACAATTGTGTGCAGAGATAATTGTAAATGGAGTCACCTACACTGAGCCAAAAGATATAGCAAACTTACTGGCCAACAAATTCAGCTCCAACCTTAGCCCCCAACCTTCCCTCAGGAAATACCATCAAATATAACTCCCCCTGATATCACTAGGGAACAGATCTTTAATGCTCTCTCTAAGGCCAAGGACACTGCATCAATGGACCCAGATAATATCCCATGATCCCTTATAAGTAGTGTGAAACATTACTTATCAGTCTCTCTGAAATTGCTATTTAATTGTATCCTTCAAACAGGCTTCAATCCTCATGAATGGAGAACAGCTACAGTCATCCCTCTGCACAAAGGTGGGCCATCTACAGACCCAAGAAACTACAGACCCATAAGTCTAACTAGTTTTATATGCAAAGCCATGGAAATAATTATCATGGAAATTATCAATAATGATATAGTAAGCCTCCAGACACGGGACCCAACCCAGTTTGGTTTCATCAAGGGCAGGTCATGCTTACTCAACCTGGTTGACATCTTTGAGAAGGTCACAGAAGGAATGGATAAGGGAAGAATGGTCCACACTGCCTGTCTTGACCTGGCCAAAACATATTGCACAATACCCCACTAAGGCATTGTTGCCAAACTCAAGAGGTTAGGTAAAAACCCATATGTCACCTGGTGGATATCCAACTGGCTCACAGGCAGGACCTAGGAAGTTGGAATTGGGGAGTCCACGTTTAGAAAGAGGCCAGTCACAAGTGGAGTCCCTCAGGGATCAGTCCTTTGACTGCTCCTTTGTGGTATTTACTCAAGACCAATGCCAATGGCATCTGACTGAATAAATTTGCAAATGACTGCAAATTAGGAGCTGTTATTAAATCCTACACTGACACAAATGTTCTCCATGAGAGGCTGAGACAGAAAAAACAGCTGGTGTCAGAGCCATGGGCTAAAACTAAATGCCAAGAAATGCATAATAGTATCCTTTAGGAAGTCATCCATCCCTGGTAACTATAATATTGACAACACACCCCTTAGAGTTGACCCAGTAGTCAGGGACTTAGGGACGCACATATATAGTAATCTCAACTTTGACCATCACATATCTACTGTGGTGAGGAAATAATTCTATGTTGTGCAACTTATAAACAAAGGTATGGCATCTAGGTCCAAAGAAGTCATCGTTCCACTGTTTTCAGCATTCATCAGACCTATCATTGAGTACAATGCTCCTTTGGTATGTACCTAACCAGGCATATCCAACAAATGGGACATCCATAGAAGTACCTCATTAAAAGAATACAGGGCATAAGTAAAATGTCCTATGCAGACAGCCTCAAGGCCCTATCTGTGTATTCTGTCTCTTAAGGCTGTTGAGGGGACATCTACACTTGGCATACATGGCATTGTCAGACCTCACTCTGATGGATCTCCTGCATATCCACAAAAAAAAAACAGCACCAGAATTACCAGTTCTAAGGACTTGAACCTTGCCTGTGATATACATAAGACCTGCTGTAGAGAAGGCATATATCCCAGAGACTATCCCATCTCTGGAACAGGGTTCCCATCCATGTGAAGCAGAGTTCCTCCCTAACCCTGTGTAGCTTGTATAGATGGATGGGGAAACAAAATTCATCCCTGGCTTGGCACCTATGTCTCTAATGGACACAGGCAGACTGTAAATGGTTTATCTCACAGCCCCCTTGTAAATATTTTGTCTCCCAAGCCTCTGCTTGCAGCTGTCAAGGGTACAGAACTTGCTGGAGATTTGAGATGCATAGCTAAGCTTAAAATGACCATTGTGGTTGCTAGCTTAGTAAACACATCTGAAGCTAAAAAATGTTTTGATTAAAAAGGCCTATTTCAAGTTTTACTTTTCATGAGTAATGGTAGTTAAGCATATGTTAAAGTGTTTAGACTAATGCATAATTAACTGCATTCAAAAATACTGAGTATTGCATTGTCAGGATCAGTCTAGAATGCTGAATGCATGTGTGCATTAGTTGTGTATGTCTTTTATTTGTAATGTCATAGACATTTCTCTTATGGGGGGTGAGAGGGTAAGTAATGTAGAGGTACTTGAGTCTGTATATACTTTGAATATCTATTATAGCCATTGCTACTTTTTGCTGTACAGCACAACAGTGTTATGAATGACTGTATCCCATAATGCATTGCACCTAGTACATAATTACAGTGCATTGCGATGAGTAAAGTGTTACTGACATTCTTACTGAGCTGATATTTTTACAGAATAAAGGAAAGGGTACTGTTTTGTTAAAATGCTGGTGTATTCTGGCATTAATCGCAATACTGTTTGATATCTCTGGATATCATAATACTTTGTTTATCCATCTTGGGCCACAACAGCATAATTACATTCACCCATAATGTTTCTTATATCAAACATCTCCTTTGCAAATGTCAGTTACATTTGTTACTTTTGCTCCCCAAAATTATTCAACTGTAACTTTCAACTTTGTTGTCAATTAACTATCCATAAGTCATAAAACTCTCAAAATTTATTACAAAGGTTTTACTTTTGTATGCACAACATGAACTGTTTATCAAAAATTGGTTTTGATACCTCAGTACAGATTAATCTATCACTCAAAAATTTCAGTAATATATCTCAACACATAAATAACACCTTCCTTCTAATTTTAGTTTTCCTACTGATTTTCTTGCAGCCTCAAATATTGAGGGGGATTCATAAAGGTTACCACAAAGTGTAGACTACAGGTGCACTTAGTGTAATCTTTCTGAGTGACTAGAAAGCACAAAAATGTGGTACAGACATTCTTGAATTCAGATTGTGTGCACTTATTGTACACTTACCCCAGGATTCACAAAGCTCAGTGCAAGGACGGCGTTAGCCTTGCACAGAACGTGTGGCATAGAGATGGTGCAGCAGCACCATATGCATATTAATAAAGGTGCACTGCCACAACGTCCACGTGCATAGGAAATGTGCGTGAGTGCAGGGGGCGTGTCTAAGCACTGCACGGAAGCGTGAACATGTCGGCTGCAGATGCGCAACCTAAACTGCTGACTAGTGCAGCCTGCCTCTAATAGTAATCACTCCTGTCAGTGTCTGTGGATACTGAAATGTATGCAAAGCATACAAGACAGTTTGGCAAACACCAAAATAAAAAGTAAACACAAAGGCAGGTAGCTGAATATTGAGCCCCCGTCCCTCGAACAAATGACATTTAAAACCCTGTGCCCATATTCCATTGTAGTGTTGATTATTATACCACATGGAAGTGAAAAGCAGCATGTATGAGCGCCGCTACCCTTTGCTAAGCCTAGCCCAATGGTTAGGGTTACCACCTGTCCCACTTTGTGAGGGACAGTCCCTCTCTGGGCAGTTGTGTCCTTACCAAAAATATTAAAAAAGGCAAATGTTCTGCAATTGTAGGACATAATTATGTCCCATATTTTATATAATAGTTCCATAAAATAGTTATTTCTGTGTCTAAAATACCTAAATGTTACAAGAAACAGAATAAGCAACTAAACTGCTACAAGAATAATCTTTCACTTAAGCATAAAAGTAAAGTACTATCCTTTGTACTGACCATGGGTATGTGTCGGACTGTAAAATCTGATGTGTGTCCCAAAAATGTCCCACTTTGGCCATTTGAAAAGGTGGCAACCTTACCAATGGTCAGAGCATTCACTCAATATCTGCCCATTCGCAGTCCAAGTCGTCCCTGTCTGGATGGCCCAAAGATGAATGGGTATTACCCGGGACTACCTACCATGTCATGAAAGATAAGTATTTGTGTGTACCTATGTGCGTGAAGTACAGCATGTGGAAGATCAAATATGCCAAGGTTGTCCTCACAACCATATTGGTACCAGAGATATGTAGAGTACACAATGTGTTCTGTTGTCTGTGCCATGGGCCATCAACCAGAGAAGGGATGGATGGTGTGCGTGGAATATGGGGGGGGGGGGTTGACAGGTAATGTAATAATTCGCCAAGGGGAGACTGGGTCGGATGTACAATAGGTGAACTGGAGGTGTACGAGGGAGCAGTGGGTGAAACAGAAAGGAAACCAAAAAACATACAGTCTCATCCACAATACACCCTAACAGGCCATATTGCAGAACACAATCCCACAAACATATGAACATTAAAATGTATGATACACATGTACAGAAACGCTACCGGCTCACACCCACATAATGGTCTGACCTGAACTGAGCCATCCAACCCCAACACACCTGGATACATAATTGAATACCCATCATCCCCTCCACAGCACAGCACCCCCCCCCCCTTGCTGAACATCCACCAAAACCACCCATACTTGGGCTGCTAGCTTGGCACAGCCATATCTGCACATAGTGCCCCCATCACACCCTAGGCAGTCTCAGGCTTGCAAACTAGGTATCCCATGTATGCATAACCCTACTGCATTTTTGAATAGCCAGATGAATGGGGTCCATCATTTACAATTTTTGGACATCCCTCATGGGATAAGTGTCTGTTCTCAAGATTAGACTTTGTGGCATAACACGATGTCCACCGCCATCGACATCCTGGTACTAGGGCTACCACCTGTCCCACTTTGCGAGGGACAGTCCTTCTTTGGGCAGTTGTCCTGCATAAAAATTGAAAAAATGGCAAATGTCCTGAGATACTAGGACAAACATATTTCCTATATTTAATGTAATAGCTGCATAAAACAGTTATTATGTTTCTGAAACACCTAAATGTTATAAGAAACAGAATAAGCAACTAAAATGCTACAAGAATAAGCATTTATATAGACAAAACAGTGAAGTTCTGTCCTTTGTACTGGCTGTGGGTATGTTTTGCCTTGCAAAATCTGACATTTGTACAAAAAATGTCCCACTTTGGGCATTTGAAAAGATGGCAACCCTACCGTGCACAAGTCAGATAAGCAGCATCTGACCACAACCCTGCTCAGCCTTCACCCAGTCCTGCAGAACCTATGGCCCAGGATTAAACACCTGACCATGATGCATGTCTCCCCATGTGCATTATCAGGAATATATACCTTTCACATGTTCCCATGAAGCTTCGCCATAGCCATCTTTCAAATAGTACATGTCCACAAATTGCATACCCCGTCCAAGTTCCTCGTCATAATGATGCACACAACCCCTGTATACAAATGGTACAGGTACTTTCCGTATGCGGTTGTTCATACACATGGCCATGTATAGCTCCAGATATGTAGTCATATATCTATAAATGTACATACTTATATTTGCATAGCTACACATCACAAATACATGCATATAAGTAGTTGTCAAGTAAGTGTCCTATTCATAAATATGTATACTTGCAAATGTATACATATGCCTCTCAGAAACATATGAACAATAACACGTACTATACATATGTACACCAACCGACTGTCACATATGTTGCCAGTACTGTGGAATGCCTGTAGTAAAGTCATATATCTTAATTACCATCCATACCGAATGTATCACAAATGGTTTAGTGGTAGAACCAGTGACTATGCTGTTCCTATTCCCGGGTCCAAGCCATGCAAGGGCTGCTAATTTTAAATGATGCCCACAATAATGGCAGTCAGAAATAGGGTGATTATGGCACCTTAAAGCAGACATAAGCGGGTATGCGCAACGGTAACTGGCGGTCATTCAACAGTATGGCAAATGTAAACAAGCATGTAGGTGTATATGCATGTGAATGTACAGACATATATATATATATATATATATATATATATATATATATATATATATATATATATATATATATATATATATATATATCCATGAAGAATGAACATGGACACAATAAAGCAGTCATAACGAATGTGAAGAGAAACAGCAGCGGAACCCCCCGTAGTATTTAGTGCTGTCATATCAAGCCGCCTAGAGGTGAGCAAACATCCTGCATCCCCAACTACAGGTAGGATGCTAACAGTGGAACTAACTGTGTGCATGTGCTAAGTCTGACTTTCAAACAGGTAGAGGGCAGTCCCATTCACCATTTGGACATACCGAACCAGAAGACTAATTGAACACACTGACAATTATATGAATGTATGTCCCAGGACTATAAGCTTGGGATGTCTGAATATACTTGGAGTGAGCCAACATGCGGGATGTGTCCAGAGCAATAGGGAGTGGCACATGTGTAGTGGCATGGTTTATTTCCTACCAGAAAATGGATGACTGCTGTGTTAGTGTTGTTTTACTGTGCTTGTTCTGGTAA
Organism: Protopterus annectens; assembly: GCF_019279795.1. NCBI lineage: Eukaryota > Metazoa > Chordata > Ceratodontiformes > Protopteridae > Protopterus > Protopterus annectens. The sequence continues at coordinate 1,728,330,245 of NC_056731.1, read as the reverse complement.
CTATGAATCATGGGTATACATGCAAATGAGGCAGCACAGCAATAGTGTAGTGGTTAGAGCATCCGCCTATCACGCAGACGTTGACGGTTCGACTGACCATTTATGACGCGTAATCCATATACGAGCAGATCTTGCTAATTTTATGCTGTATAATGATATAATACCATTGAAATGTGAACTGGGGTGACATATCACAGTAAGAATGCAGAAGGTGTTTGCGTGATGGGAAACGGTGGTTAAACGGAAAACCGTAAAGTGTTGTACTCACCCTTTGTCCAATGGCCCTTGTTCTGCCCAGCAACACAATAAACCCCCTCAGCCAGGCTCGACGCCAGGACCCTACACATCATAATCAATGTGATTTACCACTAAGCCACGGCAGTTATACCTAACTTTGATGTTATCACAAACATAGCGGACAGCACAGTCATTCAATAGTATGATCAAAGTAATTAATCATGTAGATGTATATGCATGCATTCGTACACATATATATGTATATATATATATATATATATATATATATATATATATATATATATATATATATATATATATATATATATATATATCTACAGAATGAACATGGGCACAAGAAAGCATTCATAACGAATGCGAAGGAAAACAGCAGCAGAACACCCATAGTATCTAGTGCTTGACATATCAAGTTGGCCAGAGGTGAGCAAACCCCCTGCATCTCTAACCACAGGTAGGATGCTAACAGTGGAACTAAGTTTGTCCACATGGTAAGTCTGACTTTCAAACAGGTACAGGGCAGTCCTGGTCCCCAGTCAAACAAGCCTAAAACCATATGAACACCCTCACCATCATATGAGCGTATGTGCCAGGACTATAAGCTTGTGAAGTCGGAATATACTTGGAGTGAGTCAATTTGCGGGTCGGGGCAAGAGCAGTAGGGAATGACGCATGTGTAGGGGTGCGGTTTTCCTAACTGGAGAATGGATGCCTGCTGTGTTAGTGGCATGTTGAGGCATGTGTACGGATAACTATGAACTATGGGTATACATATCAATGAAGCAGCATACCAATAGTGTAGTGGTTAGAGCATCCGCTTAACGAACAGGCATTCACGGTTCAAGTTCAACTATAACACATATAATTTTCCATGTGGAATGAATGTCATCCTGCTGTAAAACCGACATAATAACATGTAAAAGTGAACTTGAGTATCGCATGGGACTTTTAACCAGATCATTTCAATCAAAGTGGTACTGTCATAATGAATAAGGCACAAGTAAGCACTAATAAGCGTCAGTAAACATATATAACAAACAGTAAGCATATGCGACTGCGCTTGCATGGGTGTAAACAGCGCCCGGCATAGGAAATGTATATGAGTATGTACAGATGTAATATATATAAATATATATATATATATATATATATATATATATATATATATATATATATATATATATGATGAATGAACGTCATAACAATAAAGCATAGACAAGGGATGAGAAGGGAATCAACAGCAACTATAGTATCATAGAGTGCTGTCAGCGTATGCCATACCACACTGGCCAGGAGTGAGCAAAGCACTGCTACTCACACCACAGGCAGGATATTACCAGTGAGAGTAACATAGTGGAATTGCTAAGTCTACTTTACACACAGACAGAGGGTAGTCACTGCTGGGACTACCCAAAAATTATTTAGAGCGTTTAGCCCTTCTACTATTACACAAGCAAGGGCTGGTATGTTCAAAGACTAAATGGTGGGAGAGCCTGAGAATACACGGGCGGGACGACATATGCCCCTAACGCTCTGGAGAGGGCAATGTTTGGAGGTGTGTTATAGCTGTGATAACAAGTGGATAATGGAAGTTACATGTGTAAGTTGGACACGGGTGGGGTGGAGGAGCTATGGGTATGAAATTATGGATCCAGGCGTGCCAGGGTTGGATGGCTCGGTTCTAACTAGACTGCCCCGTGGAGGTCAGCGAGTTTGTAATAGGTATATATGCATACACACATGCAGACATCAATATGTAGAAGTACATTCTCTGTAACACATGCATTCCATTTGTAGACATAAATAATAGGAATGTGCACATACAAACATCGACAGTAGATGGAATAATAGGCTGTGCAGAAGAGGGATGGGATGAAACTGATACAACGCAGTGGAGTGTACACTGTCCAAAGTCAGTGCTGTGCTGACGGTAATCAAATGTGAGGGCTTCCCCACACATGGAATCATTCCTGTGATCTGCCCACTATGGCAACGCCAAGTACTAAACCGGTCTATTTGTAAAAGAAATACGCTGAACACATACATAATTAGGCTCCCATGTGTAACGTGCGTGATACTGCATAGTCATACATATTAATGAATTGTAGCGTCTTGTTTACGGGAGTAAGGATGTAATGAAGTATAGAGTCTAATCTTGCCAGAAACACTTGCGTGTTCCATGTGGGGCAGCCCAATAATTGCATATAGTATTTCTTTGGTCGCTCATGTCACCAATGTTCGTGGACTAAACGTATGGGAGGTGGGTGGATACATGGAGTGAGTAAACCGATGGGATGGCTCTATAGGAGTAGGATGTGGCCAGTGTGTAGTGGTGTTGATACACTGCGAATCCAACAGGAGAATGGATGACAGCAATGTTAGGGAGGCGTTGGAGTGTGTTTGGGGAACCAGGAGCCATGGTTATATGGGTATATATGCATACGGAGTGGCACAGCAATAGTGCATTCATTAGAGCAACCCCCTAATGAACAGACATTCTCGTACCGAATCACACTGTATCACATTCCAAATACCATCGATAATCCATACGTGAACATATTGCGACATCTGTCCACTGTACAATGTGCTAAATACCAATTACAAGATAACTTGAGTGATGTGTCAGTGTCATAATGAATAAGGCACTAGTATGCAGGTAAAGCATATATAAACATGCATGTGTAAGTGCCTATGCGCGAGGTATGTATTGGTTTACAGACACACACATATATATATAAATACATATATGTATAGACATAGATATATATATATATATATATATATATATATATATATATATATATATATATATAGTTGCAGACATACATATATATATATATATAGTTGCAGACATACATATATATATATATATATATATATATATATATATATATATATATATATGGTTCTACCTTAGATAATCGAAATACTACATAACCGACAAGCAGTTAAAAAACACGACAACACCGAAAACCTATCACCGACAATGTAAATAACCGACTCTGAAAACGCCGACATTGGTATGCTAATAGCGCCTCTCGCTCCTACCACGTTCCAGGTAATGTAGATAGTTGTCTGTAATCAGCATAGCGTAAAAACTTGCACAGAACAAACCTACTTGATAGTAACTGTAACGCCTGATAGTGACAGTGAACTATTTAAATTACCTGGAACGTGGTAGGAGCGAGAGGCGCTATTAGCATACAAATGTCGGCGTTTTCAGAGTCGGTTACTTACGTTGTCGGTGATATAACTTTTCGGTGTTGTCGCTGCTTGTCGGTTATGTGGTATTTCGATTATCTAAGGTAGAACCATATATATATATATATATATATATATATATATATATATATATATATATGTATGTGGGCGTGCGTATATATACAGAGATATACAGCCATGATAGGAAACAGCACACAGGAGTGACATATGTTCACAGGCTATGCCAATGGAAGTGATGATCCCAGGCAAGAGACATGACACACGTAGCATGCCCCCCCCCAGCCCCCACAGCCAGACACGGGAAATATACACGCAATCAATGTAAAGTGTCCACTGCTCCCCAGACCACCAGTGGGATACAACCGGGGGTGTACACAGTGCACCCGTGGTTTCTAATCATGGAACACATACTTGAGCGTCCCTTGTGGGACTCCCCAAAAATTGGCCAAACCATACTAGTGTGATAGATCATCCATTTTGTCCACGGTGTATACAGACTTGGAATACAAGGGTGGGAAACCCTGATGACCCATGGACCGAGACAAATTTATGAAATGGGTCCTGTGAAATGGAGAATGGGCAGCGTGTAGTAGTGTGTCCAGAACCGATCAGTTCCCAGAGTAAGGATGGGTGCTGTTGAGGAGGCGAGGGTGGGGGAACTATGGGTAGCTACTTATGGATCTAGGTGTGGAGGTGTTTGCTGATGTTGGCCAATATGGACAGCCCTAGGGATGCAAGCGAATGTGTTCACTGGGCAGAGGCATCGCCCAACAAGCAGCCTCACCCAGTGCGAGACCCACTAAAGCAAAGTGTAATTTATATGGCAAGGAATGGAATAACCAGATGTCGACATATATATGTAGAGCTGTGTGTGTGTATATCTACCCATAGCGAGATAGAGATATGCCTCTCCCTCACCGTAGTACGAATGTATACATAGAGAGAAAGAATACAGATACATACCCACATATGAATATATACATATGCAGACAACCATAGATCCATATGGCATTAGATTATTTTTATATACATATATGTATATATATATATATATATATATATATATATATATATATATAATACAGCAAGATATAAATATACATGTATGCATACATATGCAGATATATCTGTATATATTAATGTAAATATATATTATATATATATACATCTATATATATATATATTTATATATATATATATATATATATATATATATATATATATATATATATATATGTTACAGTAAATATGCACATGTATATAGCTAGGATATGATACAGCAGTTATGAGTAACATATGTCCACAGGCCAGGCATATCTTGGTGGGAGGTCCAATAAACAAACGTGTAACATGTAGCATCACCCCACACCCCCCTGCTAGGCCGAAGAGACATGCAGACACACAATAAAGGTAAACACACCACTGCTTCCCAGACCACTGGCAGGATACTACCAGTGGGAGAGATTTGCAAGGTCTACACTTGAAACATAGACATTGATGTCTCTTGTGGGACACCAAAAATTAATGGTCAGAGCCAGTCCCGGTAATGATTTCTCCAACCAGGCTGTAGATGTACACGGAGCAGTAGATTGTGCAAGCCTGATAACACATGGGTCGACACAACGTACGACATGTGTCCCAACACAGGGAGAGTGGGCAGTGTGTAGTGGTGTGTTTATACCCCACCTGTGCCCACAGTAAGGATGAGTGCTGTAGAGGAGTGGCAGGTAAGGGAACTATGGGTATGCGATTATGGGCATAGGTGTGCAGGTATTGGCTGCCAGAGCCGTATTAGGACCGCCCTGGGGATGTAAGTAATATTCTAATGTAGGCATAGCAGATGCCCATATATCCCAAACCCTTAGAGCACATCCACTGGATAGCCCGTAAACCATTGGGGGAACACATAGGGACCATACCATTGAACTGTCCCCGATTACCAGGGACGTCCCTGATTACGACTCAGAATCTAACTCTGTCTCACCTAAACCCTCTTAGAACTATTGATATTAGGAGGAAAGGTGGTGGAATACACGTAATGAATAATGACATTTAAGAGTCATAAACAGCATGTACCTCAGACAATGTGTATGAATACATATACTATGGGTCTGTCAATGTGTCAGGTTAATAGCACCAAATTTCTAAATGTGTCCTTGATGTTGTTATGCAGTGTCCCTGATGCAGTGTTCATTTTTCTCCATTTGTATGAGAGGTCTGATAGGGACAGAAAGTGCATATTTCACTGACTACCTTAGAAAGGTGATAGAATAATAGGTTAGGGTTACCACCTGTCCACCTTTGCGAGGAACAGTCGTGTCCTGCAAAATAATTGAAATATGGCAAATGTCCTGAGATTTTAAGACAAAGATTTTCCTATATTGTCTATAGTAGTTGCATAAAGCAATTATTTTGTATCTGAAACATCTAAATGTTATAAGAAACAGAATAAGCAACTATAATGTTACAAGACTAAGCTTTTATTTAGGCATAACAGTGAATTTCTTTCCTTTGTACTGGCTGTGGGCATGTTTTGCCCTGCAAAATCTGATGTTTCTACATAAAAGTTCCACATTGGGCAATTGAAAAGGTGGCAACCACATAATAGGTATGCGGTAGCATGACTCAGCCGACGGATGTGGGTCCCAAAACCCAATTACTTGTCTGCATTGAAGAGTCTTGATTCCCATGTACCAGCCAGATGGGTGCAGATTGTAAGCGGTACACACAAATAATATGAATAAATCACTGGACAGGCCACCGATTCTGTACAGTCGAACGACATGCCATCGCCTAATGGGCAGCCATTCCCGATACTGTAATGGCTTGTAATCTGATGTAATTGGCATCACAAGGTAATATTGTGGTCCTCGCTCCCACCCAGGGGTGTGAGTGTTAGATGCAAGCACCAATGTCAGTGCATTTGCAAGTGCGGGAGCGAGTGGGTGTAAGCCTGTTTGGCTACTAGTATGCGAGTATTGCACTGGTAAAGCAATGTATAGGCTAACTGAGTGTAAGAAGCTGTAACCAGAGGTTATTATTGCTTAACACCACGCAAACCCACGCACACCCGCTCACAACTGCTTTAATGTGTCTTACTCCCTCCGTATCCAATGGCCTTGTTCTGCCCTGCAACAAAATAAACAGCCTCTGCAAGGCTCAGAACCAGGGCCCTGCACACACAGCTAATGTGATTTACCAATACGCCATGGCAGATATACAGACAACGGACAGTATCACAAACATATCATACAGCGCAGTCATTCAACAGTATAGGAATGTATCCCATCATGTAGATGTATATGTGAGTGTTTATGTCCACCATATAGGTACATACATATATAGAGATATATCAGAAACATACCATGTGGCAACAAAGCATTACAAATGAATGAAAAGGGAAACACCAGGAATGCCTGTATTATGTAGTGGTGTTGTCCCATGTAATCTCAAGACTCCCTCAGACAGACATATGTCCTTCATACACATAAACAGTTGTACATTGGCAATATACATCACTCTGTGCATGTAATGTACATTAACACAACAGTACCTGTCCAATCATTATGTGTGAACAGTACTCTTGCAAGGTGCTGTGTGCAACATCATCATCATGATAAAGGTAAATGGGGTAACCATAGAGGGACTGGTAGTGTTGAGTGTACAATGGGGTAGTCCTCATCACGTGTACCTGGAACATTTAGGAGTGATGTGCATACCAGGATTGTGCACCTGAGGGACAGGGGTGAGGATAACAGGAGTATGTTGTGATGCATATTACAAGGGTTACATGTGTCCAGTGGGCACATGTGTGAAATGGACAGCTATGTATAGGGCAGATGTTGTCCTAGGTGCTGATTGGCCTTATGTTTCCATAGGGTGAGGGTTGGATGTGGGGGAAGGAGAGTAGGTATGGTCGTGGAGGATAGGTAGGATCACAGACAAGACCGCATACTGGGTCGGTATATGACACATGTGGGGGAATACACCTTGGACAGGGATAGGTGTTCGGCATTCACAAGCCCATGGGAACAGTAGGGCGGAGGTCCCCAGCCATGGGCAGTCGCCACTGCACCTTAACAGCTGCAAAGGAGACAGTGCTGTGGGCTGTCCAGGAGGGGCAGCATCACCCTGTAAACGTGACACTCCATTGAGCATCGGTATCTGGCTTTAGAACCCCTTAGTGATCCCCCAACGCAACACGTCCGGGACCGCATGACAGCAGACATGTTCCTATCTGGTCTTGCTCCCAGGGGGGACATGCCCCATCCTCAGTGGTGGTACCACCAGAAGGTGGTGCAGAGCCAATAGAAGTTGTGGTCCAAGGCTGGGCCCCAGATGTGCTGGTGCTCAGTGCCATGGTCAGCTGAAGTGGGACAGGAGGTTCTGCCAGGACCTCTCAACCTATACAGCCTATGGTGTTGCAGTTTAAACCCACATATGGCTTAGTGATAGACAACAGCATTTAGGATTACCTAGAACAGTATGCATAGATACCACCATCAACCCAACACAACAGATGGTATACATTTGCATAGGGAGCACAACACATGCATATATACTGCATGACATCTGTACAATGTGTAGTGGACGTGTGACCGCAGCTATGAACGATTGCCAATTATTGGATTTTCACTGGGAACCCCAGACAGTGTCTGTCATACCACTGTTTCATGTGACATATGTCCAGTCAGGGATGCGATGGCAGTAACACATTCCTATCATCATGTACTATCTGCAATCCTCACACTATGCTCCTGCTGTGCACAGATGTGTGTTCAGTGTGTAACACAGGAAACTAATGGTTCCTCACACTGACCAGTTCACAGAAGGCCCTACAGATGGGGGTCCCTCACGAACAGGGTACTGTCATGTCTGTATTGAAACATGCAGAATAGCCATTACCACACACAACATGTTAAACAGGCAGTAGCCTCAATGCAGCATAGCTACACTTACATGCTGTAGTCATGTGTGGCACATCACCCTCCTGTCTTTAAGCTATTTCCCTCTGTGTATGATGTTTGAGGTACACCCAGATATCATCTGTGATGCCGTTTCAGAACACCACATCCAGGTACCGCTCACAGCGACTGTCATGGCCAAATACCAGCATGATTTTCCTAGATAGTGTACTGTGTTTATCATGCGAATGGCTATGGGAACACCATCACAGCTGTTCCACATGCAATCAGCTAGAGGAGGACTGCAGTAGGTGCGGAGACCATCACCTGATCATGTCCATCGCTTACAATACAAATGCTGCTGCTGAGCAGGTGTACACCTCCACATCCACCAGAGAGTGTGTGGGAGGGACAGGAAAAGTACACCAAAGAAGGGCTTGGAGACTAAACCCTAAACATCGTCTGCTGCATGCCTAACAATACAGGGGTCAAACCCCTGACTGACTAGTCATTACTATTACATGTGCATGAAGTTACTACATGTGCCACAAAGCCAACATGTTGCTGTGCTGTAAGAACATATATGTGCGTAGGTGACAGACATCTGCAACACAGATATAGTGGACATACATTAGGTGTAGCACACATGGCTGTCCACATGAACGGATGCCATTGTCACCACAACCACACTCTGTAATGGACTCGCATTGGCATTCTTTGCCAGGGCCACAAATACACAACCTAACTACTTAGTTTGCCACACTACAGTAATGCACAGGACTACATGCACCATAGGGGATATCTGGAGGTTTTATGGGCTAGGGCATGTGTAAGTGTTTGACATATGTTGGTATTCCAATGTGGGTTATACTGGGAGTGACTGTGGTTGGGAGCATCATAACCTACACACAGACACAAGGTGCCAGTACTGACATGCATGTATGCATTGCTTTATGGGTGTGCAGTGGCTGGCTGTGCAAGATGGCTGCACAAGGCTGGGTGAGGGGTAATCATTGGCATTGCATCACCCGACAATGGTGTGCAGTGTGGTACAGGGGTGTAGTGTCTGCAGTGTCTCACACAGATGGGTACTGCAAGATCTGCCCTGACATCTTGGTTACCAATGTGTATGGCCATAGCTTTGCAATGCATGCCATGTCTGTATTTGATAGTCCTTCACATGGATATTGCCTGGGATGTGCATGTCTCACAATACTGTACAGTGACATGACATGACCCCAGGGATCCCACAAATAGCACTGCTCCACAGAGGGGCAGTTAGTTAATCAATGGGGTGGCAACAGCAGACACATTTTGGCTAGGCTTATGAATGGCCTCGGGCAGTTAGGCATGTTCCTACCTATGTAACTATGAACCTATACATACAGTATCGACACATGCTGATAGCTTAATTTACTGTTCAGGTATTGACTTACCTTGTGCCAATGGCAGTTGTGTGTACAATAGTTGAGGACTGCCTATGGAGGATGCACACAGTAGACCACCTATACATGACAATTTACAGGTGGTCATGTGTGTGTGTGCCATCCATGTTTGCTGTGTGTGCAGGTGGAGAAGGATGTCAGTCTGTATGTGTCTACACTGTCAGTGTGTGCGCTATATGTTCCCTCTTTGCCAAGGCATTGGCATACTGGGCACGCCTCCATCTGCCTACTGGGGCTGGTACAGGGTGTTCGTGGTCTGAGTCCCTCTGTGCTTGTGGGGCCCTTGGCAATGGCGGTGGGCTGTGAGGGCCTTCACCATTCTGTCCCTGCTGCAGCTGTTTTCACAGGATCATATTGTGTAGCATGGCGCATACTATGAAGATGTGTGCACACATGCCTGGAGAGTACTGCAAGGCTCCACCAGATATGTCCAAGCAACAGAACCATGATTTCAGCATCCCAAACACATGCTCTATGATGATTCTGATTTCTGCGTGTGCCTCATTATGGCGTTTTTGCATGGTTGTGTGTGCATTTCTGATGGTAGTCATCATCCACAGTTCCAGTGCATAGGCAGCATCCCCCACCAGGTGGCCACATGGGATGACCCCCTGGCAAATACCTGATACAGCTGTGAGGCATGCCAGATGTGGGAGTCGTGATAGCTTCCAGGGCTGTCAGCATACACACAATGATCATGCCCTGGGCATTGCACATGACCTGGCAATTGATGGAGCGGTATCCATTGTGGTTTATGTAGTGCCTACCCTGCTCACTGTGTGGTGTCTTGATGTGCATGTGTGTGCAGTCTATTACACCCAATACCTCCGTGTAGTCTGCCACATGGTGGAAGAAATGCATATTGCTGGCCAACTCCTCCTGCATTTGGGGGAAGTATATGTGCTCATTGGCATGTGGTAACATGGCATCCAGGAACTGGTGGAGTACCCTAGATGCTGATGCCTGTGAGGTCCCCATGATATCCCCAGTTGGCATTTGAAAGGTACCTGTGGCTAGTATTCTCAAGCTTAGACATACCTTCGTGTCCACTGAGATGGGTTCCCCTCTGTTATTTCTGGCTCTGAGGTGTGGCTGGCACAGCTCAACAAGTTGCTATATGGTGTCCCTGTCCACCCTGTAATGCTCTACTATCTCCAGATCATGTAGCTCCTGGCAGGTTACCCTGGGTCTGAACACTATTCTCCCCCGGTGCCTGAGATGGTTATCAGCATCATCCCCCACACCACCGTCAGTCTCCAACACGTGCTGGTGAATCAAAGCTATGGCAGCCCCTAACATGTACATATTAAAAGTTCCCCATCTGTATACACCAATGGTGCAGAGTGTCTGGGAATACACAAGTGTGTGTGAGGTGCTTTCACACTTTATACTATTGTGCAATGGATGGTGCTGGTGTAATTGGGTGTGTATGTGCAATTCCAGCTGCAGGGTATCTTAATTATGGGTTTTACTGCAGGTACTGCTATTGTGGGGCCCTTGGTGTTGAATTATACTTGGCTGCTATGATTCATCTATTGCCCTTTACTTCACTTTTCCACCCGATTCCCCTCCCATTGTCAAGCATGCATCCAGCTGCCTGCTTTCTTGTTTTGTACTTTCCCAACCCAGGATTGTGTAGCAAAATGTGTTATGTAGCTGATCTACTGCAAGTTTGCTTTATTCTGCTATGTCAGTTCTCTTTTCTTTGCTGCATGGCACTTCCCCTTTCCTGTTCAGCAGGTAGCTGCTAGCAGCCTTGTTAGCTGTTGTCAGTGGCCCACTGTGAGTTTCTAGGTGTTAATTACTCATTTGTACTCCAATTACCATGCTGCAGCATTGCCTTATTGTCGTCCCATATCCTTCCTGTTTCAGCTGTGGTTTGCGCCGCACACAGCCATTTACTGGGTTTCGAGCGGGTTTTATTCCATGTTCACATGCACTTTCGGTTACCTTGTGTGCTCACAGTTAAGCTAAGATATGGCTACTTCCACACCTCTTTCCTGCGGCTTTGCTTAGCAACAGGCAACCCGGATTAGCAATGCTCCAATGTGCTTACAGCTAAGGTGATGCACCCCTCCCTTAATGTCATCTTTATATCCAGGCCACACCTCATTGTTGTACCGGTATGCTGTGTGGTACATCCTTATGTCGGCGGGGATTTTGTGATTCAGTATTACTTGTCTTATTTGCATGACATTAACTACTAATTCCTAGTTACCGTGCAGAACACTGTCACAGACCCTTAGCAACCCTTACTCCATGGTTGTGGTGTAGCATGCATGCCATTGACTATTATGGGGAATTCACGAAATGTGTTACATTGCAGTTTTATTACATATAAATATATTTTCATTGTGATCTCTTTTGCGCACCGATGTACTGCGATTTTACTTTGCGTTAGTGTGGCCATGACATTAAATGTTCTTTTTTATGTGTCTTGCATGCTTTTTTATGCCAATGGCTATATATTTAGCCATTGACATATATTAACAATATAATACGTGAGTTTGGTCCGCTGTCATGGCTCCGATTTTATGTTTGAAAAAATGTAAACCGTTCTTTTCGGTTTACATTTCTGCAAGCTTACACTACCCCTGCACCACTTCATGAATCGCTATATACCTTAATTTGCTTGCTGCACAGCTGCGCATGGGGTAATTACCAAACATGCACCGGGAACTGCGCAGCTGTGGTGTACGCTGGTAGTGGACGTGGAAACAGCTCATACCTGAATCACTCTGTGGCCATATTTGGTGTAAATTGTTAATAAATAAGGAAAAGAGTAGGGGACCTAAGATAGAGCCCTGGGGTACTCCAATATTTACTGGAAATAGTGAATACAGATTGTTATGCCAAAGTACTGCTTGCTGTCTATTTTCCAGATAAGACCTAAACCATTGTATAGCTTGAGGATCAAGAGAATGGGCCTTTAGTTTGTCTAGAAGTAAGTTATGGTTAACCATGTTAAATGCTTTTGACAGGTCAATAAATAGTGCAGACGAAAAAGAGTTATTGTTATGATTTTTATATATAGAGTCGGTAAAGGATAAGAGGGCAGTTGATGTGCTATGGAATGGCCTAAAGCCATGTTGGCAGTTTGCCAGTAGGTTATTTTGTAGTAAGTGGTTAAGTAGTTGTTTGTGAAATACATTTTTCCATTATCTTAGCTAATGGGAAGAGTAGAGCAATAGGGTGAAAGTTAGAAAGCTCAGTATATGGTCTACCTTTATGTAGAGGGATGATGTGGGATATCTTCCATAGAGCAGGGTTTTGCCTCAGAGATAGTTCTGTTAATAAGAATAGAGATGGGATAGTCTATGGCTTTTGAGGCTATTTGTAGGTATTCAGATGGGAGACGGTCAGCAGAACGGGTGCAAGGTTTCAATTTTTGAAGTAGCTTACAGATGAGAGATGCAGATACAGGTTGTATTTGAAAGGTAGGCAATGAATTATTGCAGATATTTGGTTGGGAAGCAGTGAGGTGTGGTAAAGAATTGGACAGGGTTTGAATGACTTCTGTAAAGTAGTTATTAAAGGCATCAAGGATCTGGTTGGAGTTGTTATTGTTGAAACCGGTTGGGTCTGGAGTAGTAGTGTGACCTGGCTGAAGAAGTTTGTTTATCCCAGACCAGAATTTTTGTGGAGTTTGTTGATTGGTTTGTTGGAGGTGAAGGTAGAAATCTTTTTTTGTCTCTAAGAATATCCTTCTTGGTGGCATTTCTTAGCTGTTTAAATTGGAGGTGGTTTGTTGGACATTTAGTAGATCTCCATTTGACCCAGATTTTATTTCTGAGGAGTATCTTTTGCCTAGTTTGTTTTGTGAGCCAAGGGGAAGATTTGGTTTTTATTCTAGTGGAGCGATAAGGTGCATGGCAGTCTAGGATTTGAAGAAAGTTAGTATTAAAGTAGGTAACAGCTTCGTCTAGTTCTAGATAGGTTACAGGTAACCAGTCACATGCTTGCAATTCGGTTAAGAAGCTGTCTGGATTAAAGAATGTTTTTAAGCGGGAGGTTTTGAGATTATGAGTAGTTGGAATATGGACTTTTTGTGTAATAATGTAGGTAAGCATATGGTCACTGATATCGTCAGGAAGGGTTCCTGGAGTATAAGATTCAGGGTGGCTATTAATAAGGATCAAGTCCAGAGTACTTTCCTTGTTGCTAGGTTTATGGATTCTCGTAGGAGTTGTTATTAATTGTGAGAATCCAAAGAGTTTTATGTGGTTGGTAGGGTTTACAGAACTGCAAGTGGACCAGTCTATGTTAATGCCACCAAGTACAATGGTCTCCTGGGGTAGTTGGGTAGAGAGGTGACTGAGAAGGTTCTCAAGAGAATAGGTATTATTATCTGGAGGTAGATACATGCAAATTAGATAGATAGATTTGGAGTTATTGATTTGGAGTTTGATAGTTAGAATTTCAGATTTGGTGTCTAATGATGGAAGCACATTAACGGGGGAAATTTGGAGGTGAGATTTATAGAGAATGGCTATACCTCCACCTTTTCTGATTTTATGGTAATTTCTGAGGATGTTATAGCCAGGAGGGCTAATTTCCTGGTATAGAGTAGATGGTTTTAGCCAAGTTTCTGTAAGACATAGAATGTCCAATGATTGTACATCAAGGAGTGCATGCAGGTGGGAAATTTTATTGTTAATACTTCTAATGTTAAGGTGAGCTATCAGAAGGGAGTTAGATGGCTTAGTAATTGTAGAAACTATAGGTACTGTTAAATTGGTAGGGTTAGTGGTAGAGTCAGTATAAGGGCCAGGGTTTGGATGAATGTCACTGTCTAGGAGGGGGTGTTGCTGGGGGTATTGTAGAGATTTGAGGAGTTTATAGAGGTTATTAAAAGTCTTTTTGGTAGAGAAGTAAATAATGTGGGTTGCTCTGTGGAATTTTGGTAGTATATAGTTAGAGAAACAGGTTATGTTACTGTGGTTAAGGGAGAAGATGAATGAAGATGGTAAAGTTTGTTGGCTGTAATGGTTTTGTTCAGATAGAGAAAGATATTCAAAGGAGGTAAGTGAGTAAGGTATGGTAAGACAGGATAGTGTGGTAGTTAAGAGTAGTAAGTTGGTGAAAATAGTTTTATTTGTTGGGGCCATGGTAAAAGTAGATTTAAGTAGGGAGCAGTTTGTGTTAGTATGTGATGTAGAAAGGAGATGAGAGTGTTTGAAGAGATTGATCAGGTTATAAGTTAAGCTGGTAAGAAATTCGAGGGGGTTTAGATAAGAGGTAGAATTGGGAAGTAAAGTAGTGTAGTGTATGGTTGGAAAGGAGAGGGAGTGGTTCAAAAGAGAGTTTAGTAGTACTAATCTGGAGAGAGAGCAATCGGAGTGGCCAGGCGATGATGCTGTATGTGATAGGATAAGATAGAAAGGGGGAGTGGTTAGTGAAGTATAAGTGTAAGACCACTGGGGGTGGGTGGAATTTGGGGGTAGGGTAGGGGAGTGGAGTGAGCCCGCAGGGCAAACGGAGTGGGTAGAAACAGACAATGGAGCAGCTAGAGGAGAAACAATCAGCAGAGCTGAATACTGAATGTAAGTTAAGTATGTCTAAGGTGAGAAGGAGCAGAGAAAAGTTAGGAGTCTGTTAGAAAAACAGGAGAGTGTAGCAAGTTAGAATATAGGGTAAAGTGTGAAGTTCAGAGTAGTTTAAGGTCATAGAAGTATAGAATAATAAAGCAGAATAACAAAAGGAAAAGCAGGAGAAATATTGGATGGGGTAGAGGTTCCAGCTACTGGGCAAAGCTAGTATTACAAGCAGTTACAGTAAGGGGGGTAGGCTACTGCAGATAAGGGAAGGGGGAAAGTTAGTAAGAGGGGTACTAAGAGGTGGTGTAGGAGTATGGTTAACAAGGTAGCTAGTTGGGGGGTAAGAGGCAGCTGGCTGACCGGGCTCAGAGCGTGCTTTAGAACCCCTGAAGCAACAGTGGACGGTAGTATGCTTTACAGGTAGGACATAGAAATATACTTTTTATTTCCTTGAGAGAGGGAGCAGGGAGTATAGGCAGAGAGATAAAACCATGGGTTCTTTGTCAGCAGGTAGGTAGGTTCTCAGAAATTATAGGCTGGAACAGCACAGTGAAGAGCAGGGTACTTGTGGGATAGAGAGAGAGAGAGAGACAACAGTGGTGGTGAGTAGCAAGAAGCTAGCATTGACATAAAGTATGATAGTTAGGGCAATGGTTATAAAAAAAACAGTTAGAAATTGTACATTCACTTATTAATGCTAGAAGCTACCAGTATCATAAGAGAGCTTATATTCTGTTATATTAATTTATCTAGTAGGTTATATTCTGTAGGCTCAGTAGGACAACATATAACACATTAGCTTAAAGACAGTCAGACATAAATGCATGTGAAAAACAGTACAGCCAAAATCAGGAAAAATGCATAGAAAATATCAAGAATTCTATATATAATCACCTGGTGAGAGTTAGTGTTGGTAGCAGGCTGGCTCATAGTCTACACTAGGTTTTTGAGAAAGGAGGCAGCACATTAAATATTACAGCCTATGGTGCCCTATTTAACAATCCATTTGAAATCTACAGGGACTAGCAGGGACAGATATTTCAGTGATTTTAGCCTCTAAATATTTCCCTAAATGTACCCCGGGATTCATGAACCTTGCGCCAGGCGCCCGCATAGCGTTGGCGTTATAACGCCAAATATGGCTGCTGAGCGATTCAGGTATGAATGAATTCCACGTGCACTACCGGCGTGCGCCGGACCGTCTCCGCCCCCGGCGTAGGTATGCAAAACACACTGTGTGCGGTATTGCACCATGCAAATGAGGGCAATAGCGATCCACGAAGTGGCGCAGGCGAAGGTAAGGCACGGCAATGTAAACCAAAAAAAACGGTTTACATTTACCCAAACATACCGGAGGAGTAACGGAAGGCTGTCAAAGTCAGGTATCATATAGGTGCAATATGCCAATGTGGAAAGGCACCGAGAATGTCCAAAGAAAACATGCACAAAATGTAAAATGACAGAAATGGCACGACGTAGAAAGAACAGCAGACCCCGGATGTGTGCACAGAAGTTGTAAAGCAATGAAATAATATGATAATGTCCGAAAAGAGCATTAGAACACAAATCAGCTGCACAGCCACCACACACCATAGTATGTATGTAAAGCTGCAACCCCAGCGCAATGGTTGTCAAGGAGTGGAGGCGGTGTCCGCGCCGTAACCAGGTATTAGTAGTCAATTCCATGCAAATGAGGCAGATAATAGTGAATCGCAAAACGGCGCCAGCGTAAGGATGGAGCAACGGCGAGCGGTACTACACCGAGGAGTGGCCTACACCAGATACATGTCAACCACACAGGGTGTGCCACCGTAGGAGGAAGGATATTGGAGGACAGCAAATCTGGGCTGTACAATGCACATCACAACATCATGACTGGCGTGTTAGGAAATAGATGCGCTGACAGTACAGAATGCGCGTACAAATGCATGTGCACGAGGATGACTACGTTCCCGAAACCAGTCATGTGACGGCCTCACCGTCAACAACCAGGGATATAGGAAGGTAATGCGGAGAATACGAGGAAATGCGGAAGCAGTGTAAATGTATCCGTAACGAGCAATTAACACCAATCAATGCAGGAAGGGCAAACGCCGTCAGCTGATAAGTCTGCATGCAGACTCCTGCAGAACGGGAAAGGGGAGGCATTTGAGAGCAAAGATAATAGGGATGTAGTAGAAATGCAAAGATCAAAGAACCGAAATAGCACAGCCAAGTACAGAGGTAGCATAACTGCGGCTGCAGATAAAATGCATCATATGCCATGTGCCTGCAGGATGCAGTAATGTAAGATGCCAGGCGAAGGCAATGCAGGCAACTGTAATGTAACACTACAGGCAGTACCGTTGCAGCTGCAAGCGTAAAACCACGGAAATAATCCATGGATAGGGCCGCACAGACACACCCAATGACCTCACCGGTATACAGCACAACAGTAATAAATGTGAATGCGACAACACACAGCGACTTCCCAAACGCCGCACCGTAGGGTGTAAACAGACGGGGAACATTTAACATGTATATGCTGGGTGCCGCCGTGGCCGTGATGCATAGGTATGTGGCAGAGACAGACGGAGTTGCGGAGGGTGGTGCCGACAACAACCGTAGGCCTCACAGGAGAAGGAGAGTGTTCAGACCAAGGGTGACCTACCAGGGGCTGCGAGACCTGGAGATAGTAGAGCTACAGGGTGGACAGGGACACGTTACAGCAAATAGTGGAGCTGTGCGCCGCCGCCTGAGAACAAGAGACAACAGAGGGGAGCCCATCCCAGTGGACACAAAGGTATGTGTGAGCTTGCGAATACTGGCTACAGGTACCTTTCAAAGGCCCACCGGGACATAATGGGCATCTCACAGGCATCAGCATCCAGGGTACTACACCAGTTCCTGGATGCCATGTTACCACATGCCCATGAGCACATAAAGTTCCCCACATCTCAGGAGGAGTTGGCTAGCAATATGCGCCGCTTCCACCGTGTGGCACAATACCGGAGGTCCTGGGTGCGATAGACTGTACGCACATAGAAATCAAGTCACCACCTGGGGAGCAGGGTAGACGCTACATAAACCGCAAGGGATACCCCTCCATCAATTGCCAGGTCGTGTGCAATGCGCAGGGCATTATCATGGATGTGTGTGCACGCAGCCCTGGAAGCTACCACGACTCCCATATCTGGCATGCCTCACAGCTGTACCAGGTATTCGCCAGTGGGGACATCACACAAGGTCACCTTGTGGGGCATGCTGGCTACGCACTGGAGCCGTGGTTGATGACACCCATCAGAAATGCACACACACACATGCAAGAACGCCATAATGAGGCACACGCACAAACGAGAATAATCATAGAGCGTGTGTTCGGGATGTTGAAATCACGGTTCTGGTGCTTGGATACATCCGGTGGAGCCTTGCAGTACTCTCCAGGCACAAGTGCCCACATATTCATAGTATGTTGTATGCTACACAATATGATTCTGCGGAAACAGCTGCTGCAGGGACATAATGCCGGAGGGCCACCAAGTCCGCCACAACTGCCAGGGCAAGCACAGGCACAGGGCGTGCGGCGCCACGGACACCCTGAGCCAGCCCCAGTAGGTAGACAGAGGCGCACAATATGCCTACGCCCTGGCAAACAGGGAACGCATAGCACATACTCTGACAGTGTAGGCCCCATGGACTGACACCTCCTGACCTGCACACACAGTAAAATGGACGCCACACAAACATGTCCGCCCGTAATGTGTACCGTATGTGCGGACGTATGTGTGACTCCAACAAAGGCACCGCCAAACACTGCACACCCAATAGCCAGCAGAGCATGGAACGCCAACGCGTCAACGCACGCCGGTTCAACAGCACACGGCTTAGCCATATGCTGCCACTATCGCCGCAAGTCGACCACACATGTACGCATGTGCATACACAGATACGGAAATACATATCAGTACACATGTAGAAATATATGTACGCATACACAGATAGAAAGTACAACAGGGTAATATGGAACCCAGGGATGCAAGTTCACAGATAAGTAAGACGAAATCACCACATATTAAACATAGTGACCGACAACCCGATTATCCTGGAGGGTGGGCAGGGCAGGTAACGCCAGCCATGGAAATGTTAACCTGCATCAATACATATCCGCGTGTCGGGATGGTCACCAGTCCATGGTACAGTAACGGGATATGTGTAGGGTCACCACCTGTCCCATCGCCAGAGGGACAGTCCACCTTTGGGCAGTTGTGTCCTGCAAAACATTGACAAAATGGCAAATGTCCTGAGATTGTAGGACAAAACCATTTCCCATAATTACTTTATTAGTTGCACAAAACAGTTATATTGTAGAAGAAACATCTAAATATGATAATAAACAGAATAAGCAACTGTAATGCTACATCGTCAGATTCCGTCAAAAGTGAATCGCTGTCCTTTGTACTGCCCGTGGGTGTCTGGTGGCATGCAACATCAGACGTTTCTACTAAAATTTCCCACATTGGCCATTTGAAAAGGTGGCAACCCTACATATGTGCGTGTCATATCCATATGACATGAGTGCGGAGATACACGCCGCCACCGGCGATGCGCCAACGAGGTATTGTGTTCAACCGTCGGTGCGAAGCGAAAGCATACCAGTGAAGTGTACGACATTATGAGGAACGCACTCATTCGGGTGTAAAACAGTTCATGTTCCTCGCAGTACCTACAAGTTCCACATTGAAAATGTCTCTCAAACATCCATTGTTAGGAATGTATATAAATGACATCCTGGTAAATAGAATGTACTCATAGTAAGTCAGTAAAGGTTCTTCACTGTAAGTAAATCAGCATATCATAATCAACCTATGACCTACTTAGCTGAAGTTGTCACTATGCCATTACTATGTGTTCCACATTATGCCCATGTGTTTCACATTACTACTGTGTGTGTTCCCACTCCGAAATAGAAGGTTGACAGCCATGGCGGCAATATGTGTATGTGTGAGGTGAGGTTGTCGTGTGTTCCGCTGTGTGTGTGTAATGTGTGTGCCAGTGTAAACTGTGTATGAAGGTGACATGTCACAGGCGGAGTGTAATAACAGGCGAGGCATACAGTACAGGAACCATAGGCGATGTACAGCAGTACCCACAAAGTAGTACTGGCATCTCCTCAGTGGCTATGCACGTGGGCGTAAAATGATGCAAAGCGAAATGTCCCAAAGTGTACCACAGGGCCATAGCAAACCGGAGATGCAAAGGACGCATGTACAAACCACGACCGTAGGTATGGCGGCCATAACGTAGACTCCACACGGTCTGTTGGCAACGCGTTACACAGCATCAGGCATGTACGGCGAAAATACGAATGTGCCATCCCGCACCGATCGTGAACACTTACGGTCCGGTAAATACCGCGGTGTGTTCCACGACCGTGACGTAAGCAAGCGGCACACGAATAGGAGGCTACCGGTAGCATACAGTCCGCCCCAAGTATAGGACCACAATCACCGTGAACTATCAGCGACAAAGTGCCAATGGATGGTAGGCACGGACGGACATGCGCAGATATATAACCGATGTGAAGGCGGAATACGTGCAGGAAGCACACATGCAGGCGATACCGACAGCAGACGACATCAACAAAACAAACATTCCCGGAACAACAGACAGGTAACCCGCAGCTCCCCAAGCAGGGATGGAGCACACACACAAGCATATCTGGTATGTGTAAATGCAAGATTCACACCCGCACCGTCACCCACATCCGCAGATATACCCCATTGCACATATCAAAGGGATAACAGCTAAAACCGTAGCAAACACATACAGGCAGTGAATGACAGCGGCATACCCACAACAAGCTCATGGGGAACACTAGCAGCGGCTGATGCATCCATGCATTCGCTATGTACAGGAAAATAACAGCCATGTAACACATTTGAATGCACAACGCCATCGACAGACGCCGCCAGGACACGGGACCCACATGTCGAACACAATACCATACCCAACACACACAATCCACGGCTAACACCACAGCGAAATGTACCCGACACCACACATAGCGGATGCAGTCACACAAACATGATACAATACATACCATCCTCACTAAGGTATTGCAAATAACCAACGCCACACGAGGAAAGAACCATGGCCTAGTGCCGACGCCAGTAACGAACGAAGGAAGGGGATCACCGCTGATATGCGCATAAGTACACACCGAGGAACAGCTATTGGCCTGATTAACCCACATGGATCAGGCGACGACGAATATAAGGAAGACTCCCTGGATATCCAAACCGTATGTTCATACCGAACCCATACGAACTCGAGAAACAGAATCAAGGGAATTGAGTCGAACGCAGAACAAAAGGCCGGAAAGGTATGTCGAACCCACGAATTGTACTGGTGTGTAACGACGATACGTATGACGAATCAGTACAGTATGTGAACGGTGTGTGTAGGTAAAGAAACCTGTCCATCAGGCAGAGAGAGGCTAAGGTTGGATATGTAATGCTAAACCGCGCAGCATACCAACAACTGTGGACAACGTGTGCACAGCAGTGGGACAACATGTAAACACCCGGGATAACCCCAGGGCCGGCTTGCCACCCTTTCAAAAGGCCAAAGTGGGAAACCGCGGGACACACTTCAGATGTTACAGGTGGACACATACCCATGGTCAGTACAAAGGTTAGAACTCTACTCTTTTGCATAAAGAAAGGTGTATTCTTGTAGCAGTTCAGTTGCTTATTGTGTGTCTTGTAACAGTTAGGAATGTACATACATAAATAAGTATGTTATGCAACTCTTACATAAGAATGGGATATAGTGATGTCCCACAATCTCAGGACATTTGCCATTAGTGATAAAGTTTGTCAGGACACAACTGCCCAAGGAGGGACTGTCCCTTGCAAAGTGGCACAGGTGATAACCCTACCCCAGGTCTGCCATAGGGGTTGCAAACACAGAACAATGCCACCACCCACGCCGATGCTGGCAGTGGATATCCAACACTGAAGTGCCACAGCAGGATAGGACATTTATGTATAGTGTCACAGCACACATGTGCATGGGCATATACCGTCGATGTCATACGGAATGTGCGCACGACGTGCACCTATCCCACGCAGTAGGGGCGACTATGTCAAGTATGTGTAATGCAAAGCTGGCATGATGGATATGTTCAGAGATCATAGACAGTATCACAGGCATAGCATGCATGATGGAACGATGGGCTAATGTTATATACATACACAAGATATGTATGGCCTGCACATATGGGACAATGTAGTAGCAGAATAGGTACCCGAAATGGAGGTACCAGCAAGTGACCATGTCCAAACGCTCCATAGCAGTTGCAATGTGTGCCACAATGATGTCCAGCAGTGCCGTGTGTAAACACATGTGCAATGTACACAGTACTGATAGCCCCCCCTATGGTAGTGTCCACTGAACGGCAGAACTGGATGTCAACTGTCATGTCTATACAGTACGTCCGCTGTGGTGGTACCATGGGTCTGTGTCACCCTACCAGCAAGGCAGCTATGACACGACTAGTGACACAGTGTGCCCCTGTGGGATGTGCACAGGACCTATGTCCCACAGCATGGTGTGTGTCCAGTCTGTGGATGTCACACAGACGCCCAGGCTGAGCAATGTGGCATGTGTGCACACATGCAGGACTGCCCCCCCCTGCCCACAGCAAACGCCATGTAGGAGTACTACATGCATCAGTACTGTGGAGAACATGGGCCATGGCAGAGTACATTACACCCCTGTGTTAGTGGCATCTAGGTGAGCACAGATGTGTTACATGACTGTCATTTGCATATGTAAACTGTCTGAGCTGGGTAGAGAGCACAGCATGACTATACTGACACATGTAACGTTGTATCCATTGTGTAAGGTACACCACACATGTGTTATTGTAACATGGCCTGCGTGTACATGTGTGTATGGCACAGGTACAAGGGCACCCAAGGTATCAGCTACACATACGGTCCAGAAATGTGTAGTCCTGCACATGTGTACCCACACTATGGTGTAATATGGCAACCACAGCACCATGTGGGCCATGTGTGTGTACATCAACCATGTACAACGTGATATGCCTGTATAGGGACAGTATCCATGTGATACACACCGCATGACTGTCAGTATGCAAAGGTGATGTGTATGCACTATGTGTGATGTAACTGATGCAATGATATCTACATGATATATCTGCCACACTGACACCTGTATGGGTGTCAGCAACATGAGTAGGATGAGCTAGAATGCTGCCAGGTATGTAGAAGTGGTATATGTAGGCATGTACAGTACTGTGTGACAGTAGGTAGTGTACGTATGCAAATACTGAGCATGAGGGGCCACATGTCTGAGGAACGTGCAATGCCACACGCCCCTGACATGTTGTAGTTAGCATGACATGCCTGCACCACTGTGTGAACTGTACAGAAGGCACATGGCGTAACATGCCGATACATAGGGTACGATGTGATGCTGGATGTGTACACTGTCAATAGCATAGAGTGGAATGATGCTGAAGGGCAAAGAGCAGATCATGTCTGATGTGATACCCTCTGTACCACCCCAACCACCCATGCAATAATATGACAGGTGGCCAGCATGGGATGTGGTGTTCCGTGGCGCACAGAAGCCCAACAAGGGTGCCAGGAAAGGCATGCAGGTAGTCAATGAGTGTGTGAAGCATGTATGTCAAGATGTGGCCCAGTGCCATACTGAATGGCCCAGTCATGGGTGTAGAGATGCAGCCCCATACGTGCAATGCAGTACCATCCATGTGTAGTGTGATAGATGTGGTAGTGTGGTGGTCATGGTGCACAACGACATGAATGGGCTAGCAGTCACTGATGTGCTGCTGCAGAGACATGTAACAGCCAGGTTGGCGGGATACAACAACTACGGTGGTTGGAGGTGACATTGGGACTGTGTTCCCAGACATAACATGTGCATGCCAGTACTATGTATGTGTCCACAGGGTTAATACAATGTCCAGCCAAGGATTGGAACCCTGTAGTGAGTGAGAGTGTGTATTGTTGGTAGGTACCCCATTGGCAGGCAGGATGCCAGCAACATCTGTGTCGCCAATGCCTGCATGACCGTGGTATGCTGCATTGAATGTGGATGTAGTCAAACAGCAGAGACATACCACCACACTGCGTGAGGGCCCACACTGCAATGTCTGGCAGTCATGTGTAGGTAGCTAGCTGTGGAGTATGTCATGCACCAGCAGGACACACCATGACTGTCAAGTGACACACAACACACAGGTGAACAAAACTACCGTGCAACAGCCTGCACATGTGCCCATATAGCACGTGTGCATGGAACAGGAATACCACTGTGGCGTCTGTGAAAATGCCAGCACCACCATGTCTCAGTGTGGAATAGCATGGTCCCTACCAGTGTGTACATGTAGCAGAAGTGCACTGTGATCACTGTTGGCATAGGCACATCGACTGTCCATTGGACATGGTGCCATGCCCTCAACAACCTCTGTCAGTGGCTGTCAGTAATACCGGCTGTAGTGTGTATGTACCATGCATGCTGCTATGGTTGTGTGCTTAGGGTGTGGCTAGCAGGGATGGTAAGCATGGATGTTCAGCAAACAGAGGGGGGAGGTGTGTAGGCCTAGCATACAGACACATGTAGGTTTGGTGCATGCTGAGGGTAGTGTAGGTATGGTATGTGTCGTGTAATGTGTCACCCAGCTATGTGTACTGCATGGCCAAGCATGTGTGGGTACGTGGGAGTCCATACTAGGGAAGGTCGTGTTGCTGGCAATACATAGCAGTAGCAACTGTCCCAGGTGCAATGTACAGCATGCCACCCTGACTGGCATGTAACCTGTGGTGTACAGTGTCTGCACTGTCGCGTGTCACAATGTGCTTAGTGGCCACAAACATGGGTATCTGAACATGGACCACCTATGATGCAATGTGTCATGGGAAAATACAGTATGTGTGTAAATCACGGTGCGGTGTGGGAACCACCCACCTGTGTGTGTTGCAGTCCAGGTATGTGACTGGGAGGTATGATCTGTGTACAATCTGGACTGGCAGGTGTGGCGTGTAGGGCATGGAGGCAGGTCCCAGGCACTGTAGATAAGTGACATGTGTGCTGTACTGTGTGTGCAGTGCTACTGTACAGCACAGTGGAGGGTGTAAGCATTGTCACACATCACTGCATGCTGTGCCTACCTGTGACAGCCCTGCCAGAGACAGACATGTGACACCGCTGCACAGGCAGCATAGCATGAGAAGATGTACATGTGGGCTGCACACCTTAGCCAGATGTCCACACGACATGTGTGCCACGGTAGTGTGGTTCAACACGACTATCAGACTGGACAGACAGCACATGCCTGCATAACAACAGTATGACCATAGTCAACAGTCCCAGTGACAGAGTAGGCCAATGTAGACTATCCCTGCATGCAGACCAGTGGCTACTGGACACCTGGCTAGACACACACCTGGACGGTTAATTCACCATTGAGCCATCACATGTCCACGCCCATGTGGGCTGTACAATGTCATCACAGGGTGGTCACAATAGCAGGTGGCAAGGCAGACACGGTGTACCAGGTGATGCGTCATGTGTGCATATGTTGAGTAGCACAGCCGCTCACATGTCCGCAACATACTGGTGCACGGTGTATACTGTTACATGATGAATGTAACTGCACTGTCACCCACTACAGGGCCAGCTGGCACAGGTGTGTTGTGACTGGTGTAACCCATGTTTGCACAGGATACACACTGCTGCTGTAGGCAGCCATGCTGGTGGCCACCAGTGATATATGCAGTGGTCATACAAACATACCGCATACACAGTGTTCAGGCAGGAATGTAAATTGTCGTGGACGATGTGCTGCTATGTGAATGTGGGTGTTTGTTGTGAATGTCACACATCCAGGAGACACCATCTGGTGCAGTCATGGTTGTCAACACCGTACACACATCCACAGCAGTCAGAACCCAGTCCCGACAATGTGTGTCAGTCACCCTTGTACTGTGTGACACATGTGCACATGGCGGAACACCTCCCACTGTCATCTAAGCTGGCTACATGATGGCTGGAATGTGCTGTAGAAATGTACAATGCTGGTAGCCCAATGAAGTACCTGGAATCAGACACAGTACACTATGTCAGCCATGTAAACCATGCACAACAATGACTGCCCAACAGACACAAACAATGCATTGACACATGGAACGTGTGCTCATGACAACCCCCACCGAGGTATGTTGCACATATAGATGTACAAATGTCATCTATGGCCATAGCATGGATGCAGACACACATACTCCACAGGTAGTACCATGTGATGTAGGTAGGGGCATTGCTGGTGTATATGTCACAGTAGACGTACACAGACATGTCCTGCATAGCCGCCATGTAGGGGTAGCTGTGGTATGTCACTACTGGACATGCCCACACAGATTACCATGTCCCGCAGGAGATGTGTTAGGTGTGTACCACATGTGACATGCTGGCAACAATCTGCGATGTGTATGGCTGCCGGTGTACCTGTGTGACAATGTCCGTGATGGGTGCAAAGGCACATAGTATTGTATTGTATGCACACAAGCCCCACATAGCTGCATAGCCTGAACAGACAGTACAAGGAGTGTGTGGGATGATAGCAACCCACAGGTGGAGATGGGTATGGACGGCGGCCCACAACCACATGTGTGTGTACGGTGTTCACGTCCATGACACATGAGCATCTGAGAGGCTAGCGTCACAGTTGTACAGTGTCGCATGTACATATGTTCAGCAACATCTCTGTATGTCCCACCACTGGCCTGTGGACCGATGGACAACAACCAAATGTGCAGGTATGAGATGTGCACAGCACATCACAGATGCCTACCGTAGAACAGGCCTACCATGTAGACATGTGCACAGTAGGTCTGCGCCACCTGCAGTCAAACACGTTAGGTGCCAAACCACACCAATAGTCCGCCAATGACACAGAGGGGCGTGCATGCCTCTGTGTATCTATGTCTGTGAATGGCTGCCGCATAGCAATATAGCCGTGTCACCATTGTGAACAACAATATGAATGGGTTGTATGTGTGAGGGGTGCATCACATGTGTATGGTCAGATCGACGATACCATCAGTGGGCCTGCTATGTGAACATCCATGTCCCCATACATGGATACCTCTGCTGAGGCCAACACCACATTCACACAGGGAGGGATGGCGGTGTGTAGTGCAGCAGCAGACATGTGGGTGGCAGCGGACAATGTATGCACACATATGTGTCACCCACATCAGTTCAGGCGGATATCCATGTGCATGGGATAGTGGTGTGTGTACACATACAGCACTGTGTCGATCAACATCCCAGCACATAGCACCTGCCAGGGCTACAGTGTACGCATGGATGTGTGATACCTGCATGCACCACACACACCCTCAACAAGCAGCGTGCAGCATACCCCGCTGGAGGCCAGTGTCCACACCATGGTGATAAACATATTGAATGTCCAGATTCACACAGCTATGACCAAAGTAATGGACAGCCACCCTGCCAATACCGGCAGCGCCTGGGTGGGTCACACCCATTGCCATGTATGATGCATACCCTGCCATATCATGCAGAGATGACCAGCAAGGCAGCATGAGCTATCGCAGTCCCACATGGTGCAATGGACAAAAGGCACTCTCACTATCAACCATACACAGTAGTAATGTGGTGGCGATGCACCCTGTCATGTTACAGGTGCTGTGTGATGCTCTGCACAATGTGTGTGTGTACATGCTATGCATGGCCTTTCCTGCTAATGTGTCATGGTTACACATTGCTCCATGTCTATCACATGTAACACAGGTGAGCTGGGCAAGTTGTCCAGCACCGTACAGTGCTGTGTGGAAGTACATGGCACAACACATGCATGTGCAGGTGTCCATGTGTATGTGTACAGTGCCGCTGCTGACGTTCACAATGGACACAGACGTGATGTGTACTGACATATACACAGCATACAGGTGAACAGTAGCACAGACGTCACATGGGGACATATGCCAACTGATACGGACATAGGGGCAGCCAGGTACACATGTCCATGGCAGGCTAACATCTACATGGTGCGTGCACAGTGTGATGGGGTGGCACACAGATATGATGTGACACCCAGTGCTCAATGGTGTGAAGCCACAACATCGGCTGTGTCACCCCCACGATGCCCTTCACAGATCACTGTGCAGATGTCGTATATGTCATAGCAATGTATTTCCAACAGTATGCCAGCACAGCAGTGTGAATGTGACCTGCCACCATCATTATGTCTTCCAGATAATGCCACGTCCCCGGCTACCACCATTTAGCCGACAGGAGGAGGAGGTCATCATACCATACCTCCAGAGTAACTACAATGCCCTGTTCAGCCATGTCCCACAGCAGGCACAAGAACGGCAGGAGATGTGGGAGGAGTTGTGCAGGAGGGTGAACAGCGTGGGCGGAACCAACCGCACATACCAACAAATCCGCAGGCACTGCACAGACCTGATCCGGCATGCAAGACAGCGTGCCGCTGCAATCGCCAGGCAACAATGTGGGACAGGTGGTGGGCCACCAACACAGCCCCCACTCACAGCTACGGAGGAGCTCCTGGTCAGTCTGGGGACACCCACGGAACAACATGCACAACCACTTGCGCCCATCGTGGAGGTGGGTGTCACCCAAGCTATGAGCCTGGAGCCGCATGGTAAGTCAGTGTTGCATGTATGTATGATAGGCGACGTGGGTGTGGGTGTCATAGTACAACACATGATATAGCAATACATGCCAGGTATATGGCCACACAAGATGCAAACCATTGTATGCTATGTTGTGTTAGCAGACATGTGCATAGCACATGCAACCACACACATGCATGATGTGTCATGCACAGTGCTGACCGTGGAGATAGTAATGGCTAATGTGTATACCTTTGTGTAATGCCTTTACAGGTACGCCTGGCGGTCGCAGGGACAAGGGTCTGTTGCAGGTAACTCAGTTGCCAGTCAAAGCCATCTTCTGCTGTATGGATATTCCCCATGTGTCTAGGGAAGACATGCTCAGCTGTGTGTGCCCCGCTCACGGTATACAGCTCGCACCACCTGACATACACACCACCCATGTACAGTAGATACACCCATTACCGTAGAGTGGTATGACACCACACAACCAATTGGTGTGTTACGTGCATTCAGCTATGCATACAATGGTGTAGGTGTTACACAATGGCTGCATGTGTAGTATGCATTGGAATGCCAGTGCAGTATGGACACAGTACCACAGAGTGAGCTGTGATCTGGCCAGAGCACAGGTGTTACCAATGTGACCCATGCCCCTGCATCGGTGCACACGCTGTGACATGGCGCATGCCATGTCCCATGCACGGTATGTCTGTCTGCAGCATTGTCACACCATGATATGACCTATGCACAACATAGCAGACATACACACTGTCAGCATATCCAGAGAATGTGACACGCCACACTAGTATGGGTGTATGTCACATGGGCCACCACAGGGCCGTGTGCACAATGTCTACCACACACAATTGTCAATGAGTCAGACAGACAAGGCCATGGTGGATACCTACAGGCATGTTGCCACACAGCACATCCACAGTGGGTACTCACCATTGCACCCTGTACACACATAGTGGGTTCATCAATGTAGTGGACCGCCTGGACATCTGCTGTAGTACACCAGTGACATGAAATCCCTCTCCCCAGCTACTACAGGTGCCTCCAATGTCCACCATATATGTGCTGCTGAGCAGCTGAACTGACTTACAGACATGGCAATGTAATGCGTCCAGGTCACGCATCGCACAGACACATAGCTGTGTCCTGCTACTGTGCAGTGGCACAGAGCCTGCACCACACACCGCACAGCCACGCACACAGCTCACAGCAAACTTACCTGCACAGACATCACTGTTACACATACATTGTATCTGTACACTGTACACATAACACTGCACCATGACAGCCATCGTGATGTGGTGCATGCGGTGGGACACCATCCTCACATGTCCACATGATACCGCACATGTTTGCGGTGTACATTACATAGTGTTGGCAGCCATGTGTACTCTCAACCTGCCCGCGGCCACACGGTGTATCACGCTGATGCATGCAAACTACCATGAATGTGTGTACTGCATGCCTACTAAATGACACCTGCCTGTTGTACTGTCCCCACCAGGGCAGTGTACATACTGCCACTATGAATGTCTGGTCTGCATTCACTGGTCTGTGTTGTGTGAATGCTGCATGCCACCTGCATTATCACATGCATGCTGTGTGTGTGTGTGTGTGTGTGTGTGTGTGTGTGTGTGTGTGTGTGTGTGTGTGTGTGTGTGTGTGTGTGTGTGTGTGTGTGTGTGTGTGTGTGTGTGTGTGTGTGTGTGTGTGTGTGTGTGTGTGTGTGTGTGTGTGTGTGTGTGTGTAACCGATGGTATGTCTTTGTATTGACAGGTGCTGTAGGTGCTGCCTCCTGCGGTCAATCTGATGCTAGTGTCCCCACAGATACTAGTGGTGATGACCATGTGCATGAGGCACAGGCAGGGTCGTCACAGGCAGAGACTGTGCCAGTGGAGAACATTACACATACGCCCCTTTCATCCCTGCACACGGTTCAGATGCCGACATACCCCGACACCGATGCCCATAGATGATGGTCAGTCAGCGTCTGTTGTCCCCGAGCAGGAATGTGTGGTGGCTGCAGAAGGTGTGGGTACACACGATGTTGCCAGTGTAAGGACTGGTGCAGTGCCACGCAGGCATGTGGCAGGTGCTGCCCGTACGGGGAGCACCGCTAGACATACACCTGCCGTACAGGGTGCAGCAGCTGGTATAACCAGACGCATGTTCCAGACTGTAATGGCGGCGCAGGCACGTGCCGAACAGCAGAACCAGGAGGGGCAGAGGCTGCAGAGGTCCGCAATCCGTACCCTAAATGACAGCATCCAGGCATTGGCGAATGCACAACAGCATCTTGCCGATGTTCTGGATAGGAGATTGGGCGACATGGCTGGTCTCCTCGACCGAGGCTTGGCCATCCTTGAGCGTGCGCAGTCCGTGCAGGAACACCAGGTAGGGTGAGGCATAGGGCACGTGGGCGTGTGCCAGCAACACCACCTGCTGCAGGTCAGCGTGTGCGTGCCACCTCCCATGCCCACACAGACAGTGATGGTAGCAGTAGCACTGCAGCTGCTACTACACCATCCACACCAGGACAGAGCAGGCCACGTGGACGTGGCCCTGGACGGCCCCGTCGTGGGCATGTTTCCAGCGGACATGTGACATCGGAGAGTGGACAGTCTGTACCTCCACCCGGTCGTGCCCATGCGACCCCAGGCAGGCGCGGGTCACTTCGCCGCCGGCAGACACAGTGAGCCGTAACACCTGCACTGTACAGTCAGGGGCTGCCAAGCATACCCCGTGTAGGCATCACAGATGACTGAACTGTGTACACACACACCCACACACAGCAGACACAACTGTAGGGCTCCACCACACCCACATGCATTCTACATAGTCATGCCCACTCAATGCACTGGCCCTTACACACACACATGATGTCATCCATTGGTACAGCCCATGCCTGTGGCACACATATCACCCTGTGCATATGATTAAGTCTCTGCCGCATAACTGTGAGCCACACCAGCAATGCACGGTTAAGCTAACATATTATGATGCACAGGGTGGACACGATAGTGAGAGGTGTACGTGATACCTGTGTCCGCATGGTACGTGCTGTGTATGTTGTGGTGTGTGTGTATGGCTGGTGACAGGTGTGTATGTGATGTGTGTTGTGCACGGACATCATGCAGCAGACATACCATGCAGGACAGGTGCAGCATTCATTGATATGTGTACACAGTATGTGTGGTGGTTACATGTGTAGCACCATGTCGGTGCAGTTAACCCGTTTGATACTGATGGTGTACTGCACGTGCCTACTGGGAGCACTGTAATTAGTTCCCCATGTGTAGTCGTGGGGTACCCACAGGCATGTCTGGCAAAATCAGCATAGCACAGTTACCCACATCCGCATGGACCCCTACATAGGTACATAGGCACACATGAACGTAACAGGATATGTGCCCTACGACATGTGTGGACCTAGCATGACTGTGTGTGGCATCTAACACCCCTCAGGATGGGGATGCCATATCCATCAGTCCCCAGTCCCTGGTCTAGCAGTGACACACAGAGGTTGACTGGCGCATAACTATAGTCACACATCCACACGTCAGTAGCAGTCCTGGACAAAGGCAGTCAGGGCCTTTCCTTCACATGGCCTGGCACTCCTCCCCGTGTCGTACTGTGTGTCTGGCCATTACCCTGTTCCCCCAGCACGTCCCACTCATCTTTGGGTTGAGGTGTCTGACAGTCGCTTCTGTGCCCGTGTTCGCATGGGGCCTGGGAGGTGGAATGTGCCCATGTCACCCAGGTCAGACATGGCCATGTATGTCGGGCACAGATCACCACGGATCAGCTGTGCTGTGCAGATCCACAGCCAGTGTCCCCTTGGCCGTGCACCATGTGACACATGTCCTAGCACCGTCATCCCCGTCTTGTGGAACGCTTATGTCCTTCCGAGTGCTGCAGGCGTCAGGTTAGCTACAGGCCACATGTGCCATTGTACACAGTCATTGCACTGCTGTGTGATGTGTACAGGGGTACAATGAACACCCCTGATGTGGTTGCCATTCCATCCAGACCAGGAGGCCACAATGGAATGTCTTCACACCCACATTGCCATTGTGTGTGTTGACAGAGGTTGCCAACAGGTGTGGTAGCCATCACCCTGAACATGTCCACCACCTTTAATGGCGTACCACCTACATGTGACATTGGGACGAACATGTTCTTCACACTGGGTAGGGCTGCACCTTCTCTGGCATCTGGTAGCAGGCCATGGCTCTGGCACCAGTCAGCCATGTCTATGACGCCCTAGGTGGATGTACGTGTAACATGGGGTGCTGGGTATGTCGGCCGGTGCGTAGTCATCTGCATACCTTGTCTGCTACAATCCCCCTATGATTGCATGCACATTGGAAGGTCGGATGCCATATGGCAGGGTGCACAGGAGTGAGCCCTGTGGGCCTCCACTGGGTCCAGATATGAGTGTGACAAAGCACCTTCAGCACCAACCCTGTGTGGTGTGACCTCCAACCTGTGTGAGAAGCATCGGGTGACATATGTCCCCACATGTATGCTGGCGAGCCTTTACATGGGTCCCATGTGTAGTGTGCTCTGAACGCCCCACCAGGTCATGGTACTGTGTGCAAACCCACACATCCCCATCAATGGCCTTGGTGAACACTCCAGACTGGACGAAAGCAGGTTCAGGAGGCAGGATCCGCCCTTGACTATGTAGTTGTGGGTATGTTCCGCATTGGCTGTACACCGCTATCTGTAACCATGACCACCTGTATGGACCTCCACACAGCTTTGCAGACAACACTTGTCAAGCGTATAGGGTGTGGCTGTTGACAGTCCATAGGAGCACTACCCTGGCATAGTGGGACCACAGATGCCATATGGCATCCATTGGGGACATAGCCCATAGTAAGGCTAACATGACACAGTGGGCGCATGTGTGGGCCGAGGGCCTTAAAGAGGATGGGTAGCACACAGCCAGGGAAACCATCGGTGCCCATTGCTGACGTGTCAAACGCCATAGAGATATGGGATCACCCCAGGCCATATGACATGTTTGGGAGGATACACTCTGGTGGGATGGATATGTTCCCTGTTGGGGGATGTATGCATGGAACATGTCCTGTGGTATGCAGACAATGTCTGTGGGTGCAGTGACTGTTGTACCATTCTGGACCATTTCCATGCAGGTCTGTGTGCCCCAACCATGTCCTTACCACAGTTAGGAAGGCCCTGTGGTTGTCTCATGTGCCCTCTGCAGTACCACTCCCACGAGCGGACCTGGATGTTGGTATGTGGGGCCGTATGGTGACGCCGGTATGAATGGGTGATGGTTTCCCTGGTACTGTCATTGCCCTGCCATGTAGTAGCTCCAACTGTTGATGTACAGGTAGTCAGTGGCTGCGGTCCACCACACCATGTGCCTACCTGTGGTGGACAAGGGCCTGATGTCATCATGTTTGCCTGTCGCAGACATGCATGTGGGTGGTCGTGGAAGGCATTCGTAGGCTTCCGGTCTGGCCTCTGTTCAACATTGGCATGGAGGACATGTAGGGTACCACACCGGTCATATGATGTGTGTGGTTTCCTGTGGAGAGGTCATCACTGAGGTCCCCCATGCTGGTGTTGGTTACAGTGAGTGGATGACCAGTGGATCCACTATACGGTCTTGCATCACCATTGAGGGCTGTACATCCTGTGTGGGGCATATCCTCACCATGCGTGATGGGCAGAACTGTCAGACATCCCCTGGTATGTATGGTGCATGGCTGTTTAACAGTGGCCAGGTGTGTGAACACCTGGGACTGCTGGCGACTGTGTTGTGCCATGGGTAATGTTCCCAGGCTATGTATGGGTGGTTCATGTCACCCAAACGGTGCTGTTGTGAGAGCATGCCCACTCACCAGTGTCCTCAGGACATCTGTGAAGGTATCCTGTGTTTGTGAGGGTTGTCTGTAGCATGCAACAAACTGTAGGCCAGTCCTACACATGGTTAATTGCACCTACATATTCCCCGCAGCAACAACAACGCCTGTGGCATGACCGGTTACTGTTGTGTGGCCGGAAACACAGGATGGTCCGCATCCCGCCACCCATGCCGACGCACCATGTGTATGCATGTCTGATCTGTGCCGACTCTAAGTGTCTGAGCATGCCCAGTAGGCAGCTGTGTAGATAGACACACAGCACAGTGCACACCGCAGCCGACTGCAGTAATACCCCGGTGCATGCCTCTACCCCCTACGCAACGCCCACGCCTGTGGCATGGCCAGGTTTCTGTTGTGTGGCTGGACACACACGACGTTCCACATTCCGCCACCCATGCCGCCGCAACATGTGTATGCATGTCTGCCCTGTGCCGAGTCTAAGTGTCTGAGCATGCCCAGTATGCAGTGATGTACTGATCAGTAGTTACTTGTTATTCTGGACTGCAGCACTAACGTGTTAGTGTACGGCGACCTTGGGATGGTAACAGACTGCGTGATCAAGACTCTGTCCGAACACCCGAGCGGGCATTGCCTTTGCAAATGATACCACTCACGAGGGTATGCCTCCTGACAGCGCCTGCTCAGTAAACTCGGTAGCTGCTCTGTAAATGCTTCATACTGTAGTGTGTTCATGTAGATAGGCGAGGTTCGCCCCCGTCCTTTCCGTGTGTGTGTGTGTGTGTGTGTGTGTGTGTGTGTCTCTGTGTGTGTGTGTTTCCAGCTCGCCTGCGACTGAATATGCTTTTAGACGCCCGCAACACATGCCTTGGCTATTGCCACCTATTGTCTTGCGGTTGACGCCAGCAGCCTACAAGTATGCCTGTGACAGCGCTCTGTTTAGCAAACTCGGTAGCGCTCTGTAAATGCTTCATACAGTAGTGTGTTCATGTAGATAGTCGTGGGTTCGCACTCGTCCCTTCCGTGTGTGTGTGTGTGTTTCCAGCTGTCTCTGCGACTGATTATGCTTTTAGACGCCCGCAACACATGCCTTGGCTATTGCCAACTATTGTCTTGCGGGTGATGTCAGCAGCCTACAAGTATGCCTGTGACAGCGCTCTGTTTAGCAAACTCGGTAGCTGCTCTGTAAATGCTTCATAATGTAGTGAGTTCATGTAGATAGGCGAGGTTCGACTCCGCCCTTCCGTGTGTGTGTGTGTGTGTGTCTCTGTGTGTGTGTGTTTCCAGCCGCGCCTGCGACTGAATATGCTTTTAGACGCTCCGCAACACATGCCGTGGCTATTGCCACCTATTGTCTTGCGGCTGACGTCAGCAGCCTACAAGTATGCCTGTGACAGCGCTCTGTTTAGCAAACTCGGTAGCGCTCTGTAAATGCTTCATACAGTAGTGTGTTCATGTAGATAGTCGGGTTCGCACTCGTCCCTTCCGTGTGTGTGTGTGTGTTTCCAGCTGTCTCTGCGACTGATTATGGTTTTAGACGCCCCGCAACACATGCCTTGGCTATTGCCAACTATTGTCTTGCGGGTGATGTCAGCAGCCTACAAGTATGCCTGTGACAGCGCTCTGTTTAGCAAACTCGGTAGCTCGTTCTGTAAATGCTTCATACTGTAGTGAGTTCATGTAGATAGGCGTAGGTTCGACTCCCGGCCCTTCCGTGTGTGTGTGTGTGTGTGTGTTTCCAGCTGCCTCTGCGGATACACATACTATTATACGCTTCGCAACACATACCTTGCCTATTGCCAGCTATTGTTTTGCGGGTGATGTCACCAGCCTAGAAGTATGCCTCTGACAGCGCTGTGCTCAGTAAACTCGGTAGCTGCTCTGTAAATGCTTCATACTGTAGTGAGTTCATGTAGATAGGCGTAGGTTCGACTCCCGGCCCTTCCATGTGTGTGTGTGTGTGTGTGTGTTTCCAGTTGCCTCTGCGGATACACATACTATTATACGCTTCGCAACACATACCTTGCCTATTGCCAGCTATTGTTTTGCGGGTGATGTCACCAGCCTAGAAGTATGCCTCTGACAGCGCTGTGCTCAGTAAACTCGGTAGCGCGTTCTGTAAATGCTTCATACTGTAGTGAGTTCATGTAGATAGGCGTAGGTTCGACTCCCGGCCCTTGCGTGTGTGTGTGTGTGTGTGTTTCCAGCTGCCTCTGCGGATACACATACTATTATACGCTTCGCAACACATACCTTGCCTATTGCCAGCTATTGTTTTGCGGGTGATGTCACCAGCCCAGAAGTAGGCCTCTGACAGCGCTGTGCTCAGTAAACTCGGTAGCGCTCTGTAAATGCTTCATACTGTAGTGAGTTCATGTAGATAGGCGAGGTTCGACTCGGCCCTTGCGTGTGTTTCTGTGTGTGTGTTTTTGCAGCTGCCTCTGCGGATGTACATGCTTTTAGACGCTTCGCAACACATACCTTGCCTACCAGGGCCGAGTCC
This sequence comes from Protopterus annectens, assembly GCF_019279795.1. Taxonomy (NCBI): domain Eukaryota; kingdom Metazoa; phylum Chordata; order Ceratodontiformes; family Protopteridae; genus Protopterus; species Protopterus annectens. The sequence continues at coordinate 1,728,292,806 of NC_056731.1, read as the reverse complement.
TGTACGGTTGTTGGCACCCACCTGTACATGTGCCTCTGCTGGTGGTGTGCTCGGTGGTCCACGAAGCATACCATACCTGTGTTGTACGTTTGTGCGGTTGGGTATGTGGGGGTGTGGTCAATCACCATGCGTGCCACATGTGTGTGTGTGTCCATGCTCCCAGCTGCATGGGTTCATACGGTATGGCTTTGAGGTTTACGCGTAACACCCATATCCTGGCGCCATCCTTGTGTTTGTGGATGGTGGGACGCAGATCGTGTACTGCTTGTGTGCTTCTTCTGGTCGGCGACCTCCATAGCGTGTTCTCCACGTGTACCCTACTATGGTGTTGTGGGTTGCTGCTGTGTACATTACACTCACGGGCCTGCCGGATGTGCTCGTGTGTACCTCTTTCTTTGTATATCTATGTACCTATGTTGTGGCCGTACCGCTGCTCTCCCATGGACAGCCGCCTTCCCATGTATCGCATATTTGCACGGGCTGACACATATAACTGTGGTACTTTGCATATCCACACATTGTCCATGCACTGTCCGTATTCCAGAACACCTCATAGACATCGCTGGATTACATGGCAGACAGCTATCCTTGCTGTCCTTACACTTTACCCATACATGACATACACCTTGTGTGTACTTGCCTATTTATGGTGTGTGTATGTCTATGTGTGCTGTATGCATGGCCGTGTGTGTGTCCCACTATAGCCATGTGTGCAGCTGTCGCCACTATGGGTATCCTTGTGGCCCGCTGTCACATGTGCACGTCTGCACATACCTGCAGACTGTACTACCCCTGCGACGGCAGCGGCCTTAGATCAGCCGGTGCCCTAGGCTGTGGGGCTACATGGCACACGCCAGCACAACACATGGTGCACCCATCTTGATATACCTACGTGACACGCCTACTAGACAGGTGGCCCTACTAGGGCAGCGGCCTGGGCAGCCGCAGGATTGGCGTATGCCTACGGCCGGCTATGGGCACATCACAAGGCACACGTCTACAGTCGGTGTTTTACGACGTCTAGGCTATTACACCACAGGAGGGACCTCCACAGCTATGCTGAAGAATGCGGATGTAGATAGATTAGTAGGTGGAGGTTTGGCCACACACCAGGGCTGACCGATGGATAACTGTTGAGGCATCCTTTGTGAAGCAGGTGGAGCAAACACCCGTAACGGGAATGTAGTGTAGATGCAGATGTAGGGTTAACATACATTTGTCTACTCTGTCAGTTCTGTACCATTGTATTACAGTGATATGCTATGCATATCTTCCATATACATTGTTAGGTCTCTGATTGTTGAGGGGTCGGCATAGTACAATATCATGTAATACGTGTGTTCATAGGATGCCTTCTGAATTGTTGACAAACGTGTGTGTCGTTAGCAGTGCGTCTGTGCTTTCTATGCTGTGGCTACATGTTCATTGTTCGCATAGAAAGTGACAAATGGAAGTGTACGGGTGGATACTTAAAGCCTGGATGCTCCCATGTTATGTGTACGTCTCACGGGCCTACGGGTGATAGCGCATACATGTCTATGAAGAACCTTTGGATACCATGTGTGACCTGCCGCACGAAATGTTTACGTTGACTGTTCCATCTACCTATGTGTGACATGGTTTGTGGCCATAGGGTGCCAGCGGGTCTTTATTGTTGAGCAGGTGTTTTCCATGGTCAATTGACATCAATCCTATTAATCCACTGAAGGATGTCTTTCATTGGTGGGAACGCCATGGTTCGACCATCGTATGTCTTTCCCAGCTGACGCTGATATTGTGCCATTGGTATGGTTCTACAGGTCACCCATCTGTTCTGCTGTATGGAAGCGTGCGATCCCCATTAATGTGCTGGCGGATTAAGTGCCGTATACTCCGTATCTGCCCAGCGGTCTGGCTTTGTATGGGGAGTGTCTACTGTAGTCCCTATCTGTATTTCCTGGGTTATGCCTTGTAACAGCTGTGGGATTCCCCCAGGTTTGCAGCTATGGGTGCCATCTTGGCCGTGACGCTTGTCCATCTATGGGAACTGGCTACAGGACACTAGTATAGGGCAGTATACATTACACAGCTGCATTCTGCATTTTCCGGGATGATTGCCATTATTAGTGCGGAGTAACGATATGCCATGCCCACGCCCCTCACACGGGCGGACAACGAATCATCTGCCAATCCACACCGAGACCCATTTTTGCATACCCACGATCCCATGTCTGCAACACTCGACAGTACCCATTGCACATCCTTCATGTGTGCGGAATGGGATGTGAACGCACGCCTATTGACACGACGAGCTGGGGAGTCCTATTCATATGTCCTGCATTTCATGGACACTTGTCATCACCCTTGTACACGCTTGTGGTGCCCATATCTACCTGTGCCGTAGTCACGGCTGTCACTTCTTCTGGTTCGCACGATAGCAGCCTGTCGCCAACACCTATGGACAAATATGTGGGTCCTACTATGGACACCGATGTGCATATGTAAAGTGTAGAACATGTTGGACCGTGTCCATTCGCCAGTGGTTTTGACTGCCGCTGTATGTTCCCCAGTCGCGGATGTCTGTTTGCCTACCCATGTTATGTAGTGCTACGGAACCCGTGTCCTTCCACAATTAACCCATATGGTGTTACTGTAGTCCTGCAGGTTGGCAACTGCTTTAAGTAATCCTCAGAGGTCCCATTGTGAACTATCCGCCACTGTATTGCCATAATAACACAGCCGGTACATGTAGAACCTATTTATTCATGACAGGATGTTCTTTATGAGTGGGAACGCCATACTTTAAGCATGCTATGACCTTCCTAGTTGACGTTGTTGGAGTGCCATTAATATGTGTTCCACAGGCCGCCCGTATGTTCCCTGGAGTGCAAGTGGGCGATCCCCATACACTTGCTAGCAGCTTGGTTGCTGTGTACGGGATTCGCACGGCTGGATGGATGTCTATGGAGTGTGTCTACTGTTGTTTCCAGCTGTATTTCCTGTGTTATGCCTTGCTACAGCTGTGTTATTTCACCAGGTTTGCTATTCTGGGTGCCATCTTGTCCGACGCTTGTCCAGCCTTGGGAAATGCCTACTGGACACTGGTGTATGGCTGTACCCATTTCACACCTGCATGTTGCATTCTCCGTGGATGATTGCCATTATTGGTGGGGGTAAGCCATGTTCTGTACCCACATCCTCCCACGGGCGGGACAATGGATCCTCTGCCAATCATCTCCGACACCCATTTCTGCATACCCAAGATGCCATGGCTGCAACCCTCGACAGTAGCCATTGCAAATCCTCCATGTGCGGAATGGGATGTGGACGCATGTGTGGACTCGACAATCTGTGGATGTCTGTGCATATGTCCCTCATTTCATGGACAGGTGTCATCAACCTTGAACACGCTGGCGGTGCATTTCTGCTGCTGTGCCGTAGTCACGGCTGTAGTTCATCTGGGTCTCCTCGCAGAAGGAGAAATTTTTGGGTCCTACAATGGACACAAATGTGCATATGTAAAATGTAGAACATGTTGGACTGTGTCCATCTGGCCAGTGGTTGTGACCGCTGCTGTATGTTCCCAATCGCGGATGTGTGTTTGACTACACATATTATGTTGTGCTACGAAACCCGTGTCCTACTACGATTAACCCAAATGGTAATGATGTCATGCTGCAGGTTGGCAACTGCTTTAAGTAATCCTCAAAAGGCCCAGTAGGACGTATACGCCACTGTATTGTCAATATAACACAGCCGGAACATGTATACCCTATTTATTCATTTAAGGATGTTCGTTATATGCGGGAACGCCAGTGTTGAAACATCCTATGACCTTCCTAGTTGAAGTTGTTTGTGTGCCATTAGTTTATGTTCCACAGGTCGCCCATTTGTTCCGCAGTATGGAAGCGAGTGATCCTCATGTTGTTGATGGCAGATCCAGTGCCATGTACGCCGGTATTCGCACGGCAGTCTGTCTTTGTATGGGGAGTGTCTACTGTAGTCCCTATCTGTATTTCCTGTGTTATGCCTTACTGCAGCTGTGTAATTCCATCAGGTTTCCAGTTATAGGTGCCATCTCGGTCGTACACTTGTCCATCCATGGGAATTGCCTACTGGACACTGATATAGGGCTGTACAACACTCACACCTGCTTTTACCATTATCCAGTGGATGCTTTGCATCATTAGTGGGGAGTAAGGCACGTGCTATACCCGCATCCCTCCCACGGGGCGTGACAACGGATTATCTGCCAAACAACACCGAGCCCCATATTTGCATACCCAGGATCCCATGGCTGCAACGCTCCACGGTACCCATTACACATCCTTCATGTGTGCGGGACTGGGATGTGGACGCACTTCTATGGACACGACAATCTGGGGATTTCTGTTCATATGTCCTGCATTTCATGGACAGTTGTCCCCAACCTTAAACACGCTGGTGGTGCATATGTCTAGCTGTGCCGTAGTCACGGCTGTCACTTCTTTTGCGTCGATCGCAGCTGGTCGATGGTGCGAATGGATCAATTTTTGGAGTCCTACAATGGACACCGATGTGCATATGTAAAGTGTAGAACGTGTTGGACTGTCACCATCTGGCCAGTGGTTGTGACTGCTGCTGTATGTTCCCCAATCGTGGATGTCTGTTTGACTACCCATATTATGTATTACTTGGCCTGTCTATGTCCACGAGCCGGTAAGCGGAGATACAGCAAACCTTGGGTCCTGGTCATCTTCATAACAGACATTATTGCATATATATCAGGCCAAAACAGACAATGACACTAAAGATACACTCCACAGTCAAATGATACAGAGCTCTTTCACCCACTGACATGAGGCATCGTCGGAGTACAAAATACATTGGATAGTCGTCCCTTATACACTTCCTTCAGAGTCAGTTCGAAGTCAATTAATCAATAAACCTGCTCATACTTAAGTAGACAGTGCTCCAGGTCTTGATGATAACGTGACATATACTGATCAGTGTTGCATACATTACTTAATGGAAACAATAATACACCAACGATGTGTTGATATAACTACAAGATTGGTCAATACAATCAGTCTATTGAAACATAGTTGATAATTGTTGCGAATCACCTTAGAATGTAGTGTTCTGCTCATGAATTTGTATATCAATGTGTATGATTGTTGCATTCCGATTCCAAAGCGTGGAATCAATGATTACAATTTAATCATAGTTTGTATAAATATTAGTGTAAATGAGTCAGAATGTTACATATGAATATGACTGTATTCTAACTATATCAATGTGACATGGAATGAACTGTAGTCGCTACATCTTGTTTTCCAGGGACAAATCTATGTCCAGGCGTCATATGTACGGCCCGACAGACTGCTGTGTGTGAATATATACATGTGAACCCCTCGTTTCATACCTTTCTTTGTTACTGTCTGTGGATTACCTGTGTACACATATCAATTACCATGCCATACCTTTCCACTGTACCGGTTCTGGCATGGTGTACGGCTGGTTGGCCCTTAATCTTGCTGTGTGTTACATTAACCAGTGTCTATCTGGCAATTCGCTGGCGTGTGGTGTGTGACCTTCTTGCTACTTTAGGGACCTGATCCCATAGTTGTGAAGTGCTTCCACTGGCCATATATCGGTCTGTCATCTGGGATCTGTGTGTAACCAGTCCTTTCAGGACACTTTCTGTTGTTGTTCTTCTTTGGTTACATATATGAGTACTTTGGTATGTTGTGCTATTATTGTGTGTGGAGCATTTCTCCACGGGCCTCTGCTGACACTGGACATACATCCAGCTGGCCTAGCCCGGTCAACAGGTGTGAGCCAACTGAATGCAATTCGTACGGGGGCACCTTCTGACAAGTGGGTCGGGTAGGGTTACCACCTGTCCCACTTTGCGAGGGACAGTCCCTCTTTGGGCAATTGTGTCCTGACAAAAAATTGTAAAAATGGCAACTGTCCTGAGATTTTAGGACAAAATGATTTCCTATATTTTGTGTAATAGTTGCATAAAGCAGTTATTCTGTAACTAAAATACCTAAATGTTATAAGAAACTGAATAATCAACTAAAACGCTAGAAGAATAAGCTTTTATTTAGGCAGAAGAAGTTAAGTTCTATCCTTTGTACTGACCGTGGTTTTGTGTCGGCCTGTAAAATCTGATATTTCTACCAAAACTGTCCCACTTTGGCCATTTGAAAAGGTGGCAACCCTAGGGTCGGGTTACTGATGCATAACCGTCATCAATCCATACTACTAACACATACGTTATACTGTCCACAGTCTATGTTTGTCTCATCACATAGCGTGTGCTTCTCACTATTTCTAATGGTACTTTACATGACATTGCCCGATTCCATACGTTCAGAGGCTAACATTTGTGAGACATGTCTGGTTAACGTGGAGGACACACCCTTAACCTTCCCTGCTTCGAGTGGATCACACACGCACGCCAGACACTTGCATTTCCTAATTGTAGGCTATGCACAGGCGCACATGCATATCCGTATTCTGTTTAGAAATGTTTACTGGGTCTGTGTTAGTTGTGACTATTCCGTAACATATCTCTGATCCGTTGACGGACGTGTGCAGAACGCACTTACACCTTTATACATGTAACGGCCTTTGCAGCATGGATGCATTACGTACACATTCACATCTATATGTTCTATAGTCGTAATTCAAACGGGACTGCATTCACGTTTGCCGGTTACTGTGACCTCTACACGTTAGCTGTTCGATCTCATTAATATGCATACCCATGGTACTTAGCTACATTTACATATCCCCCCAACACCACCATCCCCACTCACGCACGTCACAGGCATCCATCCTCCTGCTGGGAAAGGTGCGGTACTACATGTTAAACATTCCTTATTCCCTCCCACTCATGGCCCAGGATGCATATGTCGTGACCGCAGGGATGTTCAGATCACAGGGGCTTATATCCCCTACGCATACCGGCCTTCGGTTGTCAGGGTGTTCCTGTGGTGCTTTGGGTTTGGGCTTGTCCGCCCAGTGTACGGAACTGCCCTGACCGTGTACGACTGTTAGATGAGTCACATGGGCACGGTTTGTCCGTGTCTATGATAACTTGCCCCCCCCCCCAAACCTTCTAAAGGAATATTTACTTTACCACATTGTGAATCTTTACATTTCATTGCTATATTGTACAGTAGTCATAATCATAGGGTTAATCTCTATATATTATGCTTCATTGATATTACTAGGTGTCTCTAGTTCTTGTAGGATATTGGCACAATCCCTAGAACATATATATGTAGCTTATACACTCAGACATTTGTAAGACAGCATGTTGGGTCTTCCGTCATATATATAGATATATTCATATTTTTCCATGAAGTATATACATTTTGAAGCAATGTCAGATTCACTCACTGTGTGGAATCTGTAACCCAAGAAAGGTTTCTTAGCTTGTTTGCCTTTAAGGCATTTAAGTAATACTTAGCATGTAATTTACTGACCGATTAAGGGTTTTAAATGTAGTAGGTTGGACTGCATTGTATGTATTCTGAAGATGTCTGCTTATGAAGCAGACAATATTTTAATGTATTTTATTTTATTTTACATTTGTTGACCGGGTTAGTCTGGCTGGATAACAAGTCCATTTTCAGCAGAGGCCCGAGGAGTAAAGCTCCACTATCTTCTAGTACATTTCAGACTCAAATGAATTTATTCAGGGAAAATACATTATTAGAACATTGCAAGGGAGGTATAGAAACAGTAAAGTAACAAGTGTCCTCATTATAAAATAAGAAAGATATATGCGCTTCAATATACTATGGTGACTGACTTTACTTCCTGGTGGCCCTGAGTGGTCACTGACCGTTTCTACAGTACCTCATTTATGCTTTGGACTTTCTCATCTGTTTCTCTGTGTCTTTTCTATGGGGAATGTCAAGTGTACTCCCTATGTGTATTACCTGTGTAATGCCTTGCTGCGGCAGTGTAATTCCACCGGGATTGCAGTTATGGGTGCCATCTTGGTCGTACGCTTATCCATCCATGTGAATTGCCTAATGGACACTGGTATGGGGCTGTACACATTCCACACCTGCATTTAGCATTCTCTGGTGGATGCTTTGCATTATTAGTGGGGAGTGAGGCAGGTGCTACGCCCACATCCCTCCCACGGGGCGGGACAAAGGATTACCTGCCAAACGACACCGGGCCCTGTTTCTACATACACAGGATCCCTTGAGTGCAACAGTCCACAATACCCATCACACATCCTTCATGTGTGCGGACTATGATGTGGCCACACTTCTATGGACACAGTACCCTGTGTATTTCTGTGCATATCTGCGGCATTTCATGGACAGCTATCATCAACATTGAACACGCTTGCGGTGCATATGTGTTGCTGTGACGTGGTGACGACAATCATTTCACGTAGGTGATGACGGAAGCTGGCACGCAGTCAATGAATGAAATGTTTGGGTCCTTCAATGGACACCAATGTGCATATGTCAAATTAGATGTTGCTGGACTGTGTCCACCTGGCCAGTGCTTTTCACTGCTGCTGTATGTTCCCCAATCGCGGATGTCTGTTTGACTACCCATTCTACATGGTGCTACGTAACCAGGTGATTTCGTACTGTGAATAAATGTCATACATCCTAACATGCTGGTTAGCAACTGCTTCATATAAACCTCAGACATCCCAATAGGACATATCCGTCACTGTATTGTCAACATAACACCACCGGAACATGTAGATCCCCTATGTGTTCATTGAAACATGTTTTCTTCATAGGTGGGAACACCATTGTTTACATATCCCAGTTGACGTTGTGGGTGTGCCATTAGTATGTGTTCCACAGGTCACACATCTGTTCCGCTGTATGGTAGCGGGTGCTCCTCATTCTGTTGCTGGCAGATTGAGTGCTGTGTACGCCGGTGTTGGCACGGCGGTCCAACATTGTATATGGAATGTCAACTGTAGTCCCTATGTGTATTTCCTGTGTTATGCCTTACCGCGGCTGTGTGATTTCCCCGTGTTTGCAGTTGTGGGTGCCATCTTGGCCGTACGGTTGTCCATCCATGAGAATTGCCTACTGGACACTAGTATAGGGCTGTACACATTTCACACCTGCATTTACCATTCTCCAGTGGATGGTTTGCATCATTAGCGGATAGTATGGCAGGTGCTACACACACATCCCTCCCACGGGGTGGGACAACGGATTGGCTGCGAAGCAACACCGAGCCCAGAGTCTACATACCCAGAATCCCTTGACTGCAACATTCGACAGTACCCATTCAACATCCTTCATGTGTGCGGGACTATGATGTGGACGCAGTTCTATGGACCCGTTACCCTGGGGATTTCTGTGCATATGTGCTGGATTACATGGACAGCTATCATCAACATTGAACACGCTTGCGGTGCATATGTGTAGCTGTGACGTGGTCACGACTAACGATCATGTGCCACGCAGTCTGCACGGGTAATTTTTGAGTCCTACAATGGACACCAATGTGCATATGTTAAGTGTAGAGCTTGGCGGACTGTGTCCGTGTGGCCAGTGTGTTTGACTGCTGCTGTATGTTCCCCAACCGCGGATGTCTGCTTGACTACACATTCTACATGGTGCTACGTAACCAGGTGATTTCGTACTGTGAACAATTGTCATACATCCAAAGATGCTGGTTAGCTACTGCTTCATGTACACATCAGACATCCCAATAGGACATGTCCGTCACTGTATTTACAACAGAACACCACCGAATATGTCGATCCCTATGTCTTCATTGTAGCATGATTTCTCCATTGGTGGGGACGCCATATGTTACATATCCCAGTTGGCGTTGTTGGCGTGCCATCGGTTTGTGTTCCACAGGTCGCCAATCTGTTCCACGGTATGGTGCCGAGTGGTCCCCCATTGTGTTGCTGGCAGATGTAGTGCTGTGTACGCCGGTGTTGGCACAGCGGTCCAGCTTTGTATGTGGGATGTCAACTGTAGTCCCTATGTGTATTTCCTGCGTTATGCCTTGCCGCGGTTGTGTAATTTACCCAGGTTTGCAGTTGTGGGTGCCGTCTTGGCCATACGGTTGTCCATCCATGATAATTTACTACTGGACACTACTATAGGGCTGTACACATCTCACAACTACATTTAGCATTCTCCGGTGGATGGTTTGCATTATTAGCGGAGAGGAAGGCAGGTGCCACACACACATCCCTCACACGGGGAGTGACAAAGGATTGGCTGCGAAACAACACCGAGCCCAGAGTCTACATACCCAGAATCCCTTGAGTGCGACAATTGACAGTACCCATTACACATCCTTCAGGTGTGCGGGACTGTGATGTGGACGCCCTTCTATGGACCCGGTCCCCTGGGTATTTCTGTGCATGTGTGTTGCATTTCATGGACAGCTATCATCAACATTAAACACGCTTGCGGTGCATATGTATACCCGTGACGACAATGAGTTCCCGTAGGCGATCATTGATGGCGTCATACTTGTCGTTTTGTAATTTTTGAGTCCAGTCATGGACACCACTGTGCATATGTAATGTGTACAGCTTGTCGGACTGTGTCCTTGTGAACAGTGGGTTTCACTGATGCTGTGTGTTCAACAATTGCAGATGTCTGCTTGACTACCCATACTGTGTAGTGCTACAGGAACTATGTTTTCCGATGCCAGAACCCAATTGTGTACATCCACTGTTGCAGGTTAACAAACACTTTCATACACAGAGGTCACGGTTGGAAAGTACTGCCACTTCATTATCGGAACAACACCTCCAGGCTGTGTATATCATGTGAACTTTAGGCCGGTCTTACCGGCCATTTGCAATTGTAATTAGCAGACACGTGTCAATACATGTATGATAAGACATATTGCCATGCTGACGTTGATCTATGTTATTTGGACATTGGCATCTGCCTTTGGCATCCGTTGCTGTGTGTGTTGCCAGTGAACATACACATTGCTTGCTCAGAGGCGGACTACACAATTCTGCACACTACTGTGGTCTCCTTTAAGGACCCTGAGACAGTGGTCGACAGTACTGCAGCCACTGCATCAATCACATTTGCCATCTACCAGTACCTACAGGACTGCATGTACCAGGCATTCACTTACCCAACTGTGGTTCATTGTACCAATGCCAAGCGTCCAGTGTGGTGTACCCCAGCCATACACATGATGTACAACACGAGGAGGTGGCTACTACAGGGTGGAGCAGACACCTTGTGAGGTGTGACACCCTTGGTCATCATATGTGTAGAGCTACACAATGTCATGGGATTGTCCAGGGCACATTCCACAGATATACCTACATGGACCTGGCTGACAATCATACCACCTTCAGTTGCTATGCTCGACACCTGTGAGGTCACTACCACATATGCTCTGACTGGGTTCACATAGAGGTGGGGTTTACTCAACATACACACATTGCCGACATACAGGCTGACAGGTCCAGTGAGGACATCTCCACACCCTCCACCACACATGTGGAGATGTCTGTACCAGCGGTTTGTGGTCACCAAATGTTCTGTGACACACAGGTGGGACATGCTCTCTCCAGGGTAGTGTGAATAGCATCCATGAGACCAGATGGTGAGCCTGCTGTGTACTCCACTATCTCATTTGGGATTAGGACCCACAGTTAGGACAGCTATTTCTTTATAGCCTCACCTCAGGTAGGGTGCCCAGGTTGTATCGCATGACAACTGTATTCCCACATCACAGGGCCAATGCCTCCACTGAGGCTGGTTATTACTGTCCCAGTACCCTGAGGAGACCTATCTGCATAGACATGGGGTGGGATCATACTGCGGTTCGTACATGACTGCATAGGGGACATACATACTGCATCCCACACGGTTTGTCTTGTTCAGGGCGGTTCATGCCTTTAAGACATGGTTGACATTTTCGACGGTCACCCAGCCCATTGCTGGGTGTGTTGCAGTCCATACAGCCTACCTCGTCCTGGCAAAGGGCTTCATAACATTACCCACCTCAGGTAACGTTAATGAAACCATTGGCTGGGATGTGAACATGTACATCACAGAATGTGTTGTCAACTGTCTATGTGACACAACCCACATGGTCATAGTTGCTGGCTGCATGTCAGACCAACTGCCTGTCACAGGTGGTGTCCCATGGTGCCATTCCGGGTGCACCCTGTCATACATCTACATTTCCACGGTACAGGCACACACAGCGGTGTTATGGGTAACATTGTTTGTAGATGCTTGCAGAACAGATGCCATACTGGGACGGACATCTGACACAGATATCCTTCAAGGGGCCTCCCGGATATGCATATCTGCTGTCAGGGACATGTCCCACAGCTAACTGGTACATAATGCAAAGTCATACCTGTCGAGGGGTAGTAGGTCACCCCTGTACAGCGTATAGGTGTCTGTCCACACAGCACAGGGGTGACTACCAGGGATCAGGGGACAGGGTTTGTCGGTCGCCTTTCATTCAACACACACATTGCTATCGTGGTTCTGTGGGACTTCTACATTGACCACCTGTATGTGCAGGGAGTCACATCTGACTTCACAGCCCGACACGTACACACGGTCACTATATAGCATAGAACTTCACTTATTTGCCTAAGTATGAGCTTATTGTTGTGGCAGTTTGGTAGCTTATTCTGTTTCTTGGGACATTTAGGTATTTCAGTTACGGACATAACCGATTCAGGCTACAATTACATTAAATACGGGAAATCATTATGACCTACACTCTTCGCACACTTCCCGTTTTTAATGCTTTATTTCGGAACACGTATGCCAATACAGGGACTGCCCCTCGCTAAGTGGGATGGTTGGTGACCTTAGTCGCTACTCCTATGTCGGTGCGGCGTGCTGACATGCTGCTGTACACCTTCTCTGACTATGCACACTCACAGTACATTGCTGTACGGACACGGTATTACGCGTATCCTTTGTTCCTTGGACAGGTACATTTCGGGCTCCCTGGGTTTTATTTGCTTCTCTTGTTTAGTTGGGACGGGTACTTTGTTGCATACTCTGCGGACATTTCATTCTGCACGGGCCATGGCTGCAGCCATTTCTATTCTGGGCGGACTATGGCAGACAGCACGTTAGGTTGCTCTTCGCCTGCCTGCTTAAACACGCCTACTGACGCATCCTACTTGGGCTCGCTCACGTACACTACGCACATGCCTGTGGTTACGGTGCACTCTCATTAATATGCATATGGCGCTACTGCGCCGGCTATGCAATGCACCGCCGGCGCAAGCCTTACGCCGGCCTTGCGCCGAGCTTCATGAATCCCGGGGTAGTCTTTGCATTCCACACTTACCATTTCTAGTTTACAAATGTAACTAACTAAATGTTGGTATGATTCCCAACATCCTGAAGGCTGACGTACAATATTTAGGATATAGGGACTAGAAACTAGGCTGTAACTTCTTGTTTAATACCCTAGTACTGGCCCTGGCTGCTGTCTGCTCCTGGCCCAGCATCTTTTCCCTCTGTACCCTGCTCTTCACTGTGCTGTTCCAGCCTATAATTTCTGAGAACCTACCTACCTGCTGACAAAGGACCCATGGTTTCATCTCTTTACCTCTACTCCCTGATCCCTCTCTCAAGGAAATAAGAAATACCTTGCTCTTCACTGTGCTGTTCCAGCCTATAATTTCTGAGAACCTATCTACCTGCCGACAACAAAAGATGATTGGCCTGATTTGATTGATTATCTAATAATATGCACTGAGGTAATGCTTCACAGATTGACAGCTAAAAAAAGCAAAGGACTGTTTTTACAACAACACTTCACTAACATTTAAAAAACTAGCACTGCGTGCTGTAGGTCTTAGGTTTTAGTCCCAAATTAGAGGTACTATTATCCTTTCATTTATATGATTTTAACAGTTCCTAACCATTCAGCTTTCTCTGGTGTATGTGTGTGTGTGTGTGTGTGTGTGTGTGTGTGTGTGTGTGTGTGTCTTTGTAATTTGGTATTCATTACCATGACAGAGACTTTCTAGCTATAGTTGAAATGATAAGGATCTTGAGAGAAAATTTAATACCTATCTGTCTAGAGGATGGTCTAGCAGCAATGGCATCATCCCAGTGTGCTTGTGGTCATGGATCGAAATTGTAAATCAGAGCTAATATTATCCTTCCACTTCTGTGAATAACAGCATATGGGAAGACGTACTTCAGAAAAAGTGGGAATTTAAAAGCACTAAAATAACTGAGAAGCATTCCATTTCTTGACATAGCCCTTGCATTTCTGTCAGGAAGAAATGACAATATGAATTCCATATTGCAGCTCTTTACTAAGTCACTGAAGTATTTAATCAAGTCCACTGTATATCTTGTCTACAGTTGCCACCTGGTAGAAAGAGAGAGGCTTGACAAAAATAACACCTCTTTAACCATTGTCTGGTTGTTGTTGATCCACTATTTTCCCTGATTGCTCTAACATTACATCTGAGTGATGTCTCCAGGTGCAGCTGCAGTTACCTCCTACTGCGCCGCTAGGCGTCAAATATTGCGTGCTCATATTTGGATCAATAATTCCAACACCATGTTGCATACAAAGTACCAGAATGTTTTATCTTGAAGCGTACATGATGGCAAACAGAATTGCATTGATATTTGACCTATGCGAAAGACTATTTGTTAGAACTGTAAGGTGATAACTTCATTTTTTAAAGGCTGAAGCCATGCCCACTGGGAGTTAAAGGTACACACTCAAAAAAAGCTGTACTGGAGGGAATGAGTTAAGGTGCACTGCATAATGCAGGTTTGTTACGCTTTGTATCCTTTATGTAAGAAACCTTTGAGTTAATTCTACTGGCTACAAGTGTCTGGTCAGGTACATACCAAAGGGAGCATTGTACTCTTATGATTGGTCTGATAAGGGTAGAGTGCAGTGGAATAATGACCTCTTTGGATCCAGATGCCATGCCCTTACTTATAAGTTGTGCAACATAAAAGCATTTCCTCACCACTGTGGCCACATTGTGGTCGAATATTAGGCTGCTGTATAAGTGTGTACCCAGATATCACTGGATCAACAATTAGGGGGTTATTTTCAAGATGGTAATTAGCTGGAATGGTTGTTTTCCCAAAGGGTACAATTATGCATTTCTTAGCACTGAGTTTAAGACCATGGCTTTGGCACCATTTGTTAGTCAGAGATAGACCTTCTTGAAGAATGCTAGAGTCTGCAGGGGAGTCAGTGATAACCCTCAGCTTGCACTCATCTGCAAATGTAGCCAGCCATAAACCTTCAGCATTTGCTTCCATTTCAGAGAAATAGATTTCAACAAGGAGTGGCCCAGTACAGAACCCTGGGGGCTCTGCTAGTGACTGGCCTCTTGGTGGAGGTGGTCTCACCTATTTTTGATCTCCTGTGTCCTATCATTGAGCCAGTTGGCTGCCCAGCAGGTGATAAAAGGGTTTAAACCTAGGCCAGGTCGAAGTAAGCTGTGTGCAAAGTCTTACCTTCCCTTCATCCAATGCTTTGATGACCCCCTCAACAAAGTCCACCAGATTTAATAGGCATGACCTTCCTTTAACAAAGCTTAACTTTGAAGGGCCCAACATTTGTAGGTTACCTACATCCTAATTTATCTTGTCCATGATAATTCATTCTATGGCCTTACATATGAGGCTGGTAAGACTAATGGGCCTGTAGTTACCAGGATCAGTGGTTGGACCTCCTTTGTGCAGGGGAATGACTGTAGCCATCTTCTATTCCTTGAGCACAAAACCTGACTGAAGGCTCCAGCTGAAAAATGATTCAAGTGGACCAGAGAGGTTATGTTTCATGCTATTTATTAGACATCCTAGCATGTTTTCGAGGCCAATTGATGCAGTGTTTTTGACCTTGGAAAGTGCATTGATGACCTGTTCCCTGGTAATGGTTGGGGGGAGTGGGTTATGTGCTATTTTCTTTGGAGTATCGGGGAGGAGTAGGGGAGAAATTTGAGCTAAACCTGTCAGCCAAACATTTGTCAATGGCCTCCATTTCAATGTGGGTGATTCCAAAAAAAGTAGAGTGTACATTGTCACATTATGTAAGGCACATTTGTTCTTCATTTCAAAAATGTAAGCAAGGTCAAATTTTGCCACCATTTCATAAGTCCTAAAGAGATTCAATAGAATCATTATCCCACATCTCCCCAATCTGTGCATTATGGGGAGGGGAGAAGCATTAATGTTTATCAAAATGTTTACAGACTCTAAGCTTAGTCATAATGGAAACTGAAAGCAAGACATTCTCCATGCTTTGCCTGGTCGTTACTGAACAAGATTACATGTTAATTCCTTGTAAGATAGACTAACTGATGCTCCTAAATTAATATGCTGATAAACTCTCTCTAGTATAAGTATTAAACTTATTAGAGTAATTTCCTACTCTATATTATTATTACTTGTTGTACAGCATACTTTTTATTTCTAGGTAGTATTTCTTGTTGTACTTTTATTATAATCCTTTCTGTTAATTTTTAATTTTTAAGTTCTATAATTGCTGGAGATTTCTCCCCGGGCCTCTACTGAAAATGGAAATATATCCAGTTAGACTAGCCCGGTTAACAAATGTAAAATAAATAAATAAATAAAATAAATTAAGGGCTACTTTTTATGGTATATGATTTTATTCTCTGACTTTATTTGCCTACTGCGTAACCTTGACCAAGTCACTTAACTGAATAGTGGTTTGGGGCGATTGGGAATTTGGGCTTGGCTTCATAATGATATCCTTTATGGTGTGCCTAATAATTACCTATGAAAATAAAAGCTTTGGACAATTTGTATTGGTGGTATTAGCTTTTAGTTCAGTTTTACAGATGAAAACATTGTGGAGGAGGTATGAATCTTCTGGAAACATCAGAGCCCATTGGAAGATTCAGTCCTTTAATACTTCTCAGGTCTGATACCAAGGTAAAGAACACAGTGAGACAACCTCATTGACAATACCATCTGCATTCATAGTTTGAACTGATGGTCAATAAATCCAAAGGGATTGCTGAGTTTAACTGACCAACATGTTTGAAGCATGGATTTTTAGTATTTTTTTTGTTTCACATTACAGGATATTGTAATAGTCTTTCTCCATAGATTCACTTAGATCCTCCTCCAGACTCAGTCTAATGGTAAACAGAATCACTACTTATGAATGACTTGCACATTAGCTGTAGTATAATTTTAACAAGTGCTGCTTCATTTGAATACCAACAGCTGTATCTGGTCTGCTCTAAGCATATGTATTGCAAACTCTTTTGCTGAGAAGCAGTGCAACTGGTAAAGTTGCAATGGTATAGTACTATAACAAAAGACAACGATCTTGTTTTCATGTCCTGTAGAGTGCCTTCGGGTTTTTCATTTCTGTTTTGAGAGTGCGCATGCCCTTCCACTGATCCATGTATTAGGAGAATGAACACTTCTACAGTTAAGAAAAACATTTTTCTTTATGAAGCTTTGAGTTCCTCAGATATAAACTGAGGATCATCATCACACACTATATGTTCTGCTGCAAATCACTGGATATGAATGCTCTTTTTAACCTCGGAACATGAGCTATAACTTTTTGAAGAACATTTACCATTCTGACTGTGCTTTTGCCATGATTGCATCTTGATACAAAAAAGAGTTTGAGTTAAATAGGAGTAAATTAGTGTTGGTTAGAGATGAGGACGAAAAAGGTATAAGGCTATTGGCAGTATTCAAGAAGTAGAATTCCCAAACTTTTATAGGTGTAGAAGTAGGATACACTTATGAAGAGACACTTATGTGAAATTTGCATAATTTATACTAAAGAAAAAAATCAGTGGCTGGGAAGAGAACCTATGCAATTACAAGTACGATAGATCTGATTAAAGTGCTGATTCTTCGGCAAATATAAATGTTATCTGGCCCATTCGTATGAGACATGAATATCCCTTATTAAATATATTGCACTCTTGTTAGAAGACTATGCAAGGGAAGTACATAGATGCAGAATTTCTAAGAAAAGAATACTTACAAAACTAGAATGGGCTCTAATACATATTCCCTCCCAGATTATTGATGTAGGTATCACTCAATGTATTAGAATACATGAGAATGGTAAATCTCAATGGTGGGTGGAAGTGAAGCTACATTTCATTATGAGAATTTTTGGGCAAAGTGATAGCCTAGTGGGAAAAAGTAATAAAGCAATCTAGGGGTATGACATGGAATACCATGGAAAATATTTTATTTGTTAGCTGTGTCAGTGCCATAACAGGCAATGCATTTGCCTTTGGTACAGAGGCCTGTGGATTCTATTCCCACACAAAATGGATTGCTGTCACTACAGTGCAGTATATGGGGGATGCTGCATTCCTAAGTATGCCATCCTTCACTTGAGACACCAAGGTCCCATCTGCTTGAGTTGGTAAAGAAGGGGTTTATTTATTTAAAATATTCAATCAGTTTACAAAATTAAACATGGACCCCTTAATAGCACAAGAAACAAACAAACAAAAAAAAAAACAATTAAATCATTCTAACATTTGTCATTTATAATTTTTTAAAAACAATTCTAACTAAAACAAAGCACTTTCCTCTTACTTCAATCCCTCATTATTTTGTCATAACCAAAATCTTATTTTTATAATGTCATCTGTATCCCATACTTTATTGAATAACATTTATTTTGTTCTTATTTGTCAAATCTGAAAAATGAAAACCGTATGTCAATTATATGTTTGATTTTTTTTTTTATTTCTGCCCCACAATCTATATAATACCTATAAACAATATTTTCTATAGTCACATCTTCAAACATCTTCATAAAATACTGTTAACTTATTCTGTAATGTTATAACCATGGGACATTTCAAAAACATGTCCTGTTGTTCATTTTCATTACATTTAATACAATTTCTTTCAGTTTCAGCTTTGTACACCATGTCCCTCTTCTCTGGCAACTCTTAATCGTTAATCTCCACAAAAGAATTTTATCCTTCTTCCTAATTTTAAATTAAATTTTCCTCACTTTAACAGGCTTTTTTGCTTCTACTTTAAAATTTTCCCCAGCATCCCCACAAAAATGTTATCATTATTTCTTCATACTGAGCTGTCCTTTTTTGTTCTATTTCATCTATTTCAGTTTTCCATTTGTTAATATTTTTCCATTCCATCATCTTCCTTATACTTTTTAGATCTTTCACTCTTTTTAGTTGTTTCCATAAATCTTTTTCTTTAACTTTCAATATATTTGCTAATATTCCCTCACTTTCATATTTCATTATTCTCAAACTCCACTGTCGACGTAATGATACCAGAAATGCAAATTGTTATTTTATATTCAAACTCCTTTCCCTACAGTGCTATAAACAACCCTGGGTGAAACTTGGAACCCTGACAATATGAAATACCATCTGTAATCATATCTTTTTTTTAATTTCCCTTGGAAATATAACAACTGATCCCAAATATCCTGATGTACCTAGAATCACAGGATTTGTTAAATACATGTTCTTTTTAAGACATAGCTTATACAACTTCCATAAATTCCGTATTTATTTTATTTCCTCTAATATAAACCGCCATTCTTTTCTAATCGCATTGTGACTTCCAAAGGTTATTCCTAATATCACAAACCCCTTTCTATTTACAAATGTACTTCCATCCTTCACTGCTTCTCCAAAATCTGTACTTTTCGTTTCATATTTAATGCTATATAAAACAACTATTCTTCATTTTTTGCCACTTCGACTAACCACTTTATATTCCTTGCTATGATTATTACATCATCCAAATGCAACATAATTACTGGAATGTCTGCTTGTCCTTTATATCTATAAATGTCCATCTATAGTCCATCAGTTTTATTCACTATTACTGCATTCATTACTTCAGAACACATCAGGCTAATCAATGGGCACCCCTGCCATTCCCATTTTTGATTTCTAATCTTTCTTTTCATTGGGACATTCTCAGTCACACATTCTTAGTTTCACATTTCTAATGTCTTTATAAATCCTATATTGCTCTAGAATATTCCATAATTATTCTCTGTCTATATTATCACAAACGTTCTCTATATTATAATTATTGCATCTTTCACTTCCTCTTTAAAACTATACACTGTTACTTTTACTATCTTAAGCATTTTTATTTACTGTTTCCCTTTAATGCCATACAGCTTCCTTTCTATTTTCCAGCCATGATTTTCTCAAACTTTGTTTGAATTATTATCATTAAAATTTAATAACCTACATTCATCAGCATAATAAGTTTCCAGTTGTTGTAATCATCTATTAAGAAAACACATCAGAAACTTGGCATGCTGTATAGACACTCCCACTTTTTCTCCCCTTCCACAAGACAGAACCTCACCACTACCTACTTACTACCATCTCTGATGTATGTTGCCCCCCTACTAACCATCCTATCTTCCTCTATCTCATCTAAACTGGAAACCTGTTACAACAAAATCTCAAAGTTCACCACCAAGTCCAAGTACTCTACCCACCACTGCATACCTCTCCACCAGCTGCAATGGCTAGAACTTCCCACCTACCTGGACTACCTCCAACTCACTACAGCCCACAAGCTTATTTTTAAGCCTACTAAGTACCCTGCATTAACAAACATCATACCACTATACACCCCTCATAGAATTCTAAGATCTGCTAACTAAAATCTAATTTCTGTACACAAACCAAATTGTCTCCCAGGTCAGCTTCTTCTATCCTTTTCCTTAGCCAAAAAATGGAACTCTCTTCCTCCTTCACTAAGAATTTCTGAAAACTTTGATCACTTTAAAACCCAGCTCCATTCTTACCTCTCCAATAACAGGAAATGCAATTGTACTCTACCTAACTAATCCTGCCTAATACATGCATACATCCATACCCGCCTTACCCAATAGGAGATCAGTCTTACTTACGGTTTTCTTACAAATGTGACTTTAATACCATTTTCAGATGATTTAAAACCTCAGTACTATGGTGATTCTGTACTACTGTTCTCTAATTGTATAAACATGTAAATATGCATTGTATATTATACTATGTTGCTATTTTACTTTACTTATTTTTAACTTTATAACATGTACTACTTGCTTAACTATTACTATGTCTACTATGTTTTATGGAGCTTTTCTCCCTGGGCCTCCACTGAAAACAGGCTTCTTAGCCCAGTGGACCTCCCTGGTAATCAAACTGGAAATAAATAAATAAATAAATAAATATCTACTTCCCTTTCTTCCAAATAAGTTTAATCATACATTTACAAGTCATTTCATCAATAAAACCAACTTCTTTAAATCATTCAATGTCTTAAATATTTTTTTTTCTGATTTTTCCATCCCTTTATAATATTTATCACTACCATCATGTTGTGGAATTGAACTGAATGTTTATTCACTTTTTTAAGAACATCATATGACTCTTCTACTTGTTTTTCTTTAACTCCTCATTTTCTTCTTTGGCTAACCTTTATGCATTCCACCAAAATGGTTTTCTCACCTCTTCACCCTATGCCTTTCATTTATGAAATCTATAACTTCTTTTTCAATTTTTTCATGTTTTTTAAACTTCTTCCTTTCTTCTTCTTAACCTTTTAATCATGTTCCTCTTTATATTTTTCCTAACAAAGTGAGATACTTCTTTTCTATCCTGTGTGTGACATATTGCTGTTTACTTCATGAATCCTGAATCCTTGTTATAAAAAATGTTCTTTTTAATATATTCTTTATTATTTTCTTCCATTATTATTGTCATCAACCTGATCTATTTTATAGTTCTTATTCTCTCTAACAACATCCCTTTCTTTCTCGAGATATACATCTTTATTTTTTTATATTCCATCCCCACTCTGTCCAGTTTTCACACATACATCTGTAGCATTTTATTTATTTTCAAATTCTCTCATAACTTCCATCCTATTTAAATTTTTCATTCCTTTCTCCTATATGATCATGTCTTTGCTTCCCTATTTTTGCCCCATCCCTTCATGATCTATAAACCTAGCCTTCTATTTCCTCCCTTAACTTCTTTTAACATATATGAAAACATTATATAATCTGTTTCTATTTTTCCATTTGTTCTTCCATATGTAAAATATTGTTCCTTTCCATGCTTTTTTTCTCTCACTTTTTACAATTTTTTTTAGTTTTTCAATATGTTTCATAGTTTTTCCCTCTTTACTTTCTAATATTACAATTAAAATCTCCAACCATAATTATTTTCATATTAACAAGCGCATGCATTTTATTTGTTCAAACACATCTTTTCTGTAACTACTTTCCATATATAGATATACTATACAATTATTCTACATGGTATATCCTTAATATTAGCATATATTACTGATATATGTCCTGCTTTTACAAATATACAATTCTCAATTTTAATAGCTTCCTTCTTACATAGAATCACTATACCCAAACATATCATCCTAAGAATCCACACTACCTTTTCTGCATAGTTCTTCAAACTGTTCTCTGTTTTCTATATTAACAAACATTACTTCTATTAAACAGATACTATCTGTCTTCACCATACAGCATCACTGGTTCACTATAAGCCTTCTAAAATCATTAACTATACTGTTAACATTAAAAGATATTACTCCTAAAATATCCATTCCCTTTTCCCTATCTTTTAAAAAAAATTCTCTTTTTCTGTTTCTATCCTAACCCTTTTCCCCACTGAAGTTCTCCCCTTAGTTTGTTACCATCTACTACCATCCTCAGCTGCACTATCCCTTTTTGACTTTCATCAGTTTTATCTTTATAAAGTAGAATTGCTACCTCCTGTATTTTATAATCTTCTTCTTTTTATTGGCTCCATCTTTCAATTGTGTCTTCTGCTATTCTCTCTTCTTCTGTATATTGCCAGTGCTCGATATCAGAAATAATCTCACGTTCACTTTTACTCTGTTCTTTTTCTGTTTTTATCCCTTCTCTTTATTCAATATATCCAAAAAATGCCAACTTTTTACATTTTTAAAATTCTGGAATACAATGTTTTGCCACATGTCTCATTTCTGCACATTTCAAACATATACTTCTGCCAAATTTTTAAATCAAATTATTTTCAGATTCAAAAGAAAAAAATATATATTTGGTTGGCCATAATTTCTCAGGACCCTCCTAATTTCACCAATGTTATAGCACTTGGTATGTGTATAACTGCGCTATTTTCTATTTTCAATAAAATAATGCTTTTCCATACCCCAGTCCATGATTCCCTATTGTCAATAACTTCCTGTTTTGCAAACATTTTGACACATAGTTTTCAAATAATCTTCCAACACTTCTTTTTTTAATGTCAGTCCTAAACCATACAAATACTTTGTTGTTTAACTCATTCCCTCCATTACAGCTATTTTGAGTGTGTACCTTTAACTCCCAGTGGGTGTGGCCTTGAGCTTTTAAAACATGAAGTTATCACCTTACATTTAGAACAAATACTCATTGGCAGAGGTCAAATTTCAGTGCAATTGTATTTGCTATCTTGTATGCTTCAAGATAAAATATTCTGACATCTTGGATGTAGCATGGTTTTGGAATTATTAATGCAAATATGAACAAGTGATATTTGATGCCTAGACGTGCAGTAGGAGGTAACTACAGAAACGCCTGGAGGCGTCCCTCAGCTGTAATGAGTTAAGTCACTATTCTGTGCTAACACAAAGTTTACTCTCTCTCTCTTTTTATTTTTACAAAGTCCCTCAGAAAATTATCTAGCCTTTTCCCAGTTTCAATGTCACAAATAGTTTATTTTACCAATAAAATAAAAGTTGTCACATCTGTTGTCCTTATTCATAAACACATAATCACACTCCCAGTGGATTCATTAAGACCTGCACAACATGCAGGAATAGTGCAGGAGCTGCTGCACACAACATGTCTACTGAACGATTCAGTATAAAGCTCCCAGGATGTGCACAAGTGCTCCTACACTATTCCTGCATGAACACCACTGCCTTATGTTAATTACCTCATTTGCTGGTGAAAACCATGCAAATGAGGTGAAATAGTGATTCAGCAAGCAGGCAAGTGTTCATGCTGGAATAGTGTAACCTGCAGAAATGTATTCAGTTACTAACTGAATACATTTCTGCAAATAAGAAAATGGAGGCATGACAGCCTCAAATAAAGCATGTATTCCATTTAAGGATGCCAATGACCAAATATATGGACATTGGCATGAAAAATAGTCTAAATTTTTTAAAATAAAACTTTTTTTTGGGGGGGGGGCGATCTCAGCCATTTAAGCACGCAAATGGGATTATGACGAAATTAAAAAAGAGGGAGGGGTCAATTTTTACAGAAATATGCATTTTACCATTATAGTCAATGACATGCAGAATTAAAACAATACCAGGCAATAGTGGTTGCTAAGGGGAAGGGTTCAGTGTAAGTGTAGTAACTCAGGAGTAAGGCAGTGGTGTATGCAAATAGGTTCATAGGTAGGTACTAAGCTATCAGCCCTGGGGAATATATATACGCCTAGCCAAAAAGGCAATCAAGCAGTGCTGCAGAAGTGATCCCTGGGGTGAATTTTCTATTTCCCATCCAGTCGTTAAGATTTTTCTTAAAGAGGGCCAATGAGGAGCTTTGCTTGACATGAATGGGTAGTTTGTTCCAGAGTATGGGAAGTCTGTGGGACAGGAATCTATCCCTCCAGCATGTTCTGTTTATTGTGGTGACAAGGTTTAGTTCCCTGGAGCATGTGGTTCAGAGGCATTGGGATTTCTATAAGTGTAACATGTCCAACAGCTCTTGGTTTGATATAGCTTTGTATGTTAGGCAGAGATTGCCTCTGAGTAGGCGATATGCGATGGAGTAGACCTGGAGTTTTTTTAGATGGTCTGCGTATGGCATCTTTTTGAGGCCAGTAATCCTCTTAGTGAGGTATTTCTGTGGCAAATGAAGGGATTTATACTGAATCATACATTTCTTTGAAGTGTTAGACTGCACCTAACCGTGTAGGTGCTCTAACACCACGGTGTAGACAGGAGGAGCAGCTAACATGAAAAGGGAGGTATCCTGCTTGCTGTAAGCATATTGGAGCTCAGTGGCCTGTGCTTGCCCTTAGCTAAGCACAGCTAAGGAAGGGTGTTTGTCTGAGGCTGTATTTCCCTATTCCATGAAATGCAGGGAGGGCCAGTTCTGCTTAAAAGTGTTTACTCTAGCTAAACATGTCTAAAAAAAACCCCACAGGTGATAGCAGAACTGTTTACAATTAGGTTCATAGGTTCATAGATTCATACTAGGCTATCTGCCCAAGGGCATTTATATGCCTAGCCCATAGTTATGTGGCTTTCACCACCCCTTTAGTTTGAATAAAACTATGCCTATTATTTTGCTGTGCCTCTGTCAAGCAGTGACACTGAAGTAATCCCTGGGGTATATCTGCGATCTCCCATCCATTGGTCAAGATTCCTCTTGAACAAGGCCAGCGAGGTGCTCCACCTCACATGTACCGCGATTTTGTTCCACAGCATAGGGAGTCTCTGGGTGATGAATCTGTCCCTCCAGCACGTTCTATTAATAACCATGTCAAGGTTTAAGTCTCCCGCCCTTGTGGTTCTGAGGGATCTAGATTTTTTGAGGTGAAGCATATTCATCAAATCTGGGTTTGACATGGCCTTATATGTCAGGCACAGGTCACCTCTGAGCAAGCGGTATGAGACTGAATAGAGCTGGAGTTCTTTCAGTCGGGCAGCATAAGACATATTTTTGAGACCCTTTATCCTTTTGGTGAGGAACTTTTGGGGCCTTTCCAGCTGCTGCAGGTGTCGGGTCAGATACATTCCGAATGGGGCATTGTACTCAATCATAGGTCTAATGAGTGATGAGTACAGGGGACGATGACCTCCCTTGATCTAGATGTGAATCCCTTCATGATCAGGTGGGCAATGTAGAAGGTTTTCCTAACTACTTTAGCAACATGAGTGTCAAACGAAGGCTACTGTCAACCTGGGTCCTCAGATCCCTGATGACTTCTTCTGTGCTCAGTGGATTGCCACCTATATGGTAGCTAGGGTAACCTTGTTTTTCCCGAAGGGTATGACTATGCATTTCTTGGCATTTAACTTTAGGCCATGGCTCTGGCACCAGTTATCCGCTTCTGTGAGGCCCTTCTGAAGGATATCTGTGTCAGATGTGTTTTCGACTATGGCGCCAGTTTGCAGTCATCTGCAAACTTTGTCAGCCATAACCCTCCTGTGTTTGCTTGTACTTCAGAAAAGTAGATGCCAAACAAGAGTGGACCCAGGACTGAGCCCTGTGGGACACCACTTGTGACAGGCTTTGAGTCTGACATGGCTCCAGCAACTCTGACCCTGTGGGTTCTGTCACTTAGCCAGTTTGCAACCCATCTTGTGATGTATGGGTTTACATTCAAGCTGATGAGTTTTTCGATGATACCTGAGTGGGGTATTGTGTCGAAGGCCTTTGCCAGGTCGAGGTAGGCTGTATGGACTGCCTTTCCCTCATCAATGGCCTTGGTGACTGTCTCGAAAAAGTCAACCAAGTTTAAAAGGCATGATCTGCCTTTGACAAAGCCAAACTGGGTTGGATCCAAAGTCTGCAAGTTCCCTATGTCTTTATTTATGAGTTCCATTATGATCCTCTCCATGGCTTTGCAGATAAGGCTTGTCAAGCTAATGGGATGGTAATTTCCAGGGTCGGTGGAAGCACTGCCCTTGTGAAGTGGGACCACAGTCACCGTGCGCCACTCCTTGGGTACGTATCCTGAGGTGAGGCTAAGATTAAACAGCTGTCCTAACTGCGGGTTTAATTCCTCATTGAGTTCATGGAGCACACAGCCGGGGACACCATCCGGTCCCATGGATGCTGTGTTTTTTGCCTTGGAGAGAGCAGTTCTCACCTGGGCGTTGGAGATGTTTGGGGGGCTACAATCCTCTGGTATAGATATCTCTCCTTTTGGGGAGGGGGAGAAGTTTGCACTGAACCTGTCAGCCAGTATGTTGGCAATGTGTGTAGGTTCAGTAATCTTCACATCATTTTGAACTAATTCTGAGCATATCTGGGAGTTTCCGCCTAGGTTTCTAACATAGCTAAAGAAGGCCTTATGATTGTCTTTTGAGTCCTTGGCGATTTTTCTCTCAACATTTGCCTTGGATGATTTTATGAGAGCTCTTAGTTTTTACTTATAATGATCAAAGGTGTCTTACCTTTCAAGGATTTTGCTCTATCTTGTAGTAGCTTCCTCCTTTTGTTGTAGAGCTTGTTTATGGCTGGGGTCCACCAGACTGGATGCTTGCCTTTGGTACAAAGAGTCTTAGTTTTGTTTGGGATTGCCTGATCCATGCAGTCCTGTAGGTGCTGGTAGAAGGCATTTGTAAGTGATTCAGCGGTTTGAGTAATGTTTACCACTGGCTCAGGGGCCTTAAAGGAGACCACACTAGTTTTAGAAGTGTGAAGTCGGCTTTTGAGAAGTTTTTCACTGTGGTCTTTTTATTTCAGGTGGGGCGGGATGAGGACCTCCAGCGAGATTAGTTTATGATCTGATCTCACCAGTGAGGGGTATACTGGTGTTGAACATTGTGATCCCATGTTCGTGATGATGAGATCAAGTATGTTTTCTCCTCTTGTGGGGATGGTGACTAGTTGTTCCATGGCATTTGAGTTTATGAACTCCAGGAACCTTTGGGCTAGAGTGTTTGGGCTTGAGTAGTGTTCCCAATCTATATTAGGGTAGTTGAAGTCACCTAGTATGATGGTGTTTGGAGATACATTTATCCCCTCCAATGTTTTCAGGAAGACCATGTGAGGTTCCTGAGTTTGAGAGGGTGGCCTGTAACATGCTACAAATTGCAGAGCAGTCTTGCCTATGGTTAATTGCACCTGGATGGTCTCCGATGCATTGTGCGTTGCCACCAACCTTGAGGTGTGGGTGTCCTTTATGAATATGGACACCCCTCCTTTCTTGGTGTTGTCCGGATTTTGGGGCCGGAACGCATGATATGAGGTGAAACCTGATAGTGCTGGGGTGCTCTCAGGAGCCTTGAACCAGGTTTCTGTCACAGCACAGACATCAATGTTCTCCATACTGAGAAGGGCCTCGAGTGCGTGCATCTTGAGATTGAGTCTTCTGGCATTGAGCAGCATTACCCTTATTTTTTTTCCTTTTTTGTGTTCTAGGGTGGTAGGTTTAGAATTTGAGCCTTGCCTAAGAAAGGCACTATGGGGGTGGCAAGAGCCTTTGCCAATATCCGGAAGCCTAGGGGTGACAGGTGCAAGCCGTCCCTTGTGAAGCAGCGTGGCTTGTCCAGCATGTCATCCCAGGCAGACAGACATTGGATCCCCTTTGAAAGACACCAGAATTTAAGCCAATTATTAAAGCTGATCATCTTATCACTGTATTGTGGCATCATTCTAGGTGAAGGTAGGATAATGCTCAAGGTCAGGGTCATACCTGCCTGGGCTACATAATCAGAGAGCTCCTCAATGTCTCTTTTCATGTAGTCCAAGGAGGTACGTCTCAGGTTGTTGACACCAGCGTGGACAATGACTGAGTCATACTTGTACCTGCTGTTGAGAGACCTGAGTGCTTGTGTTATGTGGCGGATTCTAGCACCCGACAGGCAGCTTACTGTGACCTTCTCCTTACTCAGTCTGGTGAGCAGGACATCAGTGTGTCTGACTATGGAGTCACCTATGACAAGTATGTTTGGTGTTGTATTTGGCCTTAAGGGCAGTGACTGCTTTGCACACTGATTTTGTTGTTTATGTGTTGTTTGTGTGGTGTATTGAGTTTGCAGTTGCTTGGGTGTCTGCTTTGGAGGCCTCTGCTGTTTAGGTAAATTTTTACTCAGAGCCTCCGAGTATGTCTTAGTGTGTTTATGTGTTTGATTCAGTGGTGTGGTTGAGTTATGTGAGACTGGTATTGTGGTGTGTGTAGTTGCCTTCTCCTCCTGCCTGGTCTTGCCAGTCCTGAGTTGAGAGAGCTCAGCCTCCAGTCTGGCTAAATAGCTGCATCTCTCACAAGTGTTAGTGTTACGTGGGAGGAGGAGAGGGTTGTCTGTGTACATGAGGCAATTGTAACATTGTCTCAGAATTCCCAGATTCACCAACTGGGCAGGAGAGGACGCCAGCATCTGACCCTTCGACATGCTAGAAAGAATTATGAGTTGGTATGAGACAGAAAAGTAGTGGACTTAGCAGGGAAGTGGGCACTCCTGGGGGTTTTGCTAGTGAGAGATTTGTATAATATAGGAGTGCTTGACCTGCAAAGAGAATGCTTATAAGACAAGGGATATGCTTATAAGACAAGTGCTGAGCTTTTGAGAAGAAAAGCTATTTGGAACAAGTGCTGCACTTTTTAGTGAAGGTGTAAACTGTTTAGGTTCCTAACAGAGCAGTTCTAAGGGAAAAATTGAAGAACAGACTTTCTGGAGCCAGAAAGAGTTTAACCTTGTTTAACCAGCGCTGCCCGATGCTGCTCTAGTGGCAACTCCGCGCTAATTCGCGCTAAAGCACGTTAAAGCGTGCTTGATAGCAGGGGCTGGAAAGAAGCAGGAATAGACCCAAAACGGACAATAAAACTACAGTTTCAAGTCAGTAACCACCTCTACGGGGGGCAGCGAAGCTGCTCAATGTTATTCACTGCCACTGATCAACACAGAGACCCTCCTTCAGCCCAAGCAAAAATGGCCTCACAGAAACTTTCAAACAGTTGAGCAGTGGAAATGCATGGCGTGCATTAGGGCTTAAACAGGGAGGAAATCAGAAAGGAAAACTGTAGAAGGAAGGCAATCAAGGAGAACTAGCATAGCTAGCAGTTGGAATGTATCAAAATCAGTCAATTACACAGGCAGCAGCCCAGCACACTACTATAAACTATGCAAACACCTTTCAGTCTGTCTTTTCCCACAAACTACACCACTGGTGTACACATTCAGGGGAATTTTAAACTAACAAAACATGTTAGGGGCTGCTGTTGCTTTGATCTGTCAGTATGTGCTAGAGACTGAGGGTGGTGAGGAGGATAATGCTGACAACCAATTCAGACCGAGGAGGAGGAGGAGAAGAGTGTTCAGACCCAGGGTAACCTACCAGGGGCTACATGATCTGGAGATAGTAGAGCAATACAGGGTGGACAAGGACATACTACAGCAACTTGTTGAGCTGTGCCGGCCTTGCCTGAGACCCAGAACTAACAGAGAGGAAACCATCCTAGTGGATAGCAAGGTATGTGTAGCCTTAAGAATACTAGTTACAGGTACTTTCCAAAGGCCAGCTAGGGATACCATGGGGGTGTCACAGGCATCTGCATCCAGGATACTTAACCAGTTCCTAGATGCCATGCGACTGCATGCCACTGAGCACATTTACTTCCCCAATACCCATGAGGCAAGGACCAGCAATATGCTTCTCTTCCACCATGTAGTAGAATACCTGGAGGTACTGTGTTCCATAGACTCCACACACATCCACATCAAAGCACCACCCAGTGACCAGGGTAGGGTCTACCTAAACTGCAACGGGTTCCACTTCATAAACTGCCAGGTCGAGTGTGATGCCCAGGGCATTATCCTGAATGCGTGTGCTGGCAGCCCTGGAAGCTATCATGACTCCCACATCTGTCATTTATCACAGCTATACTGTGCATTTGCCAGTGGGGACATCCCATATGGCCATCTGGAGGTGGACACTGAATACGCTCAGAAATCAGGGATGATGACACCCATCAGAAATGCTCACATACCCACACAAGAATGACATAATGAGGCACACGCACAAAACAGGATCATTATAGAGCATGTGTTTGGGATGCTCAAGTCACAGTTCCACTGCCTTGACATATACGGTGGAGCCTTGCAGTACTCTCCAGCCACATGTGCACACATATTCATAGTATGTGCCATGCTACACAATATGATCTGTGGAAACAGTTGCAGCAGGAACAAAATGGGGAAGGGCTACACAGCCCCCCACCATTGCCAAGGTCACCATAGGCACAGAGGGACTTGGAGGAGGAACATCCTGAGCCTGCCCCTGTAGGCAGATGGAGGTGTGCCCAGTATGCCCTGTTCTTGGCAAAGAGGCAATGCATAGCACATACACTGACACTGTAAGACCCAAGGGACTGATCTCTCTCTCTCTGTCTGACTTGCACACACAGTAAAATGGATGCCAAACAACACACCACTTATAACCTATATAGGCAGTGTACTGTGTGAATCCAACATAGTCAGCCCTCAAGCACCATACTCACAACAGCCTCAGGCACAAAGTAAGTTGGTCTCCTTAACAAAATTAATGAATGGAGTGGAATGTTCTGTTAGCATATCTATGGTATTGATTCAAGCATGCAAGGAAATGGGGTGGCTTACTGGGATAGCAGCAGACAACTGACAGCTCTGTGAGACAGCAGGAAGTGTATTTCCAGTACTGGCCTACCCACACCATGCAGTACCACCCTAGTTGACAAATACTACTGCAGTATACGTGGTGATGAGCCAAATCACTGGGGGGGTCATAGGTCACATGCATGGATGTCAAGGTGGGTGTCCCATACCCAGTCTCAGTCTCACCCAGTAGATCAGCTGTAGAAAACCATACAGAAATGCCTGGCAAAGGCCCCTACATGGCGACATCCATAAAATCCCCACCCACAGACTTTTACACAATGATATCACAGCAGGTCTGGCAGGGAAAATATGGCTTTGAAAGGTAAAAAGTCTGAAACTAAAAATGCCAATGCCAGTACAATCTGACCTGTGGTCAATACTGTTATGCCTGTAGTCTGAAAGATAGGGCACACCACTATGTTAAATGGGACCAAAATGTTAAGCAAATATCAACACAGTCTCTTCAAATGTGTATTGTGTACAGGTGTGTCACCCTCCCGTAGTCCCATAGAAATGCAGTAACATGTCTCTAGCCTTATGCAGCATCCAGCTGTCAACTAGAGTGATAGCTCAACATGAACAGAAAGCAATTATCAGTAACATCCACAGAGAACTTACTGATGCCATCCCAGGGTTGTCCACTGCTGGCAGCCTGGGAACATATCAGAATGCACTGCCTTGCTACAGATGGCCTGCATATGTCACACCTGGCCTACAGGTCTGTGGCAAATGCCCATCCCTCACCCACAGTACCCTGCTAGGGAGTGTCTTGGGGTCCATAACAGCAACATAACACAGTCTAAAAAAGGCAAAGAAAGGCCATGCTGCTAACTGCTAGGAGAAAACCTCCCAGTGTCAGAGAGCCAGACATCTGGCCAAAGCCATGAATACAGGGTTAAAAAAGGTACAAAGCAATGGACACCTTTGAAATACTGCTCTAATAATGTAATAAAGTTAAAGGCATTATTGTAGTAGCATGGAATGTCTGATGGGTATGACGTCAGAAACTGCAATGTCAAATGTCAGTAATATCTGACTTCAACCCTGAGTGACTTGCAAAACACTTTTCCTTGAAAACCACACTCATTTGCATAACCAACAAGATATATGAGTCATGAGTGTGGACATTCTGTGATACTCTGTACAGTCAACAGGCAGGGCTAGGAGTCTAAACATGGAAATGCACTCATTGCAGGCAGTCCTAACTCTGGAAGATGGTGACATGTTTGCACCCACGGAACCCTGGCCCACAGCCATGGGGGGTAACACACCCTTCCCTGATCACTTATCCTATGGAACAGCCTGACCCCAAAATGTGGCCAGCCAAGCAAAATGAGGTGGGCCATGCATAAATGTCAGACAAACACACACACCTTCAGGCTGGTCAAACAGTCTGACACACACAAGACCCTCCAAGTGCAGTTGACCTTTGAGCAGACCCCTATGCAAAGCACTGGTAGCTATAGGCAAACATATCTGACCTAGGACATCCCCCATATCTTATCCTCTACAAATCTATTTGGAGTCTGTCTGTCACCCTGATCCTATCTGATTTATATTACCCAACTGTGGACTGGAAATTAGACCAGACCATAACAGAAATGGACAGATATTCCACCATTGTAATATATCACCAAGGTGCTGGACTGTTTCCACAGCTCCAGCAGTCAATTTCTTGTAGGCATGCCTCTCAGCAGGCTGGATTGTGCAAGAATGCATAGCATTTGGCCCATAATTTTGATGTGTGCATCATCCACCCTGTATTTCTCTGGTAAATCACTGTGGTGATTTGAGGAGGTATGTCATGAGGTACTAACACAATACATGACAGTGTCAAATAGCATATATGCCAGATGTCTGCTAAAACAAGACATGTAACCCTAGCAACCCATACATTACTGAGAGAAATAGTTACAATAACGGTATGGCCCATTGTCCCCCCATTTTGATAGATTGTCTCCACAGCAGGTTGAGAGGTATGGCTGTAGCACAAAACAAACTGGATTGGAGTACAACAATTCCTAGAATGGAATCCCATATGTACTATAGAAGATCACACAGGCATGTCCATACACTTAGAGAAATGTCAGTAGGATCTAGGAATGAACAGGCCTTCTCCACCCAGTGTACTTCCCTTTGCCCTACATTAGCAGTCCTGAAGATGTCTGTCACCATACAAGTCCCTTTCTTCAGGCCTCAGCCCTATAAGCTCTGTGGCTCATGCGATAACTCTGTAACACAAAAGTACAAATAACTAGTTAGGTAGGAATTCTAATCTCAGTCATGGCAAATGTCAAAGTAAGTGTGTGTGTGTGTGTGTGTGTGTGTGTGTGTGTGTGTGTGTGTGTGTGTGTGTGTGTGTGTGTGTGTGTGTGTGTGTGTGTGTGTGTGTGTGTGTTTACAAGTTAAAGCTTTTGGGTTCATTCAAACCCAGTATACTTCCCCTTTCCCACTTTAGCAGTCCTGCAGATATCACTCAACTTAGAAGTCCTTTTTGTCAGGCCTCAGCCCCATAACCTCTATGGCATGTGTGATAACTATGTAACACTGTCGTACAAATAACTGGTCAGGTAGGAGTTCTAATCTCAGTCCGAGCAAATGTCAAACTGTGTGTGTGTTTGTGTGTGTGTGTGTGTGTGTGTGTGTGTGTGTGTGTGTGTGTGTGTGTGTGTGTGTACTCACCTTAGAAGTCCCTTTTATCAGGCATCAGCTGCATAAGCAATGTGGCATGTGTGATAACTGTGTAACACTGTAGTGCAAATAACTAGTTAAGTAGGAGTTCTAATCTCAGTCCTGGCAAATATCAAACTGTGTGTGTGTGTGTGTGTGTGTGTGTGTGTGTGTGTGTGTGTGTGTGTGTGTGTGTGTGTGTGTGTGTGTGTGTGTGTGTGTGTGTGTGTGTGTGTGTGTGTGTGTGTGTGTGTGTGTGTGTGTGTGTGTGTGTGTGTGTGTGTTTACAAGTTAAAGCTTTTGGCTCCATTCAAACCCATTATACATCCCCTTTCCCACTTTAGCAGTCCTACAAATATCACTCACCTTAGAAGTCCCTTTTGTCAATCTTCACACCCCATAAGCTCTGTGTCATGTGTGATAACTGCATAGCACAGTGGTACAAATAACTAGTTAGGTAGGGGTTCTACTCTCACATTTGCCAAGTACGTGTGTGTGTGTGTGTGTGTGTGTGTGTGTGTGTGTGTGTGTGTGTGTGTGTGTGTGTGTGTGTGTGTGTGTGTGTGTATAAGTGTGTGTATGTTTGTAGTACAAAGTATTTTGATAACATTAACACCCAGTGCACTTTATCAGTCCTGTGGATGTAATTCCCTTTATAGGTTCATAAGTGTGTAGTAGGCTAATGGCCCAGAAGTCTTTACAAGCCTAGCCCATAGAAGGGCACTACCATTGTGGCACCCAATGTTACTTCCCAGTGCCTGTATCAAGTAGATACACTGCAGTGATTGTGGGGGTGAGCTATTACCCATCCACTCCTCAAGATTTCTCTGAAACAGGGTCAGCTAGGTGCTCTGCATGACATGTATGGGAAGTGTATTCCAGGGCATATGAAGTCTCTTGGTGAGAGACCTGTCCACCAGCATGTTGTGGCGATTGTGGTAATGAGGTAGACGTCTCGCCTGTATGTGGTGTGGAGGGATTGGGATGTCTTTATATGTAGCATGTCTAAAACAGCTGGGTCAGACATGGCTTTGTAAGTCAAGCATAGATAGCCTCTAACTAGGTGATATGGCATAGTGAATAGCTAGAGTCTTCTGGGTCTGTCTGTGTAGGACATGTGTTTAATGCCTAGGGACCTCTTTGTGAGGTGCTTCTGTGGCCTCTCCAGCTGTTGCAGGTATCTACTGAGGGACATGGCAAATGGGTCAGACTACCTGATGAGTGGTCTAATGAGGGAACAGTAGACAGAGATCATTATCTCTGTCTTCCTAGATGCAAAACCCTTGGTAGTGCAATGTGCCACATAGAAGGACTTCCTGACCACAGTGACAATGTGGTGGTTGAAGTTGCTGTCAACCTGTGTCCTCAGATCTCTTATAATGCCTACAGTGTTCATTGGGCTCCCATTGATGTGGTACTTACTGGGAAATGAGTGTTTTTCCAAAGGGGACGATGATGCATTTTGTGGTGTTAAACTTCTGGCCATGGTTTCCGCACCACACATTGGTCTCAGTGAGACCTTTCTGTAGGATGCCTGAATCCCATGTTGAGTTAATGATAGCTCCCAGCTTGCAGTCCTCTGTGAACTTGTCAGCCAGAATTCTTCTGTGTTGGGCTGGACTCCTGAGAAGTAGATGCTAGACAGGACACTACCCAGTACTGATCCCTGTGGGACTCCACTTGAGACTGCTTTCCAGTCTGACTTGGATTTTGCCATTTTCACAATGTGTGTTTTGTGAACCAGTTTGTGGCCCACCCACTGATATAGAGGTTGATGCCTAGTTTGGTGGGTTTAGCAATAATTCCTGACTGAGGAATGGTATCAAACCCTTGGCCAGATGAAGGTAGGCTGTTTGCAGTGCCTTACTGTCATATGGTTTTTCAGTACATGTGAGGGCTGTCATAGTGGATATTGTGTTGAGCTATGTGTTCCACTTGGTGCCATGCAAATGTTGATCTTATCCTCTTGACCAGTTAGTGCAGTCTTCACTGGAGAGTGCATATTTCCACATTTGGTGATATAGGGGTAACTCTCACACGTCTGAGTTTTTGAAGTTTAGGGGAGAGGGTTGTCTGTGTACATGAGGCAGTTGCAACAGTGCCCAAGAATGGACAAGTGCACCAAGTTAATGAGCAAAAGCACATACAACTGCACTTCAATCATGCCACGAGGCGTGGTTATAACTACTAAGTACTGGGGCTAATTTTGTGAGAAATGAGTAATGCTGATGGCTCCCAGGTATGCTACACTTATTGATACAATAACCTGTTGAAGTGCAAAGCTGTTATGCTATTTGAAGTGCTACCTATAATACTTTACCTCAGCTGTGCAGTTATCAGCACTTTTGTTGAGTTGTTACTCCAATAAGTTCTGTAGCGCATGGGGTAACTGTGTAACACCATTGTACAAATAACTAAACAGGCAGGGGTTCTAATCACAATACATGTATATGGTTATGTGTGTGTGTATCATATACTGTATGGGTTATACAATTTTGAGTTGTGTACCATCCTTTAGACTTCCCCTCAACCCAGTTTAGTAGTCCTGTTGATGTCATTCTCCTTAGAAGTACCTTTGGAGTAGGTAAAATTGTATAAGCTCCGTGGCATGCCTGATAACTGTGTAACACTATATTAGAAATAACTAGACAGGTAGGAATTCTAATTCCAGTACTGGCAAGTGTTTGTGTGAGAATCATAGACTGTGCATGTTATACCATTTTGAGTTGTATACCACTCTTTACACTTCCCCTCACCCTAATTTAGTAGTCTTGTTGATGTCATTCACCTTAGAAGTACCTTTAGAGTAGGTGAAATTTTATAAGTGATGTGGCATGTCTGATAATTGTGTAACACTATAGTAGAAACAACTAGATAGGTAGGAGTTCTAATCCCAGTACTGGCAAGTGTTTGTGTGAGAATCATATACTGCATTGGTTATACTATTTTGAGTTGTGTATCACCCTTTACACTTCCCCTCACCCTAATTTAGTAGTCCTGTTGATGTCATTCACCTTAGAAGTACGTTTGGAGTAGGTGAAGTTGTATAAGCTCAGTGGTGCATCTGATAACTGTGTAACTCTGTAGTAGAAATAACTAAATAGGCAGGAGTTCTAATCCCAGTAATGGAAACTGTTTGTGTGTGCTTATGTGAGAATCATATACTGTGTGGGTTATACGATTTTTAGTTGTGTACCACCCTCTACACTTTCCCTCACCCTAATTTAGTAGTCATGTTGATGTCATTCACCTTAAAAGTATGTTTGGAGTAGGTGAAGTTGTATAAGGTCTGTACTGCATCTGATAACTGTGAAACACTGTAGTATAAATAACTAGATAGGCAGGAGTTCTAATCCCATTACTGGGAAGTGTTTGTGTGTACTTGTGTGAGAATCATATACTGTGTGAGTTATACCATTTTGAGTTGTGTACCACCCTTTACACCTCCCATCACCCTAATTTAGTAGTCTTGTTGATGCCATTCACCTTAGAACTATCTTTGGACTAGGTGCATCTGATAACTGCATAAAACTGTAGTAGACATAGATAGGTAGGTAGGAGTTCTAATCTAAATACTGGTGTGTATGTGTTTTGTTGTGTACCATATCCATTGTGGGGTGTTTTGCAAAATTTTCACACCCAGTACACATCCAAATGTCCACTGGATGGGGCCCACTGTTGTCAACCGCTGTAGTGGCAGCTGTGGACACTCTGCAGCCCTATAAGCTGTGTGCCATTTGATTTACCTATGTAAAAGTGTGGACACAAAAACATGATAGGCAGGTCTTCTAATCCTGTGATACCATTCCCCACCCAGGAATCATAGACAAACACAGCCATCTAGGCATCAACCCCTATGTCACTTGGTGGGTTGCAAACTGGCTCATGCATGGGACCCACAGTGTGAAGGTAGCAGACTTCATGTCAGACTGCCAACCAATCATGAGTGGTGTACCACAGGGTCTGGACATGGGTCCCATCATTTTGTCATGTATGCCTCTGACATCCAGAACAACACAAAGGGACCCTGGCTGACAATATTCGCAGACAATTGCAAGGTGGGTGCTCAGCTTTGGCCGGCTAAGGACTTGCTGTATTCAACTGGACGTATAAGAGAATTTAAGTACCTTTATCTGCTCTTTTTTTTTCAAAAATATACAGTATTTAAATTGATTTTAACTGTGTGGAAGGAATATTAACTGAACTGGAAGTTAGTCAGTGTTTGCTGAACTTTGTTATTTGCTAGTAATTACAGGTGTGGGGGTAGTCACATTCTTTGATTTCCTATCCTTGCCTATTTATGTGGTACAGTGTGAAATATTTTCTGCTTAAAAACCTCAGCTTTGGCCGGCTAAGGACTTGCTGTATTCAACTGGACGTATAAGAGAATTTAAGTACCTTTATCTGCTCTTTTTTTTCAAACAAATACAGTATTTAAATTGATTTTAAGTGTGTGGAAGGAATATTAACTGAACTGGAAGTTAGTCAGTGTTTGCTGAACTTTGTTATTTGCTAGTAATTACAGGTGTGGGGGTAGTCGCATTCTTTGATTTCCTGTTCTTGCCTATTTAAGTGGTACAGTGTGAAATATTTTCTGCTTAAAAACCTCAGCTTTGGCCGGCTAAGGACTTGCTGTATTCAACTGAACGCATAAGAGAATTTAAGTACCTTTATCTGCTCTTTTTTTTTCAAAAAATACAGTATTTAAATTGATTTTAACTGTGTGGAAGGAATATTAACTGAACTGGAAGTTAGTCAGTGTTTGCTGAACTTTGTTATTTGCTAGTAATTACAGGTGTGGGGGTAGTCGCATTCTTTGATTTCCTGTCCCTGCCTATTTAAGTGGTACAGTGTGAAATATTTTCTGCTTAAAATCCTCAGCTTTGGCTGGCTAAGGACTTGCTGTATTCAACTGGACGTATAAGAGAATTTAAGTACCTTTATCTGCTCTTTTTATTCAAAAAATACAGTATTTAAATTGATTTTAACTGTGTGGAAGGAATATTAACTGAACTGGAAGTTAGTCAGTGTTTGCTGAACTTTGTTATTTGCTAGTAATTACAGGTGTGGGGGTAGTCACATTCTTTGATTTCCTGTCCTTGCCTATTTAAGTGGTACAGTGTAAAATATTTTCTGCTTAAAAACCTCAGCTTTGGCCGGCTAAGGACTTGCTGTATTCAACTGGATGTATAAGAGAATTTAAGTACCTTTATCTGCTCTTTTTTTTCAAAAAAATACAGTATTTAAATTGATTTTAACTGTGTGGAAGGAATATTAACTGAACTGGAAGTTAGTCAGTGTTTGCTGAACTTTGTTATTTGCTAGTAATTACAGGTGTGGAGGTAGTCACATTCTTTGATTTCCTGTCCTTGCCTGTTTAAGTGGTACAGTGTGAAATATTTTCTGCTTAAAATCCTCTGCTTTGGCTGGCTAAGGACTTGCTGTATTCAACTGGACGTATAAGAGAATTTAAGTACCTTTATCTGCTCTTTTTTTTTCAAAAGAAATACAGTATTTAAATTGATTTTAACTGTGTGGAAGGAATATTAACTGAACTGGAAGTTAGTCAGTGTTTGCGGAACTTTGTTATTTGCTAGTAATTACAGGTGTGGGGGTAGTCACATTCTTTGATTTCCTGTCCTTGCCTATTTAAGTGGTACAGTGTGAAATATTTTTTGCTTAAAAACCTCAGCTTTGGCTGGCTAAGGACTTGCTGTATTCAACTGGACATATAAGAGAATTTAAGTACCTTTATCTGCTCTTTTTTTTCAAAAAAATACAGTATTTAAATTGATTTTAACTGTGTGGAAGGAATATTAACTGAACTGGAAGTTTTGACTCTGCTCTTCAGTTAGTCCCACCCACCCTCCCTGTTTTTGTTTTGGTGTTAATCTTAGTGGCCTTGCAACTGCCCGCCCCTCTTGTAAATTTGTGTTTGGATACACCTTCTGGGCCCATCTCATTTGCTCACTCAACTGAGTGCAGTGAGATCATATTCTGATTTCAGGCACTCCTACTGTGTACAAAGAGAGCATCTGGGAAACAGAAAAAAAAATAAGCTTGTTTCCTGCCTTTCCTGTTAAGTGGTATAGACTATTTGTAGGCTTCTGAGCCCCCAAGCCCTTCTGTGTTGGAGGGAAGTCTTCTAGCTTAGTTTTTTTTTCCTTATAACTAGCCAGTTTTCTAGTTTCAGCACTCAAATCTGTTTCTTTGATCTCAGCACTTATTCAGAAAAAAAAAAAATAATCTGCTTTTACTGTACTTGTGTTTCTACCTACTTTTTTACTTTTGCATCATCTTAAAAGTACTCAATTGTATTTATTACTGCTTGGTGTAACTCATTCTAAGCCTTTTGGTTTAAACACTTGGGCTTCGGACCAGTTGTTTTGCACTGAGAGGGTTTGTGGTCTGCACTGTAGTGGCAGAATAGGTAGCGTACATCCTTCTAGGTTGGGAACTGCTGATTGAGGGCTCAGTGTCTGTTATCCTAAAAGTGTATTAATTCTGGTTTAAGCACTTGAGCTTTCAGGCCAGTTATTTTACATTAAGAGGGTTCGTGGTCTGCACTCTTGTGGGAGGAGAGGCTGGACTCTGCCCTTCTGAGCTGGGAATTTCTGGTTAAAGGCTTATAGTGCATGCATATCTGAACTGCTTCTTACTGAAGTTGGTACGCCTTGTTTGCTGTGGCATAGACTGGATTCGGGCCTGCTGGATCTAGCTTTGTTTGTGTAACTTGAGCACTAATCCAGGCATTCTCTAAAGTATTCAATTGTATTTATTACTGCTTGGTAGTAACTTGATTAAAGTGTAGCTATCA
Organism: Protopterus annectens; assembly: GCF_019279795.1. NCBI lineage: Eukaryota > Metazoa > Chordata > Ceratodontiformes > Protopteridae > Protopterus > Protopterus annectens. The sequence continues at coordinate 1,728,252,006 of NC_056731.1, read as the reverse complement.
TTCTAAGTCTTTTGGATTAAGCACTTGGGCTTCAAACCAGTTGTTATACATTAGGAAGGTTTGTGGCATGCACTGTGGTGGCAGGACAGGTAGCTTTCATCCTTCTAAGTTGGGAACTGCTGATTGAGAGCCCAGTGTCTGTTATTCTTAAAGTGTATTAGTTCTGGTTTAAGCACTTGGGCTTCAGGCCAGTTATTTTACATTAATAAGGTTTGTGGTCTGCACTCTTGTGGGAGAAGAGACTGGAATCTGCCCTTCTGAGCTGGGAATTTCTGGTTAAAGGTTTATAGTGCCTGAATATTTGAACTGTATCTTACTGAAATTGGTACACCTTGTTTGCTGTAGCATAGACTAGATCCAGGCCTGCTGAATCTTGCTTTGTTTATATGCTTGCTATTTCCCTGGAATGCTAATTCCTCCTAATACACGGCTTCTCAGTGCTTCTGTGGATCACTAGTGATATCTGCACTGCTTACTGTACTTATTTCCTTGCTTCACTTGAAAGAAAGTTACTGTTTGTCGTTTTTGCATTTAAGTTACCTGTAACACATTGCACTTAAGTTACCTGGCACTTGCTCGCTAAAGCAATTATATAAGTCAGCACTAAAAATGAAAAGCACTACACCCTCACTCCCCACTGACCCTTGTTTTCAATTATTAAGGAATTCCCAATATTATTCTAGCATGTCCAAAGGTGAGTTGTCAATCTCCTCTCCGGTCAAGCTGGTGAATCTGGGAATCTTGAGGCAATGTTACAACTGCCTCATGTACACAGACAACCCTCTCCTCCTCCCAAAAAATTCCAACACATGTGAGAGATGCAACCATATAGCCAAACTGGAGGCTAAGCTCTCTCAACTCAGTACTGGCATAACCAATCAGGAGGAGAAGGAAACCACACTCACTACAATTCCAGTCTCACATAGACATACCACGATAGCAAACCAAACACATAATCACACAAAAACATACTCAGAGGCTATAAATAAAGATCTGCCAAAGCAGCAGAGACCTCCAAAGCAGACACCCAAGCAGCCGCTACCCCAAAACAAAACACGTGCAACACATATCTTACAAAGCCAGTGTGCCGAACAGTCACAGCCCTTAAGACTAAACAACACACCTGATACACTTGTAATTGGTGACTCTATCGTCAGGCACACTGACGTCCCGCTCACCAGGCTGAACAAGGAGAGGGTCACGGTGAGGAGCCTGTCGGGCGCTAGGATCTGCCACATAACACAAGCACTCAGGTCACTCCAAGGCAAGTACAAATATGACTCAGTCATTGTCCATGCTAGTGTGAATAACCTGAGACGTACCTCCCTGGACTACATGAAAAGAGACATAAAGGAGCTCTCTGAGCATGTAGCCCAGGCCGGTATGACCCTGACCTTGAGTAGCATCTTGCCCTCACCAAGAATGATGCCACAATATGAAGACAAGATGATCAATTTCAACAATTGGCTTAAGTACTGATGTCATTCAAAGGGGATCCAATGCCTGTCAGCTTGGGATGATATGCTCGACAAGCCACGATGCTTCGCTAGGGACGGCTTGCACCTGTCACCCCTGGGCTTTCGGATATTGGCAAAGGCTCTTGCTACCCCCATAGTGCCTTTTTTAGGCAAGGCTCAAAATACAAACCCACCTCCATAGGTATCACAAGGGATAAGAAACTAAGAGTAATGCTACTCAATGCCAGAAGTCTAAACCTCAAGATGCACGCACTCGAAACTCTCCTTAGCATGGAGAACATCGATATCTGTGCAGTAACAGAAACCTTGTTCAGGGCTCCTGAGAGCACCCCAGCACTACCAGGTTATACCTCATACCATGCATTTCGGCCCTAAAACTTGGACCGAACCACAAAAGGAGGGGGAGTATCGATATTCATCAAAGATACCCACACCTCCAGGATGGTGGCAAAGCACGAAGCATCAGAGACTATCCATGTGCAACTAACAGTGGGTAAAACTGCCTTCCAGTTTATAGCCTGCTACAGACCACCCTCCCAAACCCAGGAACCCCACTCGGCCTTCCTGAGAACACTGGAAGATATGAAGGTCTCTCCAAACACCATTATATTGGGCGACTTCAACTACCCAAACATAGACTGGGAGCATTACTCTAGCTCCAACACCCTAGCCCAAAGGTTCCTAGAATTTATAAACTCAAATGCTATGGAACAACTTGTTACCACTCCCACAAGAGGGGAAAACATACTGGACCTGATCATCACCAACATGGGGACTCTATACTCCAGACCAGAAGTGTATCCCTCACTGGTAAGATCAGACCATAAACTAATCTCACTGGATATTCACATCCCGATCCCACCCCCTGCCCAGAAAACCACAGTGAAAAACTTCTCTAAAGCAAATTTCACACTCCTCAAAACTGAGGAGGAATCCTTCAAAGCCCCCAGGCCTGTGTATAATATGGCCCAGACCGCAGAATCCTTTATAAACGCATTCTATGAACACCTTCAGGAATGCATGGATCATGAGATCCCAAATAAAACCAAGAACCAATCCTCCAAAGGCAGACGTCCTGTCTGGTGGACCCCAGCCATAAACAAACAATACAATAGAAGGAAGAAGCTACTAAATGATAGAGCAAAATCCCAAAAAGGGAAGGCATCACTGATCAGTATTAGCAAAAAACTACGGACACACATAAAATTGTCTAAGGCCAGCTTCGAGAGAAAAATTGCACAGGACACTAAGGATAATCACAAGGCTTTCTTTAGTTATGTTAGGAACCTGGGTGGTAATTCACAAATATGCTCAGAATTAGTCCAAAATGACAAAAAATACACCGAACCCACATACATTGCCAACATCCTAGCTGACAGGTTCAGCGCAAACTTCTCCCTCCCCACCAAAAGGGCAAATATCTATCCCAGCAGAGTGCTGCCCCCTGACATCTCAGATGCTCAGGTAAGAGCCGCACTCTCCAAAGCAAAAAACACAGCATCAATGGGACCAGACGGTGTCCTGGGCTGCGTCCTACATGAACTCCAAGAAGAGCTAAACCCAAACATAAAACTACTGTTCAATTTCAGCCTTACTACAGGATATTTGCCCAAAGAGTGGCGTACAGCAAAAGTGGTCCCTCTCCATAAAGGTGGTGCCTCAACGGATCCTGGAAACTATCGCCCCGTAAGCCTGACTAGATTGGTCTGCAAAGCTATGGAAAGGATCATCATGGACCTCATAAATAAAGATATTGGGGACCTACAAACACTAGATCCTACCCAGTTCGGCTTTGTTAAGGGCAGATCCTGCCTCTTAAACCTGGTTGATTTCTTTGAAACAGTCACCAAGGCCATTGATGAGGGGAAGGTGGTCCACACAGCCTACCTGGACCTTGCAAAAGCCTTCGATACAATACCCCACTCGGGCATTATAGATAAGCTCACCAGCTTAAATATAAACCCCTATGTCACTAGATGGATTGCAAATTGGCTCAAGGACAGAACCCACATGGTTAGAATTGCTGGAGCCATGTCAGACTCCAAACCAGTTACAAGTGGTGCCACACAAGGCTCAGTCCTGGGACCTCTCTTGTTCGGTATATATTTCTCAGAGGTACAGGCTAACACGGAAGGACTGTGGCTGACCAAGTTCACAGATGACTGCAAACTGTGCCCCATAATCGACTCTCCAGCCGACACAAGCATCCTCCAAAAGGGCCTCATAGAAACACACAACTTGTGCCAGAGCCATGGCCTCAAGCTAAATGCCAAAAAGTGTATAGTCATCCCCTTTGGCAAAAAAAAAGTGCCCACAAATTACCACATAGGTGGTAATCCATTAAGCACAGAAGAAGTAATTAGGGACCCAAGTTGATAGCAATCTCTCATTTGACAACCACATGGCCAAAGTGGTTAGAAAAACATTTTATATAGCCCACCTAATCATGAAGGGATTCACATCTAGATCAGGGGACATCATTGTGCCTCTTTACTCATCCCTCATGAGGCCCATAATTGAGTACAATGCCCCTTTTGGGATGTACCTTACCAGACACCTGCAGCAACTGGAAAGACCCCAAAAGTACCTCACCAAGAGGATCAAAGAGCTCAAACAGATGCCATATGCTGCCCGGTTAAAGAAACTCCAGCTCTACTCAGTGGCATACCACCTGTTCAGAGGCAATCTGTGCCTGACGTATAAAGCCATGTCCAACCCGGAATTAATGGACATGCTGCACCTCAGAAAATCCAAATCCCATCGAGCTACGTGCTCGAGACTTGAACCTCAGCACTGAAATAAATAGGACATGCTGGAGGGACAGATTCATAACCCAGAGGCTACCTTCACTCTGGAATAAAATCCCAGTCCTGGTTAGGCAGAGTCCCTCATTGACTCTCTTCAAGAGGAATCTTGATGAGTGGATGGGAGATCGTAGGTTTACCCCGGGTATCACTTCTGTGTCACTGTTAGACAGAGGCACAGTATACTAACCTCGAAAAATGGCATAGCAAAATAAATTTAAAATGGGTGGCGAAAGCCAAACACATTCTGACTAGGCTTATAAATGCCCTAGGGCAGATAGCCTAGTATGAACCTATGAACCTATGAACCTATGTGTGCATCCCCATATCATACTGACATCCTGCAGAAAGGCCCCACTGAGACATCCGTCTGTTGTCAGAACACTGGCCTTAGGCTGAATGGAAAGAAATGTGTCACAATCCTGTGTGGAATCAATGTGTTTACCATGAATTAACACATTGCTGGGAGTCCAGTGTGCACAGAGGTCCTCATAACAAGCCTGGGAACACAGACTGACAGTGGCCTCTCGTATGGCCACCACATTGCTACTGTGAACAGAAATAACTTCTATGTGACACATCTTATAAGTAAGGGTATGTCATCCAGTAAGGAAGAGGGAATGTCTCCCTCTACTCTCTCCTCATTAGGACAACCAGCAGGTACAATGGCCCATCTGCCATGTAGCTCACTAGACACCTGCAACAACTGTGGAGGCTGCAAGTGTACCTCACAAATAGGACCCTAGCCTGCAAACAACTGTACTATATGGACAGAGTGCAATACCTCCATGTATTCTTGGCCACATCTTGGCTACTTAGAGGCAATTCATGCTTGAGTGACAGTGCCATGTGTAGCTAGATGTGTTAGGAATGCCATATCTAGTGAAACTCTGATCTGTATGCACCATATGCCATGGATACCACAATCAACAGAACATGCTGGGGGACAGGTACATAACCCAGTGAGTGGACATGTAATGCAATATATGCCACATACATGTCAGAGCACCTCACTGGCCCTCTTCAAGAGAAATCTGAATGAGTGGATTGGGAATCTCTCACCGTTGCCATCATTCAAGTGGCAATGGTCAATAGACACACTGAGAAAAAATGTCAGGTCGCATGATGCCAGGGTACTCCCATGGGCTAGGCTTGTCATAGCTCCATGTCCATTAGCCTGGTACACACCTATGAACACATTATCCTATGAATCTCAGTCCTGGCAAATGTGTGTGTGTGTGTGTGTGTGTGTGTGTGTGTGTGTGTGTGTGTGTGTGTGTGTGTGTGTGTGTGTGTGAGCAGTATTCTCTGTGTGTTGGGTCAACACAATACCATCTGGGTGTGAGGGATTTACATATCTGAGGTGTGTTCCATGCACTACACGTACCATTGTTCACCGTACAAGAGCTGCTGATGTCAGCCACCATACACTTACCTGTATACACCCCTCAGCCCTATAAGCTACATGGCACATACAAAAACTGTTATACAGACCTGTTAACTGTGTACAGCTGTACCCTAGATATGACACACTTAATGTGTTACCACACTACCATACTCCTTGTAGATAGTGTCTGCAGAGCTACATCCTGCTGACACACAGACACCTAGAAGACAAACAGAATACATTATGGAGACCACATTCTGTCAGCATTAATAACAACATTAATGCATCATGGCTGTACAGCTACAAACTCTGACATGTAACTATAAAACATACTGGCTGACAATACTTTACACAGCATTACATTACTAAACTGTACTAAATTCACCCTGTGCATCAGACCCATATTAGCATGTCCCTGCATTGATGGTATGGATGACAGGGATGTGGCACAGGTATCATCATATGCACAGGGTGTGGTGTGGGTTTGCCAGAGGCCTAGGCTGGGCAATTTGGTTGACATCATGTGTGTGTGTTTGGGGATTGTTCATTAAATGGGCCATGCAGAGGTGGTGGGTGTAAGTCTGGAGGTGACCTGGCTGTGATGGTGATGTGTGTGTTACACAGGGGTATGTTGGACAGCTGTGGACCATACATGGCAGGGTGTGCAGTTCATCATCTCTGGCCATGGACATGGGAACTGGGCCTGTCAGTGGACCACTGGCATATCCAGGCACAAGTCAGATGCAGTACTAATCCCCGATTGTGACTGCTGTCTGATGGATGTCCATCCCTGTTGAGACTGGCCAGGACCATGTGCCCATAGCATGCTGCATTGTGGCATGGACAGCAATCCCCATGCAGTCATGCTGCTGGTACTGCACTATGGGAGTAAGAAACTGCATGGCCACATGGAACTCCAGCTGTTCATCTTGCTGCCCTGCATCCACGTGGCCGATGGTCATCTCCAACCACATGCTCTATCACAGACATTCCACGTTCAAGGATTGACATTCCACAGTCGAGGAAATTCGAGCATATGGCTTCAGCCATATGCATTTCTAGTTTCTGAACATTCCACTTTGTGAAGAAGAACCATATCTATCTATCTATCTATCTATATATATATATATATATATATATATATATATATACCTCAGTATTAATATATTTACAAATTGTTATGGATCTAGGGCTATTGAACGAAAGTTCAATAGTCTGAATCCACAATCACAGAACACAGTTTAACGAAAGCACTTTCAACAAAAAAGTGCATTTGTTAAAGTGCATTAAAAAAAAATAATAAATCAACTTTTATACAGGGGCAAGCCCCTCTGCACCCCCCACACCCCCCTACTTTAATATTCTCACTCTGAGATCATACTACAGTGAGGAAAAGGGAATATTCCCTTATCTGCACCGTAGTACGATGTCCGCAACAGTCATTCCTCATGACTGCCTCTAGCTGCAGGCATACTTCCGCGAAAGTGCTTTTTCGGTAAAAAGCACTTTTGCAGAAGTATGCCCGGCTGTTTGTGCTTCGGTGAAAAGTTCCTTCCGTGATCAGTACAGATCCCATTGTCATACATATCTATCTCTATCTGGGAACTGGATTTTTCCCAAAGGGGATGATGACACATTTTTTGTCTGTGAGCTTAAGGCCATGGTTCTGACACCAGTCGTTGGAATCAGTGAGGCCTTTCTGTAGGATGACAACATCACTTGTGGAGTTAATAATAGCTCCCAACTTGCATTCTTCTGCAAACGTTGTCAGCCAGAGTCCCTTTATGTTGCTCTGGACTTTAGAGACATAGATACAAACAGGAGAGGAACCAGGACCGAACCCTGTGAGTCTTCACTCATGACAGGTCAGCAGTCTGACTTGGAGTCAGCTACTTTCACAGTGTGGGTTCTAGCTGTGAGCCAATTTGCAACCCACCTAGTGATATAGAGGTTTATGCCTAGCTTAGTGAGTTCTTCTATGATTCCTGAGTGGGGAATGGTATCAAAGGCATTGGCCAGATCCAGGTAGGCTGTATAACACACCTTGTCTTCATCCACAACTCTGGAGACTGACTCAAAGAAGTCAACCAGTTTGAGCAGGCATGACCTACCCTTCACAAAACCAAACTGTTGGATCCAGAGTCTGGAGATTTCCTATATCCCTATTTATTAGGTCAATGATGATGCATCCCATAGTTTGCATAACAGACTCATCAGGCTAATGGGGAGATAGTTTCCAAGGTCTGTAGTCACTACTTCTTTGTGGGGAGGGATGACTGTACCTGTGTGCCATTTGGTAGGGACATGAGGTTGTGGGTGAATAGAGCACAGAGGTGAGATGCCACTTCACTCTGTAGTTCATGTAGAACACAGCTCGGGATATTGTCAGGTCCCATAGCTGCCATGTTCTTGGCCTTGGACAGTGCTGTTTTAACCTGTGCAGCAATAATACTGGGTGTCTGGCAATGCAATGGTATTGTGATTGGTCCTTGGGGGTGGGGAAGAAGGGTAACTTTGGCACTGAATCTGTCAGCCAGTATATTGGTAATATCTGTTGGCTCAGTATAGGAGGTACTATTGTGCAGTAGCTCAGAGCAAATCTGGATATTTCCAGGGAGATTCTTTACATAACTATAGAAGGCCTTGTGGTTGTCTTTACTATCTGCTGAAATTCTCTTTTCATAGTTAGCTTTGGAGGATTTGATTAGGGATCTCAACTTTTGGTCGAGGCTGGTAAGGGAGTTTTTCCAGTCCTGGGACATCACCTTATTCTGCATCACTTTCCTCCTTCTGTTGTACATTTTGTTTATGGCAGGGGACCACCAGATTGGCTGCCTTTTTTGGAGGGGAGCATCTTGATTCTAATGGGTATGGCGGAATTCATGCATTTGTGGACGTGTTCATACGGTACATTGCAAAGGTGTATGATTCAGCAGTCATGCAACCATTCTCCATTTCCATGGGTGCTGTGAAGTTAGCCAGCTCTGATTGTAAGAGCATAAAGTTGCCATTAGAAAGGTTTTTCATGGTGGATACCTTTGCGGGGGAGGTGGGACGGATGTGTTGTTCTAAGGTGATTAGTGTGTGGTCAGATCTAACCAGGGAGTAGTTGATTATTGGTGTACAGCGACAGACGCCCATGTTATTAATAACCATGTCAAGGATGTTGCAACCTGTAGTGGGGGTAAGAACAAGCTGGTCCAAGCCATTGGAATTACTGAATTCCAGGAAACATTGGGCAATTTGCATTTGTACATGAGTAGCTATCCCAGTTAATTGAGGGATAGTTGAAGTCAACCAGTATTACAGTGTTAGGTTGCACCCTAATATTCTCCATAGAGATTAGGAATGTGGAGTGTGAGTCTTGGGGACCTATAGCAGACTAAGACCTGAATTGCTGTTGTACCCAATCTTAGCTGCACCTGCAGTATCTCTGATGCGTTATGTTGGGTTACCAGTCTGGAAGTGTGTGCATCCTTTATGAATATGGAAACACCACCGTTGGAGCTTCAGTCCAAGTTCTGGGGCCGGAAGGTGTGGAATGAGTTATATCCTGGTAGTGGAGGGATGCTTTCTGCAGCCTTGAACCAGGTCTCTGTTACAGCACAAATGTCGATATTCGCCATTTTAAGAGGTTCTTCAAGTGAGTACATTTTGAGATTTAGACTTATAGCATTGAGCAGCATGACTCGCAGATCGCATTTGTTTGTAGCTGTTATATAGGTTCATAGGTTCATAGGTTCATACTAGGCTATCTGCCCGAGGGCATTTACAAGCCTAGCCCATAGTTTTGTGGCTTACACCACCCCTTTAGTATGGGGAACTATACCCATTTTTTTGCTGTGCCTCTGTTGAGCAGTGACACTGAGGTAATCCCTGGGGTATATCTGCGATCTCCCATCCATTGGTCAAGATTTCTCTTGAACAAGGCCAGCGAGGTGCTCTGCCTCACATATACCGGGATTTTGTTCCACAGCATAGGGAGTCTTTGGGTGATGAATCTATCCCTCCAGCACGTCCTATTAATAGCCGTGTCGAGGTTTAAGTCTCCCGCCCTTGTGGCTCTGATGGATCTGGATTTTTTGAGGTGAAGCATATTCATCAAATCTGGGTTTGACATGGCCTTGTATGTTAGGCAAAGGTCACCTCTGAGCAAGCGTAAGCGACTGAATAGAGCTGGAGTTCTTTCAGTCGGGCAGCATAGGACAGATTTTTGAGACCCTTTATCCTTTTGGTGAGGAACTTTTGTGGCCTCTCCTGCTGCTGCAAGTGTCGGGTCAGATACATTCCGAATGGGGCATTGTACTCAATCATTGGTCTGATGAGTGATGAGTAGAGGGAGACAATGACCTCCCTTGATCTAGATGAGAATCCCTTCATGATAAGGTGGGCAATGTAGAAGGTCTTCCTAACTACTTTAGCTACATGGGTGTCGAATGACAGACTGCTATCAACCTGGGTCCCCAGGTCCCTGATAACTTCTTCTGTGCTCAGTGGATTGCCACCTATTTGGTAGCTAGGGGTAACCTTGTTTTTCCCGAAGGGTATGACTATGCATTTTTTGGCATTTAACTTTAGGCCATGGCTCTGGCACCAGTTATCCATTTCTGTGAGACACTTCTGAAGGATATCTGTGTCAGATGTGTTTTCTACTATGGCCCAGTTTGCAGTCATCTGCAAACTTTGTCAGCCATAACCCTCCTGTGTTTGCTTGTACTTGAGAAGTAGATGCCAAACAAGAGTGGGCCCAGGACTGAGCCCTGTGGGACACCACTTGTGACAGGCTTTGAGTCTGACATGGCGCCAGCAACTCTGACCCTGTGGGTTCTGTCACTCAGCCAGTTTGCAACCCATCTTGTGATGTATGGGTTAATATTTAAGCTGATGAGTTTTTCAATGATACCCAAGTGGGGTATTGTATCAAGGCCTTTGCCAGATCGAGGTAGGCTGTATGGACTGCCTTTCCCTCATCAATGGCTTTGGTGACTGTTTCAAAAGTCAACCAAGTTTAAAAGGCATGATCTGCCTTTGACAAAGCCAAACTGGGTTGGATCCAAAGTCTGCAAATTCCTATGTCTTTATTTATGAGGTCCATTATGATCCTCTCCATGGCTTTGCAGATAAGGCTTCTCTAGCTAATGGGCGGTAATTTCCAGGGTCGGTGGAGGCACCGCCTTTGTGAAGTGGGACCACAGTTGCAGTGCGCCACTCCTGGTGTATCCAGAGGTAAGACTTTGATTAAACAGCTGTGCTAGCTGTGGGTTTAATTCCTCATTGAGTTCGTGGAGCACACAGCCGGGGACACCATCAGGTCCCATGGATGCTGTGTTTTTTGCTTTGGAGAGAGCAGTTCTCACTTGGGCGTTGGAGATGTTTGGGGGCTGCAATCATTTGGTATAGATATCTCTCCTTTTGGGGAAGGGGAGTTTGCACTGAACCTGTCAGCCAGTATGTTGGCAATGTCCGTAGGATCAGTAATCTTCACATCATTTTGAACTAGTTCTGAGCATATCTGGGAGTTTCCTCCCAGGTTTCTAACATAGCTAAAGAAGGCCTTATGATTGTCTTTTGAGTCTTTAGCTATTTTTCTCTCAAAATTTGCTTTGGATGATTTTATGAGAGCTCTTAGTTTTTACTTATAGTGATCAAGGGTGTCTTACCTTTTAAGGATTTTGCTCTATCTTGTAGTAGCTTCCTCCTTTTGTTGTAGAGTTTGTTTATGGCTGGGGTCCACCAGACTGGACGCTTGCCTTTGGTACAAAGAGTCTTTGTTTTGCTTGGGATTGCCTTATCCATGCAGTCTTGCAGGTGCTGGTAGAAGGCATTTGTAAGTGATTCAGCGGCTTGTGTACTGTTTTCCGGCTCGGGGCCTTAAAGGAGACCACACTAGTCTTTAGAAGTGTGAAGTCGGCTTTGAGAAGTTCTTTACTGTGGTCTTTTTATTTCAGGTGGGGTGGGATGAGGACCTCCAGCGAGATTAGTTTGTGATCTGATCTCACCAGTGAGGGTATACTTCGGTGTTGAACATTGTGCTCCCATGTTCGTGATGATGAGGTCAAGTATGTTATCTCCTCTTGTGGGGATGGTAACTAGTTGTTCCATGGCATTTGAGTTTATGAATTCCAGGAACTTTTGGGCTAGGGTGTTTGGGCTTGAGTAGTGTTCCCAGTCTATATTAGGGTAATTGAAGTTACCTAGTATGATGGTGTTTGGTGATACATTTATCCCCTCTAGTGTTTTCAGGAAGGCCATGTGAGGTTCCTGAGTTTGTGAGGGTGGCCTGTAACATG